>NC_088796.1:46570280-46873310 GCF_011386835.1 Chrysemys picta bellii | reverse complement strand
TGCAGAACAACCTGAAGTATTAGTTATCTTGCCCCACACAGTCATCACCATCACCACCAGTGGTCATTATCCAAACATCTCCCAAGGCATGCAGGCTGGGATACAGCTTTTATAATGTGTTACACTGACGCCACTATATCCAATGCATATTCAATAGGAATTTCAGCCCCTTTTCCCTATTTCATACTAATATTGGGGTACCCTTCCCCCCATCGGCTAGTAATCTTTTACATATACACATCCATTAGTTACCATGTCATTCTCATGATTTGCTGATGTCCCTAATTTAAAACATCCTAAATTCATATAGACTAACATCTTGGGGTTACCTGTCAGCTGTTTGGTCATTACAGCATTCTATCTTGTGATATCTTATGATCTAAGTTTACTTTTGATTCGCTACTTATGCTAGGGATTTTGGGCCCTATGCCTTTATTAGTTTAGCTAAGCAATTGTTTTACAGGCCTTGTGAACTACAGGTTCATTGCATTAGGGCCTTAACTTATATCTATGCATACACCTATAGGCTACACATTTAATACAGTAACAGACCAATTTTGTAATCTGCTCCCCCGATTTTACTAACCAAGTGCCTAATTTCTTTAATAGACACAAGACATTTATAACTTAATGGGAAAAATTTCACAGAGTTTAGCTTGCAAAATGACTTGAAAGTTTCTGCAAAAAAATTTACTTCCTTGCAAGAATTTTTGTATTCTTTGCTATTAAATATACCTGTATATTTTAGATTGTTAGCTTCTTGGGCACAACTATTTGTTTTGGACAGCCCAGAGCAAACTGTCAGCACTTCAATAACAGTTAATTTGTCCTTCCCAGCCCAGCTTCTGCTGCATCTTACAAGTAATGATTTCTAGTATTTAGCAAACCATAATTTATTATGAAAATGAATGTGAATTCACAGATTCAGCAGAATTGAGTACAAGTGTGTGAGGAACAAGCCTTGTTTAATCACAAACAGCTTTAATAGTTACACAATGATCAGGATGTTAAGTATACAGTTGAGGCTGATAGCGCATGGGTGAAGAGTGTTCCATAACAAAAATCCTTTGGCCTACAGCAACCAGGAGGATGACATACATATCTGATATATAACATGTCTGGCCTGTATGTCATGTGTTCTGACAGATTGTTAGTACCAAAATATTCTGATTCTGAGCATTCAGTCAAATTTAATATTTAACTCTTTCAATAAAAAGCTAATGTGAGAATAAAAAGGAAACAAAGTAACACTGATAGCATAAATTTCTTGTGTAGTGGTCCATGAGTGGGACTCTTAAGTGCTATGATAATACATATATTATTTATTGTATGTAAGTAGTGGTCATAATAAAAAACTTTGGCCCATTTAGTACTAAACTATATCCCTCACTTTAGAAGAAGTTTTAACACATGTATGAAGTCAAAACAACGCAATATTAAGAGAAATGGCTTTTTTCTTGAAAGATACTAACTGCAGTCAGTTCAGAATATTTTTTACACTATACAAATTATCATTAATTAAAAAAATAGAATGATTCTGTAAGTACTTGTGGATTGGGACAATTTGTCCAACATAATCTGGATCAGTGTCAGTTATTTTTCACTCCTTACTTAAGAATTAGTTTAATTACTACTATTGAAAAGAATCCCTCTCCATATCAATGCTATCCCGAGAAAGCAGACGCAATTTTTGCTTTCCAAGCACATCACCCAAAAATGTAGTTAACTAATTAAAAGATCATAATCAATTTAAAATTCTCAGTTCTCCAAACATCTACCTACCGTAGCTATTAGTAACACTTAAGCACAGTAATTCAAAGATGAAAACAAAATTTCTCATTTTCAGATTTTGTGCTTAACAGCACTTTGCCCGTTTCCCTGTTGCTGTGTGAAAGGCTCAGATAGGAGAGAGAAACATTTTTAAAATAGGAAAATATGATTGTTAAACAAAAATTGTCCGGGGCAGGGGCTCATGTAGAAAGCTTCACTTGCCCCAGTGACCCAGCCCATCCTATCCCCAGATCTCCCTTGCTCCCACTCTCATCCCTTCCCTTACTTTTCTCCTTAACCTCTCATTCTCCTTTGGCTCTTTCCCCTGATAATACAAGCATGTTTTATTTTCTCTCATCTTCAGAACCTACTCCTGACCCCCACTTGCCTCTCAAACTACTCTCCCGTCTTCCTCTTATCTCTAAATTCACTGTCTACAATCACTTCTCCAATTCTATCCTACACCCGCTCAAATCCGGAAATATCCATTTGGTTATTTAAGTTATGCCTTAAAACCTAGACGTCCTAATCACCTTCTACTTCAAATAAGCCTCAATCTAGTTAGTGATTTCACAGCCCATATATTCTCCATTTCTAAATTAGTTCAGGGCCTCTTTTTAGTAAATAGGAGGCTGAATAAATGCTGTACCAAACCAGGAAAAAATTGTTTACTTAAATGCTAAATATTTGTTAAACAGGTTTTATATATATGTATTATATATAGGTTTATTTTTACAAATTAAGGAGTTGGAAAGGAGATACTATTCTTTAGTGTAAATAGTAATTTTTTTTGTACACAAATCCACTGCTTTGATATCTGAGCACATGGCATTGCTCTATTCAAGATTTTTCTATAAAACACACCACTGTAATAACTAAATGTTAAATGATGGTTGCATTTAATTTAACTGGCTGACTGCACAAACTTAATCAAATCTACCAGTGGACAATGGTCATAAGTGTACATTTATCTTTTAACTGAAATTTCTTTATTAGTAATATTGCTCATTCGGGAGTTCAGGGTGTGCAAGTTGGAGAAAATTAGCCCCCAGATTCACTTAATGGGCTACCTGGAAAGTTTATCCTTATGCATCCTTTAAATGCACTTATAAAATTGCTTAATTTCATCCTGAATAAATTCAAGAGCCCATTTTTCCCCATTGTATACATTTTAAAATGAAATACAAGAGACAACTTTAAGGAGATTAGAACTACTGATAAAGTCAAGTTTCCCTTTAAATTTTCAAACTTTAATTAATCCAAGTCCTGAAATTGTATTTTATAAACAAGACAGCTTAAAAAGAAAATGCAAGTCAATCTAATTGTTGTTCTGAGCATATTTTTTGTTTAACAGTAGTTTTGACACCCCAAGTTCTTATTTTCACTAGTAAAAAAGTAGAAATCATTCAAGAGTTAAATTATATTTTCAAGTTGTAAAACATGGAGACTCTGTGAAAGGAATTTATTTCTCACAGGAAACTCATCTGTATGTGTTCAAATTCACAAGTGTAGGACATCCTGTCTTACTGTTTAAAAAGCCAGTCTATTTAAAGAAGAATTTCACTGTCTTCCTATATTTCCTTTCAGCTTTCACTGTTAGTTCCCAATAAACAGCGGTAACCAAGACCATACTGTAAATAAACCAGAAATAAATCAGCTCATGAAAAGGCAATCAGAAATATAAGCTTGCTGAGAAACTTGAGTATTTACCAAGTCTGTAGAAAAAGTTGCTTTTGATAACCATTAACAAACTAGACTTTAATGAAGAGGACATTATCACCTATTCCAATCTCTTGGTATCCTTTGCAATACCAAATTATGCCGATTACTCATATCCCACGTGCACTCACTGCAAGTGTCTAAATCTAAAACATCTCTCTTTACAATTCAGAAATATGACAACTAAATGTTACAAAAATATTAAGAATGGTCCTTGGTACTTATTCATTAACTTCAGGGTCCATTTCACAATTTTCTTATTGGTTTGGTCACAATAATCTCAGTGTAAATATAAGCAAAAATTGAGAAAAATATATAGAACGGCATGAAAATTTACAAGTCTTGTTTGGTCTTCCAAATGGAAAATAAAAAGTTTTGCTACAATAAAATATAGGGATCACTGCTAATTAAAACAGCGTGATTAATAAAGAAGCCCATTTGCAGTGAAGTTATAGATTATTTGGAGCAATGATACGGGGGTCAGGTCTTGCATGTATCAGTTACTTCTTGTAATAAAGTTTAGTAGTATATGGCTATTAGAGTTTAAGATTCACTGAAGATTTCTCAAACATGACATTTTTCCAAACGTTTAGTCAAATCATCTATTCAGCTCCATGCTGAAGGGCTCTTCTGACCATGCACACCCCTCATAAAATGTTATAAAATGGGCATATTTTAATTCTGAAGGTTTTCAAAGTATTTTACAAGCTATATTATATGAAAATAACTGCAATTTTAGTAGTAATGCAATCCTTGCTATTAGAGCTAGGACTATAGGAATACTGTACACATTCTGCTGAGCCATATGACCATTGAGAGCTGGTACTGTGGAAATCTAACAGCAATTTGTCCTTCTTTTGCACATCAGCAGTGATGGTACGAAGCACAAAAACAGAGGCCAACTGTAGAACAGAACAGCAGTCACCTGGTCAATGTTTGAAGAAATAATGAGGCACGAGATCCAATTGTTAACCTACAGTTCTGTTTTTATTTTTTTAATTAGACCTCACAGAGAGAGGGGGGTCAGCAGCTAGAAAGGACAGCTCAGGAAGTCTCCACCGTCAGCAAGCAATGCTGGTTTGAGGAGGGCTGTTTCCCCACTACAAAGAGAACTAATACCAGCAAAAGCACTAGTAAGGTCTATTCTATATACTAGCATTGTTAGCATCTAGAAGAGATAAGAAGAGGGGGTTTGGGGGAAGAAGTGACTCCTTTACAACCATGTTATCAGGTCTCATGGCTGGTATTGTGGCTCTGTAACCAGCATGCACAACATTATTATTGTCCCAATACTGAAAGCTACAATGGAAGTACTGCCATAATTCTGGATTGTTACCTTCTGCTCTTAAAAGCTTACTGATCAATGAAATGCAGTCATTCTGAACCAGAAACACTAAATCCTTTGTAAGAAAGAAAGGAGTAAAAAAAAAAAAAAGTCTCCAGTTGAAACTGCAGGCAAGTTTTGAATAGGCATGACTACCTAAATGTGAATTTGCACCTTTTCTTTCAAAAAAGCATCATGGAAGTTGTCCTTTAATAACAAATATTTTACGTCTCATACCAAAGATATCACCTATTAGTATAGTGCCATCTAGCATTATGCTGAGGCAGTTCTTTCAATATCAATTCCAAGGAATAATTGCCACACACTCCACTTCCTGCATTGTTGTTTGCCATTAAGAACTTGTACACAACTATTAACTATGCCTGACTTATGAGATCTGTCAAGATCATGACACACTAAAGATAGGCTAAATTTAAAGCCTAATAGAAGTCTGTACAACTAGATATGCCTAATAAAGATTCTGACTGCGTCAATTCAGTATCATCGCCAAACACTCATTGATAGTGAGAAGTCAAGACTTCCACTTTCCACTGATGCAATCATAGACCAGACACAGCAGAGAACAATTTTTGCTGATGCAAAAATTCTCCTGCCCTTCTTCATCTAATAATTTATCTTATCAGTTACTAATTTTTTCTATAGAGTTTGAGTCTAAATACATAAGCAAACTAGCTCTTTTGTTGCCATTAAAAGGAAATATGAGGGCCAACGAAGATTTCCTTGCAGGTAGCTATTTATAGCTGATGCACATTTTAGATTTCTTAATTTGATTGACATTCAGTTGCATTTTCGACCCTTATTGTCTTAAGAAACTCGTGATTGAAACAATTATAAATGTAAGTTATTGTCACCCACGTGCAACCTCATTCTACTTTTTATATAACAAGAATCCCTTAAGAATCCAAACATTATTGTGCTCATCCAGTTCTAAAAAGCCTAAACATAATGTGAATAATGTAATCAAAGTATTTTATATTGATGAAACAAAAATTAGCCATACTAAATTGTAATCAGAGAGTCATATTTTGCTCAAGATCCATGTCATCGATGCTCAATCCACATGAGCGGGAACTCTTAAAATATTACCCAGTATCCAAAATGAGAATCTACCAGCCCACTGCTTGGCCACTTGCATTTTAGATTATAGATGTTCGTAACTGCCAAACATCCAAATGGAAAAGTCTTACTTTCTCAATCTACCTTTCAAAATTAGTACTTTCTATAGTTAATCCAATCAAATACATTCAAACTGCAGCTTTTGTGACAGGAATATTTATAGGTAGTAAAATTCTCACCTCACCCCCACTTTACAACTACAAAAACCAAACATATTCTGTTTCTTGGGCTTGCAGAAAGATTAAACATTGCTGCTTTTGTCCAATTATATACTACAAAACACTATCTGGTGTTTCCCATATCACATAACTCACTCAAAGGATGACAAATATTTAACTGAACCCATCTAACATCATCATTGCAAAGTTGCTGCACATTTTGTAGCTCTCTCTATAGTATTAAACCACATGAAACCATACAATAATATTCCTAAAGCTAAAAAACAACCCACAAGGTTTCCATGCTTGCTGGAGCTGCTTCACTTTTTTGAATTCTATTAGATTCTAATAACCCATCACTGTAGTATCGGAGTTCCTTCCAAGAGTGCAATTAAGCAACATGACTAACATTCATCCTATGTTTTCTCATCTTCTCGACAGGGGAGAAGTGTGCACAGTGAAATGTTTTGTATTTTCTAATTTAATATTTCTACATTTACATGAATCGACATGAGCACGCGTGCGCGCACACACACACACACACACACGCCCTGTGTTTATGTTAGAGAAGGCAAGGTCACAGAAACATGTTGCACCTGGAGCAGAAAGTAATTAGGTTTGTGATGGGCCTTACTTCCCATGGGAGTTCATTCCACAAGCTTGAGTCAATTCCCAAGGAAACTGTCTTCTGCACAGATGACCTTTGCTTTTATTGCAGAACATTCTGTTGTGTCAGAGGAGTGAAGAAGTCAATCATGATCTCCATCCTAGATTGCATATTTATTCTTTATTATCTTACATATGTTCCCTGTTTGGTTGCAAACATATTGCTTTTAAACCACTGACAAAAGATGGCATACCATCACAAAACTCATTTTCCTTAGCCATTTACACCAAGCATTTTGTCCATAAATGTAATCTATCTATAAAGCTCTAGTGAAACATGAAAGACATGAACTTTGAGATAGTGCTTACCGTAATAACAGCCTTGCTCAGACAAATCGAGCCCCTGCAGCCATACTCAGTTTCATCTTCAGATTTGTAGTAACTTAGAGTGTTGTTTTTCAAAACTACCCATCGGTCCTGCCACCCATGAATGTAGTTGGTCCACTGTAGAGAACAAAGAAATAAATCTCAAAAAGCTGAGCAAGGTCTGAAAATAGTAAAAATACTGATGAGAAGACCCTTGTTTCCTTATTAAATTTTGTGATCATTTAAAAACTAGAAAAAGTTTTTCAAAGTTCTCCCCAAATTACAGATTTGCTATCCCCTTGATCAGAACTCTCATTTTCATCAATCGTTTGTGTTGCACAGTACCTTAAGACATTTTTGCTTCATTAACAATAAGACTAACATTATGTCTTGTCTGTAGAAGCCGTATCTCATCCAACTAAAACAAAATGTTCATTACAATTAAGTGCACTGATGCAGAAAAGTTTAGTGAAAAATGAGAAACATTAATTGGTAAAACAGTTAGGTTTTATCTTTTTTAGGCTTAGAAGTTAATCTTTTGGTTTTAATGTTGCTAAACCTTCCAAGTAAGTAGAACAGAAGATGAGCTTTCATAAGAACTGTTTCCGTAAGATAAAGAGAGTGTTTTAAAAAAAGAGTCTCATTCTCTAGATCATATAAAGATTCATTTATATATTTATTCATTTATTCCCCCTTCACAGCAATATAAATACAGTTCTGTAGATTAAAAATCACCATTTTCACACTAGTAACTTAACATTTGCCAAAGTCTCAAAGTCACTTTTGGGTACTAACCCTATACCCCCTGATTCATTAGCTGCAGATTACCAAGATACTCATATAGCCTACTCTTAACCAGATTTGTCCAATGATGCCACAATTGTTTACGACATTGCATTCACATATTTATATGACAATGGAATTCTGCATTTAATATATTAATGACAATCCATCATACTTTTTTTTGTTTGGAAGTATGAACAAACTAACAAATTCACTGAATGAAGATTTGATCCTCAATGTATCTTGTATGTCTGATGTCTATCATCATGTCTGGACTGTACTATCTGGGTAAGTCTTACACGGTAACAATCTGTAAGACCCATGTCTGTTACATACAGCATTGGGCACACACTTTGGCAAACAAGTTCTCGCTAAATTATTCGGCTCAAAAGCAACAACCAGTTAGAAGAGGATATAATACTTAACGAGCAAATATGGGAAAATGAGTACAAAAACGTTGTTCGTAAACTTTGGTAAAATTGTTCTTAAATGTTTACTAGATCATGACAGTGGTTCTAAAATGAAAATTCTCACTGAAACAAGATGAGGAAATAATGAAAAATATTTTATGTTTCTGTCATTATAACAAAGGCAGGAGAATGGGAAAAGGGAAGAAAGTCTTTCCTCCACTAACACAAGTTAGATGGTACCTTTGAACAGCTTTTATTAATCAGAATCATGTGCTTATGACATTGGTTTGATACTACAGAAAAATGTCCCAAATTCACCATTAATGTCTTCAACATAGTACTGGACAGAAGAACACATCTCTGGTAAAGAAAATTCTAACTGTTTAAACAAGTGAATTTATTTACATGTGACACAAACTAAAAAGTCTGATATATCTTAAAATCTTTCCTAGTTTGTATCCACCTTTAAGTGATGAACAATACACACATTGTAAAAAGTGCTTTTCAAATGGTTAAAATTTCTAATCAGTAGGACAATGCATGGGGAAACTTAGGCGTTCAAAATACATTTAAAAATAAAAAACCTTAAAATTTAGCTTCTTTTCCCCTTACTTATGGAATAATGAGGGCTTATCCAGACTGAGAAAAGACCCAAAAATAGCTATTCTGCACTAGCAGCTAGTGTGGACACTTCTTCCACACTAAAAGTGCTTTTGTGCTGCTTAGGTTCAAGCACTCTTAGGGCAGGTCTTCGCTACGGGGGGGGGGGGGGTTGATTTAAGATACGCAAATTCAGCTATGCGAATAGCGTAGCTGAATTCGACGTATCGGAGCCGACTTACCCCGCTGTGAGGACGGCGGCAAAATCGACCTCCGCGGCTCCCCGTCGACGGCGCTTACTCCTACCTCTGCTGGTGGAGTAAGCGCGTCGATTTGGGGATCGATTGTCGTGTCCCAATGAGACGCGATAATTCGATCCCCGAGAGATCGATTTCTACCCGCCGATTCAGGCGGGTAGTGTAGACCTAGCCTTAGTAAAGAGTGACCACAAGGGAGTTAGTGCAGAATAGCTACTGCACTTTAAATTAACATCCTAGTGCATGGCTACACTTGCAGATGTAGAGCGCTGAGTTAAACCCGCCTTCGTAGAGCGCAGTAGGGAAAGCGCTGCAGTATGTCCACATTGAGAGCTTCAAGCGCACTGGCATGGCCACATTTGCAGCACTTGCAGCAGCCTTGGGAGCGGTGCATTATGGGCAGCTATCCCAGTATGCAAGTGACTGCAACCTGCTTTTCAAATGGGGTGGGGTGGAGTGTGACATGGAGTGTGTTGTGTGTATGTGGGGGGAGAGAGTGGGTTTTTGGGGATCTGAGAGTGTGGTCAGCATGCTGTCTTGTAAGTTCAAAACCCCCGTCCCTTCCCCGCCAACCCCTCTCTCTCTCACTCAAAGCAAACAGTAAATGTTTGCTTTTTCTTGGAGCTGCTAAGCAGCTGGCTTCTCGTAACTCGAGCTCTGAAAGGGCATTTCTGCATTCCTGCAGCCGATTTCACAACAATGACAAGAATGGCCCACTTGACTTAAGGGGATTATGGGACATTTCCGGAGGCTGATCACAGCGCAGTAACCGCAACACCTCGTTCACACCGGTGCCGCGGCTCTCCAGCAGGGGAACAGCAAATGTTATTCCACTCGCCGAGGTGGAGTACCAGCAGCGTTGTAGCTGCGGAGTCAGAGTGCTCTACGTGCCTTGCCAGTGTGGACAGGGAGTGAGCTAGGGCGCCCCGGGGCTCCTTTATTGCGTTGTAACTCACAAGTGTAGCCAAGGCTCTAACTATTTGCACTAACTTCCTCATGAACTTCCTCTATAGACAAGCCATAAACTCCGGCTTTTCCCTCCTGCAAAAATGATGAAATCCTGAGCACCTAAGACACTGCAGGGAATTCAAGGAAAAAAACCCTTTTATTACTAGTTTGGAGTCTTGTTTTGTTTTAAAAAGGCTTTTTTAATATTTAATTTCTATTTGCCAACTAAACAGGTTATTATGCAATAATTTCAGTTAAACTCATTTGCCTCTCAGGTATTACAGAAGACATTAATTAACTAGCAAAGAAATTAAAGTTAGCCAGTCACTCATATAATACCTTCCAGCAGGTTCACTGCAACAGGTTTTATCATATTTCACAATTCAGATTATTTCTCATTAAGTGTTTTTACTTGAAGGTTAACAGCAAAGGCAATAGCTATAATATGAGCATAAACACTACAAACAAAACTCTAAAAAATGCACATAGTGCATGTATAATAATACATAGATGTTTGGGAAACACCTTGGGATTTAGCATACATGATAACCCATCATTAAGACCTAGAATGCAATTTTTAGACTCCATTTCTTTTGCCAATATTAAAATGGATGGCATACTACAAACAAATACCAGATTTTTACTTTATGATCTGGATCGCCTAATAAGGAGGTAACATTGCAGAAATCTCGGGCAATAAGCCACATTTCCGAACCAAATCATGTAAAAAACCCACTGTAATGTACCTCCTGTCCCCTCCCCAGCATCAGACATGAGATCCCACACAGATCAGTGTGCCAAGGCCAGTCTCCTCTCCTCAACACTGCTCCCTTCTGTGAGCTCAGAAACATTTTTTTAATTGGAAAGAGTTCATAAACAGAGTCCTACTCCCTCAAAAAACACAGTACCATAGGTTTTTAAGTATACAGGGGATGTTCACAGGTCATGGGATTCTGAATCATGCATTCAGTTCTGGCTTAAACCCCTCCTTACAGTGTAGGGTGACAAAGAGATGCAAAAACAACATTTTAATTCTCTGGACATTTGGGTATGTATTGACAAGTTACTTTCTGCTACTGAAATTGTTCACTCAGAATATTTAGTCTTTAAAATACTCCTTAAAACTGAATTCCCTAACCTCATCTCACACATGTCATAAACTGTTTTATTAAATTTACAGTAATAAAAAGGAAGGAATAGGTTTAATCCTCTTTCCTCCCCCTCCCCATCATAAACATAAGCAACATAATTTTTTTGTTTTTAAAAAAGCAAGCATCCGTGCAATTTTCCCTTCTTCTCCACCCGGATCTCCTACTACCAGGGTTTTTTATTGCACTGTTTTGATGCTGGGATTAAAGGCCATGCCACTCCTCTTTGACGTATCCCTATTGATTAGAAGTGATTTGTATGTACACATCACATGCTGCTACTTCCTGCAAAAAAGTCTTGGCAAGAAAAACAAACAAACAAGAAGCTTTTCCTTTGCAACCCCAAGAACTCTCCCTCTTCCCCATACAGGCTCAGCGTGGAGTCCCACACCAGTCACTACAGGTATCATTACAACCTAGCCCGCAACGCACACTACCTAGGAGAGGATTGCCAGGCTCCAGTCAAAAACCTGATGAATGGAGATGCCCTCGCTGCCAGCACTCACATTCAGCAGGAGAATTATTCTAGTTACAGACCCTGCTGTCCCAAAATTTACATTTGGGGAGGGTGAATCAAAGGGTGGGGATCGAGAAAGAAGGGACAAGGGGACGCTCATTCATGACGAGGATGCCTCTTCATTTAGGAAGGGAAGGAGGTGAGACTCCCCCATCTGTTTGGAGGATGGATTTTAAGACAGTCTCCACAGCCTCTCCGCGAGGAAGGGCTCCCCGCCCCGCCTGGTTTACAGGAAGGAGAGCCCTAAAAGCGGCGCTTAGCTTCTCCCCGAGAGAAGGGGGAGAGCTGGGAGTACTGCGGGGGTTCCCCTCGCAGCAGGGCGGGCTGGAGGGGACGGCCTCGCGGTGTGTGCGGGCCGTTACAGCTCCTCCCGCGGGCTGGGGGTGGATGTTTTGCTGCGAGTGACTCACTGCCAGTATCCCCCAGGTCAGGCGGCCGCTGCCCCAGCCAAGCCAGAACCCTGTCTCCGCGGGGGAAAGGGGTGCGGGGCTGCCCCTCAGAGGGGTAACCCCGGCGAGACAGGGGATCCTAGCCCGATTCTGCCGGGCAGAGCAGGGGTGCGCGCGGTGCCCACCCGCCCGGGAAGGGGGGGGGCTCCGAGTCCCCCGGGTGGCACGGCGGAAGGGGCTGCTCACCTTGCTGAGAACCCCACAGAGCTCAACAGGCGGCCCGGACTCGGTCTCGGGATCCTCCTCGGAGCCGGAGGAATTCCAGCTCTGGTTGTCCGACATGGAGACGCCGCCCGCAGCCACCACCGAGCAGGGAAACAGCGAGCGGCCCCCGCCCACAGCAGCCTCTTCCTGCCTTGGGAACGGGAGCGACGGCCAGGGGGGCTCTACCTGGGCGACACCTCTCGACTCCCGAGGGGGCGCCAGCCGCGCCTGCCCTCTCTGCAGCTGCCGGGGCCGCGGCTCCGTGACTCGACTCTCCGCCTCTGCCCTCACTGCAGCGCCGCGACCCCGACCCACGGTGAGAGCCACAGTGCAAGGAACGAGTGACTATCTCCGCTCAGAGCGCCACCGCAGCTGCTGCCGCCATCTTACTCTAGGCAGGAGATTGCTCTCTGCCACTATTTACCAACTCCCCCCAGCACCACTGTGGAGGGGCGCCTTGCTTGCTGGGAATTGTAGTCTGGAGGGAGGGGCACGGAGTCTGATGGCGCGATGCATCATGGGAATGACCTCATGGAGCACTGCATCCTGGGAGTTGTAGTCTAGGGCGGGGGAAGACCTCCGCTTTTTATTTAAAAGCTAAGGACAGCCATTTTGGTTCGGTTGTGTGTCTTCTAATTACGGCCTCCCTTTCTCCCTCCCCCAGTCCTCTAGCCAGCGCCCACCCAGGTATGTAGCTGCGGCTTCAGTTCGGCTGTCAGTTGAGGCTGGCCTCCCTCCCCTCCCCCCAGGCGTGGTCCTTCGGGGAACAGGCTCTGTGTTTCCTCCAGTTACAAACGTTTCCCTTAACCAATATGGAGGCGGGGGAGGGAGGCAATGAGAACACAGGAAGGGGGGGAGCAGCAGGGAAGTTAGGTGCCGTCCGCTCTGAATTGACAAACAGAGCAGGGGGAGCTTGGAAGTGATGCTTCTTTCCATCCACAGGTAAAACATGCCGCGCCTAGCCGCGGCGTCCTCCCGACCCGGGCACGCTGGGCTCTGCCCACTTTTCGTAGGGTCGGTACAGAAGGGGCAAAAGGGACTCACGCGGGGCACTGAGGAGCTGGGACAGAAAGAGGGAAACCAGCAGCAGCCAAATCACCCTCTGCTAAGTTACCCCCTCCGTTCCAAACGGAGAGAGAGAGAGACGGGGTGGGGGGGTGGGGGGAGGCCATTCACAACACTATCCCCTGCCCTACTCAAAGGAAATGTGTTAACCTCTGAACTGCGGTTTTGAAATAAATCCTTTCTGCACCTATGTGTGACTCTGACAGTCTGCTCTTCTGGCATGTCAGGGCATGTCTGCACTGCACACTAGAGCTATGTCTACACTAGCACTTTTGTCCATATAACTTATGTCACTGGGGTGTGTGTGTATGTGAAAAAAACACACCCCCTGAGTGAGAAGTACACTGACAGAAGGGCTGGTATAGGCAGAGCTATGTGGACAGGAGATGCTCTCCTGCCAACATAGCTACTGTCACTCATTGAGAGTGGTTTAATTATGTCAACAGGAGAGCTCTCTCCCATCAGCATAGAGCGGCTACATGGGAGATCTTATAGCAGTGCAGCTGCATCAGTACAGCTGTGCCTCTGTAAACTCTCTAGTGTAGACATGGCCTTAGCCTCGGCTCTGACTCTGATTTGAACCCAACCCATGCCCCCCTTCCATCCACACACACATCAGTCAGATTCAAGTCAGCAAGCACTCAGGACCTAGGATCCTTTTGGGTGGGAGGTAGGTCAGAACACAAGTCCTGCTGTGAGACTGGTCCAAGCCCTATTATTTTGCAGTATAGATGCAGGTCTAGCTGTGGACCCGAGTCAGAAGGTCTGCATAGTGCAGTATGGTCCCGTAAAAGCTGGTTCCAGGAATTGTAAACCAAGTTGTACGATACAGTGTGGAAGCTCAGGGAACACCAAGTCCACAAGTCCAGGTCCAACAAATCCATTTTTAGTATGCAGTGTAGAGATACCTTCAAGATTTAATTGCATATAGTGCAGTGGGCCCCACATTTTTATGTCATGCCCCCCCCCCCCCTAATGTAATCTGTCCACGCCCCACGGGAGATGCGGCTGCGGCTGCATTCAGGAAGCAGGCCACGGTCAAGGGCCGGAGCTGTGGCTGTGGCTGCAGCTGGGAGCTGCGACCTGGGGCAGGGCTGGGCTGTGTTTGGGCTGTAGCTGCGGATGAGGCCGGAGCAGAGCTGGGGGTAGACGGGGCTTGGTCATGCTCCCTCCCCACCCCCTGTGGGGACTGGCCTGGGCCCCACTGTGCACTGCCCCAAATGATCCTCTGTGCCCCCATAGCGGGGCACGCCCCACAGTTTGGGGATCATTGATATAGTGGTTTAGTTTAATTTTGATTATCTTGCTACAAGAAGAGGAGGCAAATTGTATGTTGGTGGAACATTATTACAAACTTGGCACTCAAAAAAGAAAGTCAAGCTTTATATTTGTGCAATCAATGTAGTAAACTTTAGCTTCATAATATTGTACAGTGCAGAGAACAAAATGACAAAGATTTGTGATTTTTTTGTTGTTTTTCAAAATCACTTACGAATGAGTAGTGTAAGGGCAGGCCTACACTACAAATTTACATTGGCACAGCTGCACACCTGTAGCATGTGTGATGAAGACGCTCTAAGATGATAGAAGAGACTCTCCTGTCAGCTTAATAACTCCACCTCCATGAGACGCAGTAGCTATGTCTGCAGGAGAAGCTCTCCCATTGATGTAGTGCTGCCTACACGGGAGGATGGGTGGGTGTTAAGATCGGTATAACTGCTTTGCTTAGGTGTGAGGATTTTTCACAGCCCGAAGTGAGGTAGTTATACTGATATAAGTTTATAGTGTAGACCTGGCCTAAATATAAACAAGAAAAGGGTTAACAAAACATACTTGTGTATATTTACAAGGTGAGCATTACCAGTAGGGAAAAATTGCCAAAATAGTGACTTACAACTTTACTGTTTTACAAGTGGATGTAGGAAATTGTCAGTGTATTTAAGGCTCATGTATAATCAGTTTTCTATTTCATCAATGTGTAAAATAATCTGTGTTAAAGATCAAATTTTGAATAAGGCAATCCATTTCACTTTTCAGACATGTAAGTTGCTGATGTTCATGAGTCATTGAAATGCTATTGTAAAGCTGCATTTCCTCTAAACTGCGGAACTTATGACATATAGCTTGTGACTTTGTAACAAAGGCTGTATTTAAAATGTGGCCGCCTAGCATTGGTTATATAGTTCACTGTGTGCATTTTGCACATTTGAGACCACTAGAACTAGTGCCCACTCATAATAAGTAGTGCAAGGGCAGGCCTACACTACACATTTACATTGGCGCAGCTGCAGTGCATGTGATGAAGACGCTCTAAGATGATAGAAGAGAGCTCTCCCAACAGCTTAGTAACTCCATCTCCATGAGAGGCAGTAGCTATGTCGGCAGGAGAAGCTCTCCCACTTATGTACTGCCTACACGGGAGGGTGGGTGGTGGGTGTTAAGGTCGGTATAACTGCTTCGCTCAGGCATGAGGATTGTTCACACCCCAGAGTGACATAGTTATACTGATATAAGTTTATAGTGTAGACCTGGCCTAAATATAAAGAAGAAAAGGGTTAACAGAACATATATTATAAACAGAAACTGAGTACCAAAAATAGAAATACTTCCAGGTTGCCAAAACTGACAGAAAAACATATCCTCATTCAAGCAGGTTTTACATCTAATGTAAAATTGTGCATTTAATGAATTATACTGGCAAACATTATTTTAACACCTTACAGGCAGGGGTCCAAATAATCAAAATTAAAAAAAAAAAAAAAAGAGTTAAGATTGAAAGTGTTTGATTTGAGTCCAGATTTTTTTTACATTGGCTTTTTTTTTTTTTTTTTTAAGTCCACCTTCAAAAACACCCCAATGGTACAATGTCTGGCCTTTCCACAGCTATATAACACTTCATCCTTTCAGACTAAAAAATTGTAAGCATTTAAAGCTTTTATTCACACTTTTATCTGTAACTCACCCCCTCAATGATTTATCGTGGTCCTCTGCATTCATCTCTGTGCCTCTTCCTGATTCTTTGTAACTCTCCATGCCCTACTCTAGTCCCTATCACATCTCTTTAATGTCTCATGTTCTGCCATCTCCAGGTCCTGTGCCCCCTATGTGTCTCCCAGTGCTTTACGCTCCTTTCCAGACACTCCCATACCTTTTTTTTCTTCCATGCACCCTTTTATTTTTCTTGGTACCCTTATCCTCTGTCTTAGTCCCCTGTGCAACCTTGTTCATGCCACCCTCAGTGCACTACACTCTCTCATGGCTTTTCTGGTCCCCAGCACTCACTTTCCATGTCTTACTTCCCTTTGTCCCCCACCCCTATTCCATGCCCCTTATGTGCTCCTCCTCCAGAACTCCCATTTTCAGACCAGGGTCCATCTGACCTCTTAGTTCCCTACCCCAATCCCTGTTCCTTCTGGTCTCCTAGATAGAAGTTGTGGGGAGCTTAAAAACTAGTTTTATAATGGGAAACTAGCATCAATCTAAACCAGGCCTGCACAACTCGTAAAGCGGCGAGGGCCATATTACTCCAAAGAAAACAGCTGAGGACCGAAACCCCCCAAGCGCCACCAACCGCGCGCCACCAACCGCCCCCCTCCCAGCGCCACCAGCCCGCCCGAAACACAAACCCCGCCCCCCCCCAGCGCCGCCTGCCCGCCCCACGGAAACAACCCCCCCCCCAGCGTTGCTGAAACACACGCACCCCAGGGCTACCTGCCCTGTGGAAACAAACCCTCCTTCCCCAGCGCCGCCCCCCCGAAACAGCAGAATTGAACCTCGGTAATTTGTTATAGCGGGCCCTTAATGTAGTATAATTAAGGTAAAAGAAAAATGTCTTTTTGCTAGAAGTAGAATAAGATCTTCCCCCCACTTTGTAATCAATTGCCCTGTTGAATGACTGAGGTGTGAATGAGGAAGGCATGGAAGGCAGGCACCTCCAGACAGCTGCAACCCTTGCAGAGGGCAGGGCTGGCTCTAGGATTTTGCCGCCCCAAGCAAAAAATATTTTGGCCGCCCCCCCTTTTTTTTCGTGCCCCCGGCCCCGCCCCAACTCCACCCCTTCCGAACCCCTTCCCCAAATCCCCAGCCCCGCCTCCTCCCCCAGCATGCTGCATTGCCCCTCCCCATTACTTCCTGCAGGCCCCCCCGCGACCTCCCGCCCTAGCTCATCTCTGCTCCGCCTGCTCCCCCGGGGCGTGCCGCCGCTCCGCTTCTCCCCCCTCCCTCTCAGGTGAGGGAGGGCGGAGAAGCGGAGTAGCAGTGCATTCAGGGGAGCAGGCGGAGTGGAGGTGAGCTAGGGTGGGGGGGGCGCAGGAAGTAACGGGGGTAGAGGAAGCACTCCCCACTCCAGCTCACCTCTGCTCCCCCTCCGCTGCCTCCCCCGAGCGCCCCACCACTTGGCTTCTCCTCCCTCCCAGCCTTGCTTTGCGAAACAGCGGTTTCACGCGCAGCAAGCCTGGGAGGGAGGGGGGAGAAGCGGGGCGACGGCGGCGCGCTCAGGGGTGCAGGCGGAGGCAGAGCGGAGGCGAGCTGGGGTGGCAAACTGGGGCGGCGGGGGCACTTTTTCCCCATGCCCCGGAGTCAGCACCTATGATGGCCGGTACCAGAATGCTGCCCCTAGAAATGTGCCGCCCCAAGCACCTGCTTGTTTTGCTGGTGCCTGGAGCCGGCTCTGGGAGAGGGGATGGGAGCCAGACCAGATCGGTAGAACAGGTCAGCCACCGATTTGCTGCTCGCCTCCTCAGCCCCCCTCCCCCGGCTCGCCTATTCACCCCCCGCCACTGCCCACTCGCTCACCTCCTCAGCCCCCTACCCCTCCGGCTCGCCGGCTCACCTGCCCCCCCGCCACTGCCCGCCCGCTCGCCTCCTCAGCCCCCCATCCCCCTCGGCTCGCCTACTTACCCCCCGCCACTGCCCGCCCACTCACCTCCTCAGCCCCCCCTCCAACCTCCGAGCTCACCTACTCAGCCCCCCTCCCTCACCCGCCGCTTGCCTATTCACCCCCTGCGGGCCTCACAGTAAGCCCACCTGGGCCACATGTGGCCCCCGGGCCGCATGTTGTGCAGGCCTGATCTAAACCATGGAGTAGCTACTGTTGCTCCATAATTATGATGTATTGAATAAAAAACAAGAAAATTAAATACAAAAATAGTTTTTCATAGCTCTGTTAAATAAACCATGACATTTGTAATAGATGATCATTAGAGCCCTGCAAATCTGCGGATATCTGCTTTCTATCCACGGATCATTTCTGCAGATCGTGGATCAGATGCAGATACAAATTTTGTATCCACACAGGGCTAGTGATCATGATTTATCTTTAAAAAGAGTAAGTTTTAAATATATGAATAATTGGTTCACTCACTTTTTCTCCAGTGCTTCTATCTTTTCCTTATTTTCTGATTACTGTTTCCCTATATGACTCTTGATCTTCTTTTTCTGAATCCTGCATAAACACAGGTTGACCTGGAGCCTTCAGGATCTAGTGTTCTTTGAGAGACATCAACTTATAATTGTTCTTACATTTAAAACCATTTAAAAGGCTGTCCTTCAAGTGCTTTTGTTTAAAAAGCAAAATTTGTCTCTAATATGTAAACTGCTTTTAATATTTTTGAAAATGTGATTTCTTTCCAGAACAATTGCATGTGATTTCCAGAAAAGAGAACACAATTTAGGGATGTTTTAAAGTGAAACATGAAATATTTTAGAAGTTCTGTTGCTGAAAGAATATACAGAATATAAATGTACATTTTTCTGTACAAACGAGATTGCAAGTGGGTGTACACCTTTTGGCATGCCCTTTGCTAGTGAGTTTTGATCATGGCAATTTTTTAAGTAACCTTTTCTGGCTATATTACAAATTGTTCAACATTTGTTTTCTGTGGTTCAGATATATTAAATAATGTCGATAAGCATATCTGTATACTGCAAACCAAGATCAGTAGATTTCATTTGAAAAAGTATTGTAATGCTATATAAAAATTGAGACAGGAGGAGAAACTGCAGATAACAAAACAGTTCTTTGTCCTCAAAGTACATTTGGAAATCTTCAAGCCAAACCAATTTTTCTAGACAAAGTTATAAAGGAGCTAAAAACTGAGCTTATAATGGGACCTGATTACAGCCTTATCTTGGGAGAATTCATATGCGTGTGGACAGCATTTAGGGGAGTTCAAATAATTTAATAATAGGTGATAGCATAATCATTGACATTTTTTCTTTATTTTTGTTTGTTTGTTTTCAAATACTATGTTTCAGAAGAGACATGATTTCAGACATCTGTGAAGGGGGCCTGATTATCAGAAAATCCTGAGCCAACTGCTCTTTTAAAAATCACGTCTCATTAAGATGTTTCAACTTCAGCACCCAAAATCACTAGTCTTGTCTGAAAATCTTGGCCCAGTTTTATATTCATCTATTCAGCTGTATCAGCACATCACATCCTTAGCAATTTAGCAATACAAAATTGGGATAAAATATTTAAATTTCTCTCTTTAGATTTTTCATTACTAGCTCTCTAAAACAAAGGCTACAAACATGTAACAATCTCAGCTCTTCATCTGAATGAGTCAACAGCAAACTGAGGATGTTAAGTTTCTGTACGCATACACGCTAATGTCTGTCACTCTCCATCAATTCTTCCTGCCAGTTCTATTCTTGTAAATCAGCAGGGGATTGAAACTGACAAGAATCCTGTTTTCCAGGTTCTTCAGAAACCAGAGCTGTTGTAAATTTCAAACCCCTGTGGATCAAAAGAATGGAGCTTGTGACCCTGTGACCTGCATATTGGCATGTGTCTTTGTTTATTTGTGGTTTAACACAGCTGATAGATGTTCCCCTTATAATGATTAAACTATTTTTTAAAGGGCTTAAAGAGGAGGTTACATTTGAGCCTGTCAGCCAGTGTTCTTTTTGTACAGGACTTCTCAGTAGCAAAGGGAGATGTACATTAGGCGCATAGGCATAAATCAGAGAGAAATCTGGACTACAATGTTGTTATTTTAGGTTAAAACAGTGGTCTTCAATCTTTTTATGCACAAGATCACTTTTTGAATTTAAATGCAACCCAGGAGCTACCCCGCCCCTTC
Source organism: Chrysemys picta bellii (assembly GCF_011386835.1). Taxonomy (NCBI): domain Eukaryota; kingdom Metazoa; phylum Chordata; order Testudines; family Emydidae; genus Chrysemys; species Chrysemys picta. The sequence goes on along the minus strand of NC_088796.1, from coordinate 46,852,764 downwards.
CCAGAAGCCCCACCTCACTCACTCCATCCCCCTCCCTCCATTGCTTGCTCTCCCCCACCCTCACTCACTTTCACCGGACTGGGGCAGGGGATTGGGGTTTGGGAGGGGGTGCAGGCTCTGGGCTGGGGCCAAGAGATTCGGGGTGTGGGAGGAGGCTTCAGGCTGAGCCTGAGGCAGGGGGTTGTGCTGCAGGCGGGGGTGTGGGGTGCAAGCTCTGGGAGGAAGTTTGGGTGCAGGAGGTGGCTCCAGGATGGGGCAGAGTGTTGGGGTGCAGGAGGGGGGGTGCGGGCTCTGAGAGGGATTTGGGGTGCAGGACGGGGCTCCGGGATGGGGCAGAGTGTTGGGGTGCAGGAGGGGGGGTGCGGGCTCTGGGAAGGATTTGGGGTGCAGGAGGGGGCTCTGGGATGGGGCAGAGTGTTGGGGTACAGGAGGGGGGGTGGGCTCTGGGAGGGATTTGGGGTGCAGGAGGGGGCTCTGGGCTGGGGCAGAGTGTTGGGGCGTAGGGGGGGTATGGTGCTGGCTCCGGGAGGGAGGTCAGGGCTGGGGCAGGGGTTCGAGGTGCTGGCTCTGGGAAGGGGCTCAGAGCTGGGGCAGGGGCTTGAAGTGCAGGAGAGGATTTGGGGTACAAGAAGGGGCATGGGGTGCTGGCTCTGGGAGGGGGCTCAGGGCTGGGGATTGGGGTGCGGGCTCCCGCCAGGCAGCACTTACCTTGGCGGATCAAAGCAAGTTCAATATAATGCGGTTTCACCTATAACACGGTAAGATTTTTTTGGCTCCCAAGGACAGCGTTATATCAGGGTAGAGGTATACTGTAGTTTGAATTCAACAAAATGCTGGACTTGGCAGAATAACTTTCCAATACATAAGTTCTTAGTAAATATTTTAATAGTATTGAACTTCCCTAACTGTGACTAACGGAAACAGATGGACATACCTCTTCTGTTGCTGCCCTAGAGATTCAGCAAGTAATCAAAACTATGCATTTGGGGAACCCCCATAGGTCTATTCGCTTATCTTTTGTATTTTATGTACATTTATCAAGATCAGCTTATTCCTGTACTAAGATGGTTGTAATTTAATTATGTAATGGTGGGAAGTGTACCTATAGCCAAATCCCTCCTGTTCAGCAATAGGAATAAAGCCAATAAATGGATCACATAATTAAGATCTTAATATATTAATAATAATACTTAGCTTTTGTGTACTTCTTTTCATCTGTGGATCCCAAAGTGCTTTACAAAAGAGATGGGTCTTAAAGTAGAACTCATAGGCCCCAACCAAAATAAGGGCCCCATTGTTCTAGGGCGCTGATCCTACAAGACATGGTCCTTGCCTCAGACAGTTTGTAATGTAAGTAAAGTGACATATGAAGGATCGTGGCTGCGGATTACCCTTAAACCATCTCCTTAGACCTTTGCCTGTTCTCCATCCATACTTCAGTTTTATTCTATCCTGCAGAAAGTAAGGAAGCAGGTGCATGAGGTGTGTGGGACTCACTCGTGGAGGATTTTCCTAGTACTTAACCTTACTTTTGCCCAAGAATATGCTCTCCTCACGTACGTGATGGACCTTAATTTTGTACTCTTCTCTGAACTTGGTTCAAGTATGTATAACACCAAAGCTCTGATATTTATTCTCCAGTCCAGGATGTATGTGCCACAATAGTTTCTTTACTTTATAAAACACACACTAAGCAAATGGACTAGTAGGAACCTACCTATCAGAGATCCAAAATAATATCTGTTAATGTTTTGCATATTGTATTTTTAGTGGTGAAAAGTTGTTCAATGTGGTAAGACTGAATTACATCCCCACCACACACAAAAAAACAAAAAGTTGGGCTTTTGACAGCTTGCAGTCTGATTGATCTGTTAACTTAAAGGAGAGGCTATGATTATCAATGACTTCCTTTCATAACATTATGCTATGTTGAGGCACTTAGCCTATTTGCCTGCTATCCTTGTTGTTTGTCTTGGCTCTTGAGTCCTTTGCCTCTCCTAGGAGTGTAGGAAAGTGGGGAGGAGGCACAGTAAAGTTGTCATGACAAATATATATATTGGGGTAATTCACTGCTTTCTGAATCCCAAAAGAACACTGAATTATCCCCACACCCTTATGGCAGTGCATTGTAATCAGTGTTGTGTTTAACTCTTTTCTGATGTTTGACTGAGCTAAGCATGAATGTGGTTTTAGTGTTTAACTAAAAAATGATTTTATTTTATTGTGGGATTTTTTAAAAAAGGGTAAATATTCTTGTCTGATTTTTAATCTCTGGTACTGGTAGCTGGGGATTTCTTTAGGATAATGTTTCACCTGTCTATCCATGTAAAGGCCTTAATGTTATGTATGTTCTTCATCAGAGAACTTCCAGTATATTTCTGAACTCATACCTGTGTAATTATAGGTGGAGCTGACATTGCCTAATACTTTCCATTAGAAGGCTGTTTTCAGTTGCTTGTAAATTTGCAAAACTTTAACCATTTGTGCTGAAATTTCCTATTCCAGGTGTCTATCTGAGGCTTAACATCCCCCTCCTCCCCCATAAGTTTCAATAAAAATGGTTAATCTATTTCCATGAAGGATGTTAAAATAAAATGTTATTTTCCCAATGCTGAAAAATTCTTACAAGTGTTTTATTAAAAGGTCTAGTGCCTCCAAGCTTTGGAGCAGAGACTTGAAATTCAGCAGGGGCATTGCCATGGGCCAGGGGGTGTCTTTTGCTGTCCTTGTGAAAATCCATACAGTTAGCAGAATTATAAGCCACTGAAAATTACCATTTGGATATGCTCAGTAGAACTTAAAGTAAAATTCTCCAAACAGGTTCCATTCAGTGCACATGATGGATGTTGCTCAAGAAGTGAAGCAGGACTGAATAGCAAACGAAGCATTTTTTTATAAGATGCTTCAAGTTGGGTACACAAAATCAGTGAACAATTTTGACAATTTAATCTCTGTGCCTTAATTCCCCAACTGTAATATGCGGATGATAATAGGGATGAAAAGAAATTCACTAAGTCATATATTACTATGAGTGCCATAAAAAAGCCCACAAAGAGACTGATAGCTTAGTATTCAGTATAGAATTGGGATTGTGTGCAGTAAATAAGGCATGACATCACATATTGACTGATGATGATAAAAATAAATATTGAATAGCTACACATTCATTGAGCTTCATCCACCCTGTGGAAAAAGAATAGTATGTGATCAAGGAATTAAAGTCTGTATCTAATGCATATGCCGAAGGGGAGGTCGGTGAATTAAGGTTGTGTGAGCAACTTCAGTGCTGCATTTTCTAACTTTTGAGTGCTTGACTTTGCAAACTTAATACTCCTAACACAGTTTTTGTATATAATATATTAATATTGATAAATTGATTGTGAGGTTGGGCACATTTTCACACTTCTGGCTGCAGTCGTGGCCCTATTGAAGTCAAATGGGAGTTTTGCCATTGACTTCAAGGGGGGCAATATTACACTCCAGGTGTCTGTGATAAATATGTGATAAACTGAAAAGATTCTGCTCTTGAAGGATTCTGTGTAATCAGGTACCTAAGAAAATCATAAATGTGACAAATTACTGTGTGAATTGTACCAGATTTTTAAAATAATTATTCTGTAAATGTACATTATTGGTGATGGATCCAAGTGTGGTGAAGTGAAGAGGAAAGAACCAACCTTCCTCCACTTCACAGCAGGATACAGTAAGCCTGAGTTAAGTGGTCCTCTAGCAACTTAATTTGCAGCCAATAGCTGCATAGATGTGATTATTGCCAAATGTATCCCAGAAGTTTATAATCTGCTAAGGAATCAACAATTCTGTTAAACACCAATGTAAGAGATTTTCCCACCATATAGAGCCCTTTGGATTTTAACAGTACTTCACAGTAGGCCACTTATAATGTTCATTTTTTATTTAAAAAAAAAAAGAAATTGGGTAACTGTATAGTACACTCTCTCACTAGGGAAAGGAGAGCTCAATTCCTGGTTTTAGCCTCTTGATTCCTGGGCTGCATAACTGTAAAGCACTTAGATCCCAATTGTAAGTGATATCTTGTATTGATCAATAGCCATCCCTGGTTAGGTGCCGCATTGATGGGAAGCCAGGGTAAATTTCGGTCTTTTATTCTGTTTCTCTTTCTCATTTGTACTATTAACTTCAGAGTACTCTATCCCTTTTGTATCTCTTGTTCTATATGCACAATGATCCCTTGCAGTCAAAATTGAATGAAATTAAATCCTTTTCTTTCTGACTTAGTTAATTGTGGTGTCTCTTGTCCCTTTGTGGATCTGTAGAATTCTTTTTTAACATTAATAAGAGTTGCACTCATTGCTGCATGTTGGCTTTTTTCACTAGGATCAAAGGTAAATTCAGTTTTATATTGATATGCCCTCTCTCTCTGTGGATTAAATCCTGCAGTAATAGGGGAATGTGTACAATTATCCAGTAATTTTTTTTTCATTCCCAACATTTGTGTGTTGAGTTAACTCTTATACTTTTGCCTTGTTCTCATTTGAAAATAGACATATTCTACAAAAGCAGAGGTAAAGGGATAGTTAAATCTATTTTTACTTGCGAAAATCTCAGAAGCTTACTTTATGGACATGTAGTAATGATACCAAGTGTCAAGTTTTAATTAAATGTTTTTGTTGTCATTTAATAGTCTTATTGGAATTGTGAAGAAATCGGGAAATGGGGCTTCTTATTGGAATGAGGGTAGTTGATTTTTTTAGCACATCACAACTAGCAAGTCAAAGGATTCTGGTGGTGGAATTACTGGGATTTGAATGAAGGCAAGCTACAGGGTTGCAGCAAAAATAGATACTTATTTTAAGTTAGGAGAGGGGCACTTGATATATAATCACTTCCTCTTAGTGCCACTTCACACACATGTCCTTATTCCTCTTCTGCTCTCCCCATGCTGCTCTCTTTCTGGTATCTCCAGGACTATTAGATTCCCCACTTCTTTCTCTGACTTCTTTCGGGCTTCTGTGGCTTGCCTCTTCCCTGCAATATGTAATGCTTCCTTGCTGTTTGCTTCCTTCAGTCCTGATCATAAAATTACTTTTAGGCAGGATACAGAACACAATTTCTTCTCATTGGAGCCCATCTCACCAGTAGAGCATCCCACACATTAGTGACATCCTCTGAGCTGCTACCACCACCACTTGATTCTGTATCTCCTACGGAGCTATGGAGGACAGCAGCTGCTCCTCTTCAGTAGGGAACTCTCAGAAGAGACGCTTGTATTCCTCCCTAGTTGTAGTAGGTCCTCTCCTTCCAAAATAAGGTGACCAGAGAGCAAGTGTGAAAAATCCAGACACAGGGTGGGGGGTAACAGGTGCCTATATAAGACAGAGCCCCAAATGTCAGAACTGTCCCTATAAAATCGGGACATCAGGTCACCCTACTCCCAAATAATTGGAGTAATAGGTTGGTGCTCAATTGCAGGCTGACTGACTTCATGGGTTTCTCTGATCCCACACTCTACACAATAGAACACTAAGAAGAGATATTTAGCATCCCTTGCATCAAATGCTATAAGAGAAACAGTGCAATCTTACAGAGGTTTCTTGCAGTGGCAGCATCCCCGAAATACATTGGTCTGTGTAGCCATCTACCCTGCCTCCTGTTCTAAGTAGAATATGTTCATTTATGTTTCTTCAATCCATAAAACTTTGCACCCTTTTTCAAGTTGTCATAAACAAACTTTAATCTCACTGTGTTTTAAAGTCAGACAAGAATTCTTATAGTTAATTTTCATAGGTCCATTTAAACCTTTACTCCTTATCAGTTTCTGCACTGATATCAGCAACATTTTGTTCCTTCAACTTTGTTTTTGCAATGTCACATGTTCTCCCCCTCCTGTGTTTCTTTACATGTTTAAATTTGTTGTTTTCACTCTGTTTACACTGGTAGATCTCCCACTACTTTGATTTGACAGTGCTGTGCCTGTAGGTTTATTATTGCTTCCACAGTTCATTTGACTGCAGTGAGCTGATGTCTTTTTTTCCTAAGGACATGTCTTTCTGTAAACAAAATGGTCTTCAATTTTTGTTTGTCCCACTAAACAGCTGAAAGGTATTTTACCTATGACTCACCTTTTCTGTTTTGTGCGTCTGTAAATCCTGTGGAGAACTAAACTCATGTCTCCAATAAATGATTTTTGTCAATTCTAATTAAGCTATTAATTTATATTTATGTACTTTATTATTTAAGTACCAATAACGTGCTCTGTGCTATACAAGACTGGCCCTACCTAGAGGAGCCTACAGTGTCAAAGACACATTAATAGACCAGAATTAGTATTATCTTAAAATGTTACTTTTTTTCAATCACCAATGTCTTCATCATTCTCCTCCCAGTTATGTAATATTGACGTAAAGAAGGCATTTGACTGACATGAGTTAATGCTTGAAGCTCTTGCAGAAAAATGGAATCTTTAAAAATAATGTTAATAAGGAGAGGGTGGGAACCTGATGTGCTGGGATAAGGAGATCAATCCAAGCATAGGAAGCAGCATGGAAGAAGCCACAAAGACTGGAGTGGGCAAAAGAAGGAGGTAAGGAGAGAGAAATTATCTAAAATGTAGGCTTGGTGAGGCATCTCCTCTGGGGAAAAGTCATTACATCCATTGGTATTTATAATGTCTATTACCTGTGCGGCTTCTAAATTGCTTTTCTTCCCCACACATTCTCACAACCAGGCATTGCCAGTACCAGTAAGACTACTATTGGACTGACTGAAATGGAAGTGATAGTTAACCTTGCACAGACTTTAGTGTGATCATTGAAACTTGGGGAACAGTGCTTTTGGCTTGAGCTGGGAAGACCAGCTACTCTGTTGCAGTTGCAGGGCCAATGGTTCCCAACAGTGTGGTTGATTGCACCAACACGGGTGGAGAGAGTATGAAAATGTGCTTCAAAGTCATGCAGCACTACTGAGCTGGTCTCAGGTCTGCCTGGCACTCCCCACTCCCAGCTGGCCTCAGAGCACCCAAGGTGTTCGTCTGATGTCTGCTTTTGTTCTGTGCTCTGACAGGCCAGAGCCAAAAAACACAGATTATTACTCAGCTGGTCTTGGCTCTTCTGAAAAAATGTCACAAATAACAAACCGAATGCATTGAATATAATTAAAACTTAAGATTTTTTTAATCAGATAGAACTTTTATATTTAAAAAATATAACTTGCTCTACTACAGGAATGCAGTTGGTCTCCTGTTCCAGGGGGAAAAATTCAGCAAAAATGAACACCACCATCATTAAAGAAAATAAGGGAAACAAATGCATGTGCTTAAAGATTTGATAAATCCATTCACTCACAATGAATAGAGAAGCACCTTGATTAGGGTTACTCATAAGTTTTTGCAGAAACTTTCAGCTTTCATTTCTAATACAATTGGGAACATAACCTTCTAAATGCGAACAGAATGCCATACTGCCAACAGCTCAAAAATCCTAAGAATGAGATAAAAACCACAAGATTAAAAAATAATTAATTAGTGATGCTTTTGGGTCAGTCATCTGAGTATTTAACATATAGAGGAATCCTTCCCCTCCATGAACTTGTATGTGATCATTTCAGGTGGAAAATTCAACCATAAATGCCTAAACACAAATGTGGGCTGCCTCCAGATCTTTGGCAGGGGATCCTGCTTCTTCTTTCCTAACCCCTCAGCTGGAGAAGCAACAGTTTTTAAATATGCATCTTGCTAGAAAAGTTCCAGCACTGTTTTATTTCCATTGTTGTGCAATAGATTTACTTTGGTAACTGGGTCTGGGTGTGCAGCACATCCAGAGACATCCCTTGAAAGGGTGTGGCTCCTATCAGATGGAAAGGACTCTTGACTGAGGAAGTAACTGAGAGGAAGTTAAGGAGATGGGGTGCTCCTTGCCTCGGAGAGAAAATTAAATTGTTTTTTAATCAGCAGTAGGAGGGAGCTGCCTTTATACCCTCTTCCAATAATAAATACATGTTCTGATATTTATTGAGCTCATGCTGAGCTGTCATTCAGAGAACTCTGCTTTTTTGTGCTAACCCACTGAAAAGGAGATTGTGTCATATGACAGTTGCTTGGGCAGCATTTCATTTACATTTTATTGAAGAATGACTTGAGGTCTGGAAAACATGTGGAGAGTGAAAGATTTAAGAGGCTCAATCAACTTACTGTGTCCAAGCAAAGGTTATGGGTGACTTGTTTGTGATCTGCAAATACCTATGTGGATAAGAAACGTGATAGTAGTTGGCTGTTTAGTACTAGCAGAAATAAGCATAATGAGATCCAATGGTTAGATGCTGAAGCTAGACAAATTCCGACAAGAAAAAAATACACATTTTTAACAGTGAGGTTAATGAACAAATAGAACAACTTTCCTAGGGACATGGTAGATTCTCCATCACTTCAAGTCTTTATATCAAGACTGGATGTCTTTCTAAAAGATATGCTCCAGCTCAAACAGAAGTTATGGTTTGATGTAGAAATTCCTAGTTTAGGTTCTGTGGCCTGTGTCATGCAGGAAGTCAGGCTGCTAAATGATCATAATTGTCCCTTCTGGCCTTAAAATCTATTTATTTACATTTAAAAAATAAATTTAACATGGTGGTGGGAAGTGCCAGTTTGATTTTATTTTTACAATGAATCTGGAAAGATAGCCTGTCACAAGAAAAGCCACTGTACAGCTGTAAGTCTAATGCAGTATGCTTTGCACATAGGAATGTTCTTTATTTCAAATTGGCAGTGTAATTTTATTTTTTTTTGTAAACAAAACCTGCCTCTCAGAAAGGACTATTATGACTGTTTAGTCAGACCTCCTATATCAAACAGGTCATGGGGCTTTAGGGTTGCCAAGCGTCTGGATTTCAACCACTAAAAGTCCGTCCTGTGGCGCAGCAGGGCTAAGGCTGGCTCCACCTGGCTCCCAGAAGTGGCTTGCATGTCTGGAGCAACCACAGGGGCTCTGCGCGCTGCATCCACCCTGAGCGCTGGCTTCGCAGCTCCCATTGGCCAGATACTGCAGCCAATGGGAGCTGCACGGGTGGCGCTTGAAGGTGTGGACAGCGCGCAGAGTCCTCTGGCCCCTCCACCTAGGAGCTGCCGGAGGTAAGCGCCACCTGGACAGAGCCTGCATCCCAAACCTCCTCCGACACCCTGCCCCAGCCCTAAGCCCCCTCCAGCACCACAACCCCTGCCCCACCCCAGAGCCCGCACCCCCAGTCGGAGCACTCACCCCTTCCTGCACCCCAACCTCCTGCCCCAGCCCTGAGCCCCCTCCAGCACCACAACCCCCGCCCCACCCCAGAGCCCGCACCCCCAGTTGGAGCCCTCACCACTTCTCACACCCCAACCTCCTGTCCCAGCCTGGAGACCCCTCATTTCTGGTCCCACCCCAGAGCCAGCACCCCCAGTCAGAGCCCTCACCCCTTCCCGCACACCAACCCTCTGCCCCAACCTGGTGAAAGTGAGTGAGGGTGGGGGAGAGCGAGCAATGGAGGGAGGGGGGATGGAGTGAGCAGGGGTGGGGCCTCTGGGAAGAGGGTGGGGCAAGGGTGTTTGTTTTGTGCAATTAGAATGTTGGCAACCCTGTGGGGCTTTCCTGAATTCCTGTTTGAGTGACAACATATCTTTTAGAAAAATAACCAAATTTGGTTTAAAAATTGCTATTGATGAATAGTCCACCACAAACCTTAGGAAGTTGTTCCCATAGTTAATTACCCCCACTGTCAAGAATTGTTCACCTTATTTCTAGTCTGAATTTGGCTTGCTTCAACTTCCAGCCATTCATTCTTGTTATACCTTTGTCTGCTAGATTGAAGAACCCATTCTCGTATAGGTTCTTAAACACTGTGATTAAGTCTCCCCTTAACCTTCTCTTTGTTAAGCTAGACTGAGCTCCTTTAATCTATCACTGTAAGGTATGTTTTCCAATCCTTTAATAATATATCATGGCTCTTCTCTGAACTTCCTCTCCATTTTATCAACATCCTTTTTGAACTGTGGATACTAGAACTGTTCACAGTATTCTAGTGGTGGTCACACCCTGGCCAAATACAGAGGTAAAATAACCTCTCTACTTCAACTTGAAATTCCCCTGTTTATGCATTCAAGAGTTGCATTGGTCCTTTTGGCTACAGTATTGTTCAGGAAACTCATATTTGTCCACCATGACCCCCAAGTCTTTTTCAGAATCACAGCTTCCCAGAATCGAGTCCTCCATTCTGCAAGAATGGCCTATGTTCTTTGTTCCTTGGTGTGTAACTTGACATTTGGCCATATTAAAATGCTTATCATTTGCTTGAGCCCAAGTTACCAAATGAACAGATATAAAGCTAGTTGGAAATTTTTCAAAGAAACAGGTTTTTGGGTTGGAAAATGCCAGTTCGTTGGAACCAAAACTTTTTGTGGGAATGTATCAGTTTAGACAAAATTTTTGTTGTGAAGGATTCTCACGTCCAGGATGGAATTTTTGGTCAAAACAAGAGAAAGAGGAATCACCCAGAATAGCTAATAGCCCAGTGGTTAGAACACTTACTTGGGGTGTGGAAGACCCAGGCTCATGTTCCTGTCTCTCTCTGATTTTCTTTCGCCCCAAAGTAGAATGAGGAAAATTACTGAATCTTTAACATTTTCACAGGATGATAAATCATTTTCCACGCAGCTCTACTCCAGACACTAATACAGTTGAGGTTTTTTCTTTGTTTGGTGACTGTGTATAGTTGAGCTAATTTGAAGAATTCCATATCAAACCTCGGTATTTGGTGTGTCTAATAAAATTGAAAGTGATTGTGGAATTGTATTATTCATCAACTGGAGTTTTGAAAGAAGTATGGAACTTATATTCTCTTTTAGGTTATTAAAGTTTGAAAAAGCACTCACTGCGTTGCGCTATGGACAGCACAAAGAAAATTGTTAACACGTCTGATGATGATGGATTTCTGCTTAGAATGGGCCTCAATGATAACAAGGCTGGAATGCAAGGACTGGATAAAGAGAAAATCAATAAAATCATAATGGAGGCCACCAAGGTTCGTTTGTGTAACCCTTTTCACTATCTTGTTTTTACTTTTTTATTTCTTAGTTTTGCATGCATAAATGGGGGCAGCCTCCTCTGTTCTGTATGTGGGTGACACAGGAAAGGTTGCTTTCCATCACCCTCCCCACAACCAATGCAGTACGCTTTGCTGGAAAAGTTAATATGGTTTCCGGTTATATAAACTTTTTCAGTAGGACTCTTTAGGGCTGACTACACCTCCTTTTTAGGGTGTGTTCGAAGGGGAAGCAGCCAGTGGTGCAGTCCCTGTCAGCACCTCTCCTTTGGAGCTTGGGAGAGGCCCCAAATCTATGAGGTTTTCAGAGTCCTCCCATCAGACAATCTAGGGATAACTGAGCAAGGGTAACCTCTCAGAGTTCCCCCACTTCCACAGCATTCTGTTACAAGAGAGGTCAATCTGGCCCTAGATTTGTTGTTAAACAATTATGGTAAAATAATGAATGCTGTACTGTTGCTTTATGGAAGAGCTAATACTTTAGGGAGAACTTTGAAAAATATAGCATTAAAAACAATTCTGCTATTGCAGACTGCTTTTGTATTGTCCATTTTTTCACTGTGCTAAGGATATTTGCATGAAACAAAGGGTTTAGTTTTTCATATATTTCACCTGATCTTACTGTTAAGCACTTCCTCAAACCGTGATCCTTTGTAAGAGACATCCCATTTGGTATTTTTTGAAATAATTCCTTCCAAACTGCTGCTACTGCTGCTGCCATTATATTGAGAGAGAGATGGAGCCAAATGAACGATAGATTTTGAAAACGGTAAAATGAGGAAAACAAGTTTCATGCCCTTTTAAAATCTGCATTTGTTGGGGAAAAAATCAACAAACTGTACAGTATCAGATGTATTATAGCTGTAGATTCTTGTATGGAACTCTCCCAAATCTCTCTTCCCTTTTAGCTGCTCCAAAAAACAAACAAACAAAGCCCTTGTAAGGAACACAGTCTTATTATTGCATCACTACTGTGAGGAGCTACAAGACAGATATAAGGGAACCCAAATTTCATAGTTGCTTGCCAGCAATTACTAACATCTTAAATACCTGTAAAAAATTTACTACTAGCACCAAAGAGAAAAAGTATGGGACTTTCTTTCCAATAGGCACAATCACTAATGTTTGCTTATAGAGGGAAGAGAAGATTACATGCATGCCTGATACTGAAGGAAAGTTCATCCTAATATCTATTAGTTAAGAGATTGGTTGAAACCTTGAAGCATGAGGTTTTAATCTCTTCCAATACTTTTTTTTTTTTAGCATTAACTGTTATAAAACTGGATCACATAAATGTCCAATCCCTCTCTGAATCTTCTTAAATTCTTGGCCTCAGTGGCATCCTGTGGCAATGAGTGCCTCTAACGACACGTTCTGTGAAAAAATATTTAATGTGTTTTGAATCTGCCCCCTTTTATTTTCATTGATTATCACCTTGTTCCTGTGTTATGAGACAGGGAGAACAGAAGTTCCTGATCTACCTTCTCTATATCATTTATTATTTTCTATACCTTCATCATGTCCCCTCTTATTAATTTCCTTTCCAAGATAAATAATCTCAATCTTTTCCATCTCTCTTCATGTGGAGATTTTGCATACCCTGAACATTTCCATCACCCTCTTTTAAACTCTTTCTAATTCTGCAATATCCTTCTGAGATTGGGTGACAAGTACTGCACACAGTATTCCAGATGAGGTTGTACCATTGACTTACATAATGGCATTATTTTTCTCCAGATGAGACCATATGGACCAATGAGGAAATGCTGCACATGAAAAGTAAAAGTGCCTGAGGTCAATTTTCAATTTTTGCATTCAGTATCTTTCAAGATATAACAGAAAATAGCTTAGAGAGTACAAGTAACTTATTTCTTTTTAGTTATTTTGACATCTCTCTGATCTAGCTAATGTTTTTAGAATTGCATCATCACACATGAAGAGATGTCCCCACCTTTCTGGAGCCTAGCAGGTTTCCTCAGAAGTATATTAAACTCTGAGTGGCGGAGGGAAGGAAGAATATGAATTTCATGTAATCTGAGTACCACAGTTGTCTTTTGTGTGTATACCTCAATTATGTGAATATCCAAAATATATATAATACGCGTAAGAAATCCTTAAAATATACAGAGTCCAACATATAAGGCTGTATCTGCTTCTCTGATAGGATTGGAAACAACTGTCCATTTTATTTCAGTGCTGTTTTTTTCCATTTAAATGAGTTGTTAGCAGACAAATTGCATCTTTTTCTTTTCAGTTATTGTAAGATAAGGAAAACAATGAACTTTCAAATGTATCTTAACTTTTTATTTTTCTGATAGGGTTCTAGATTTTATGAAAATGAGCTTAAGAAAGATCAACAAGTTAACCAACGAATTGAAAAAATGATACAGCTAAAAGATAAAATTACCAGCCAACAGCTTCTGAAAGCACAACTACAGGTACTAACCAATTTGAGAAGTTTTTTGATTGGAGGGAGAATAACAATTTTTAGGAGTATATTATTGATGCTAGTCCTAAAATTTCAAAGTGGTGCACAAGTTGTAGTTGCCTGGTTCATTTGATGTTAGCAAAAATTATGTAGCTAAAACCTACATAATATTTTGATGGTGTAAATTTATATTTAGTTAACAGAAGAAAATTTAAATAGATAATAAGACTCTTAATTTGAAGTATTTCTTGTATGAACAAAATGGAATTGAAACAAGAACTCCTTTCCCCCAATGCTGAAAACACCTAATCAACTAATAAATAAAATCCATTGTTCATGATGCACTCCTATGAAACTCATTGATTAATTTTCTTAACAAATACCAGAGCAGTCATTTTGGTTTAAACATTTTGTGTGTGTTTTTTTTTTTTAAAGTCTTGGCTAATGCATGTCTTATGTTAGATGGTTTATAGTGATAGGGAAAAATGTCACTAGGATTATCCTATTACTTCAGCTTGTGATTTATCTATCTTTGCGTTCTAACTACTATGTCACTGAAGTCTTCAAAGTTTTATAAACAAAAAATCTGGCCAAAGGTGCATATTGCCTACAATAGAAAAATTGGTTTCCTTTATTATTAGGGTTTGGTTATGAACATCCATGTACAGTGGAAGGAAATAAAGGGTCTGAGAAAACTATCAATATAAGACATGGAGTTGTGTATGAAAATGTTTCTGTGGTCCAAAAGAAGCACTTTTGCATAGGTATTCAGAGACTGCAGTGATGGACAATGTTATCAGAAACTAGATAGTATTGCATACAAAAATCACATTAAAAGAACATTAAAGTTGCTAAGTCAAGCACCTTAATTTGTCTCTGTTTACATGCAGTGTGATTCAATCTTTAATGACATGATTGCATACTATTTTTTTCAATCTGACCTCTGCCTCATTCTGTGCACAGGATAGGTAGTGTTTATTGAGCGGCTGTTCAATATTTTGTTTTATCTTCATTGTTCAATATGTAGTCCCAAGCCTTGTTTACCATATGCTAGTCTAATTCTGATCTGGATACAGAATTATTAATTTCCTCATATTTTTTTCTGTGACACTCATCACTATAGCATCTGAGTACTTCACAAACATTGATGAATTTATTTTCACAACACCCATCAGGTCAGGTAATATTATTATCCCCATTTTACATGTGGGAAATGAAGGCACAGAGATTAAGGTTAAAATCCCACTAATTTTGGGTTCCCAATTTGACCACCAAGTGCCTAGGACTTGATTTTTCAGAGTACTTAGAATTATACCATACTGTATATGTTTAACACACAGCTCCCAGTGACTTCATTTGCAGATGTGAGTGCTCAACACTTCTGCAGATCATGTTGGGTACCCAGAAAATGAGGAACACGCAATCAGTGACCACCCATGAAAAGCTTTTTTGGTTGGTAATGACTTTCCTAGCATCACATAGGAACTCTCTGAAAGAGGCAGTAATAGAATCCAGTTCTCCAAGGCAACATTCAACTGTATTACCTATGAAACCATGCTTTCTTTTACTTTCAGATATCACCTCCTTATGATCTGTAACCAGATGTTCTAGTCCAGCTGTTCTCAAACTGTGGGTTGGGACCCCAAAGTGGATTGCGACCCTGTTTTAATGGATTTGCCAGGGCTGGTGTTAGACTTTCTGGGGCCTGGGGCTGAAGCCAAAATCCGAGCCTCACTGCCCAGGGTGGAAGCTGAAGCCAGAAGGATTCAGTCCCAGGCAGTGTGGCTCAGGCTTCTGCTTTAGCCCTGGCTGGCGGGGCTTAGGTTACAGCCCCCCTGCCCAGGGCTGAAGCCCTCAAGCTTTGCCTCCCTCCCCTACAGGGCGATGGGGGTTGGGCTTCAGCCCTATTGTCCAGGGTGGCGGAGCTCAGGCTTCAGTCCCCCTTCCTGGGGTCATTCAGTCATATTTTTTGTCAGAAGGGGGTTGTGGTGCAATGAAGTGTGAGCAACCCTGCTCTAGTATTTGCCTCAGCTCGGTAAGGGGGAAGACAACTTGTGCAGAGTTACAGAAGTATGAAAAGCTCCATGCTTCTGTGTAATACTGTAAATTTTTATTTTCAGATGAAGTCTTATCAGTTTGTAGGATGGTAGAGGGTGGGAAACTGGGCTCTTTTAGGGTGCTCACTAACATGACAGTTCTTTTCAGGTTGGCAATCAGTACTGATATTGTAATGTACAAGATTTCAAAAAAGTCATTCCTTTTGCTAGACAGTATCCCAGTGATGCTGGACATGGCAGCAACATAAATCCATAGCGTCAGCAACATAATACCCCCTTTTCTAGTGTTTTGTTGATATAACAGAACCTGCACATGCTGTGGGACTCTGTGTGTCAGAAATGAAAAATAAAGGTGTTTTAGTTTGTCTTTATTTTAGACAGCCTCCTCTGCATCCAGCTAGGGGCAAAGGAGCACTTATAATCACAAAGGTCCCAAAGTAATCTCTAACATCTTCAGTATTTTTGGGCAGCAAGTAAACCCTTCAAAACTTACCATTAGCATTTTAAAATATTTTATTTGGCTTTATAAATAAAATAAAATCGTAAATGCCAAAGATGGAGTTTCATATGCACTGAATGTCATTGGTTTATTAGTCAGGCCAAGTTTTCCTATACAATACTATATGCAGCAAGTTCCCACTTCTGATAAATTGGTCATGGCTGATTGAGACTCGTCTACTACACAACCCAGAAATGTCTGAAATTCTCCAATAATCCATACTGTGAAGGATCAAAGCTATATTTTTATATTCATTTATTCAATACTATGCTTAATTTAAAACTTTCATAAGTATCAGCTTCTGAATTGTATTAACTATTGCCAACAGCCACTGTTGCCATTTTTATGGATATTGGTTTCTAGCTGTTTTTAACTCTGCATGACATTGCTGTCCCCTTGTAACAGAGTATTACTGGTCGCTCCTAGTTTCTCTCCATTCTGTCAGATATGTTTACAAACATAAACAGGCACCAAATTAAGTTTTTTAATTCTTATTTCATATATGCTACTTAAGAAAGAAAGGTTTTTTGGCATCTATATCACATCTTTGGTCAAGAACAAATCACAATAACTTCTTCAATCTATTTGTCTAAAAATAAATACAAAAATTTAAGAATTTTAAAAGTCTAATGGCCCAAATTTTCAGCTCTTTTCCCCTATAAAATATATTGAATCCCCCCTAAGTCTTCCATATCAGAATTTTCTTTCAAAAAAGATTGCTACATAATTTTTCAACTTATGCACCTGGTTTACCTCTGAGAAATTCGTCTTTAACTGTCTTCAGATTTAGTAGGGAAATATGGTTATAAACAAACATGATTCTCAGAAGTAAGTCTACAAAGCTTTTGTTTTACTGTTTCCTTTAATGAACTGCTGTTGCTATTTTAAATAATCATGGTTTTAATTCATGACTAGCTTAAAGGGGTTTCCATCTCTGTTTTTATATGTGCATAAGATACTAGTGAATCATTAGATATGACATTATGCTAGTAATGCAGGTGGGGGGAAAACAATTTATTTTGTATTAAGACAGTATCTGGAAATGCAGATTAAATTGTGTGACTGGGGGTGTGGGAGGCAACATAAATTCAAGTAATTAAAGGTCATTTGAGTGTGAGAATAACCTACCTATAATTTGTAGAATATGAAATCATCAGAATTAACAAAGAGGAAAAAAATTAATTAAAATGAAGAGAAATGCCTTTTGATAATTTTACATGGATTTTAGCCCTTGCTTAATTGATATTACAATGAAAATAACTAAGTCTGCTCCCGGAGGATTTAAATGTAATGACTTGTTTTTCTTCTATATATTATATAATGCTGTTTTCATTGTTTTTTTCAAATATTTCTTCTGTTGTTATTTGAACTCCTCACCTTCTACCTTTCCCACTGGTGCCTTACATTTTATACAAACCAGTTTGACCAGCCCAACTCACTGAACTAGGATATGTGCTATGCATTGCTATGTGGAAAAGCTTAATTTGATTCCAGGTCGTGGTCTTTCAGTCTTCAAACAAATTGGCTGGGAGCAAACCAGAAGGAAGCGGGAAAATCTCATATTACTCAGTAGTTATCCTTTTAGCAAATAAGTTGCAGTATGAGAGCTCAACTAGGTGAGAGGGGAGAGACCTTTAGTTTTTTTTAAAAAGTAGTTCTGTAAACAATAAATACAACGTGTATATTTGTGGAATATTATACGTACTTGCATTTATATGTATAAATATAACATACTTTTTCCACTTTCACTTTTTTGCCATCTGTTACTTACCTCTTTTCCCCCACAGAACAGGTTGGAGCAAAAACAAGCTTTCTTCGTCAAGTGCTTGCTCATATTGATTCCAATTAGGTATGCGCGTGCCACATGCACAGTCGTCGGAAAGTTTTCCCCTAGCAGCACCCATCGGGTCAGCTGTCGAGCCCCCTGGAGTGGCCCCTCTATGGCGCTCAGTATATGACCCTGCCAACCCGGCGCCTCCTCAGTTCCTTCTTACCACCAGTGATGGTCGTTGGAACTGGGGTGATTTGCTTAGCAAGTTCTCCTCTTGTTCTCCTAGCTTTCAGTTGTAGTTTTAGTGTTAGTAGTTTTAGCTGTTGGTTGTGTGGGTTTCCCCTCCATCCTGACTGCCTATCTCCCCTTGGGGACTCGGGGCATGCCTCGGTCCCAAGGGTTCAAACCCTGCAAGTCCTGCAATAAGCCGATGATAACTGGTCATCCCCACAACACTTGTCTAAAGTGTCTGGGGGAGGCACACCAGGCCGATAGGTGCAGGATTTGTAAAAGGGTTTTGCCCTAGAACAAAAAAGGAGCGGGACTTCCATTTAAAACAGCTCCTTATGGAGGTGGTTCTGAGATCGCAATCCACCTGAGTGCGGCAAGACGTGACACCGAGTTAATCGGTGTGGAGCGCTCCGGCATCTGTGGCAGAAGCAGCACCGCTGCTCCCAAAGCCGGCAGGAACTGTCCAGCACCAATCCCATTCCCTGGCGCCACAGGAGCAGCACTGGAAGTAGGGTAGGACTGAATCTCCGACTTCGAGACCCACTCCTTCAGAGTTGGCCAATGGGGCGTGCCCCAGGGAGGAGGGCCCAGTGCCAGAACCTTTGGAGCCAGCGCTGTCGACTTCGGTCCCGCAAAGGGTACCATTGAGTCCGGTGCCATTGGACTCCCAAAAGCCATATGGTGGAAGAAGTGGGGCTGCCATCCATCCTGACACCTTTGCCATGACCACACCGCAGTCTCCGGCCCTCTGGGACAAGCCCCCAGCGCCAACGAAGGCGGAAAGCCAGCGATGTTGCGTCCACCTGCATCTCCCAAGCACTGCTCGCCGACAACACGGAGACACTGCTCTGAGTCGTGGCACCAATCCATCCCTCAGCACCACTCTGAGTCGTGGCACCAGTCGTATTCACGACACCGGTCTGACTCGTGGCACCAGTCACCATCCTGGTACCAATCCCCGACGCGACGGAGGTCCCGTTCTCGGCACCAGTCACCATGGCACCAATCGAGGTCTCGGCACCACCAGTCGTCACGGCGCCACTCCCAGTCCTGGCATCGATCCCGATCCAGGCACTGCTCCCCATCCTCGCAGCACTGCTCACCAGCCCAGCTCCGCTTGGCACAGCCATGGGCATCAAGATCCTGGTCTTGGAGTTCGGGTTTGGAGACAGAGTCAAGATACTCACGCCGGAGCTGGCACCGGTCGGCACATAGACTTCCCAATGTGGGCACAATGCCATGGCCGGTGCAATGGCTGGGGCCAGCACAGTGGCCGGGGCCAGCACAGTAGCCCTTTTGGACCCCCTGGGCATATCACCAGGCCCAGGGTAGTTTGTCAAAGGGCTCCCGGTCAGTGCTATCCGAGCCCAGGTTGCCAGTGGCTTCGGACAGCCGCCCTGCCCCCAGGGCGCTGAGGGGACTCCGGCCTCAGTGCTTTCCCTGGAACCGACCCTCGCTCCTTCAGTGGACCTGGTGATAGTTGACCCGGAACAGGAGGCTGGGCAGGATGTCTCGATGGAGTAAGAGGCCAGGATGACCCTGTTCCCCCACTTGAGTCCTCGTCATCCTCTCCGGATTAGGCGGTGGCGGAGACTTCTACTTCAGGGCCACGCCCATAGACAGTTGTGCCCACTAAGACGTGCTGCGCAAGATGGCGTGCAATATGGGCCTAGAGGCCGAGGAGGTGGCGGAACAAGAGAACCCTATGGTGGACATACTGGCCCCGAAGGTCCATCTAGAGTAGCCCTGTCACTTATCAAGGCCATCCAGGTCAACTTGAAGATCTTGTGGCAGACCTGGCCTCCATTCCCCCGACAGCCAAGGGTGTAGAAAGGAGATACTTCAACCCCTCTAAGGGGTACGGGTATTTGTATACCCACCCACAGCCCTGCTCCCTGGTGGTGTCGATGGTGAATGAACACGAGAGGCAGGGGCAGCAAGATCTCACTCCAAATCCAAGGACTCTAAAAGACTCAACCTTTTCATCAGGAAGGTCTATTCCATAGGGGGCTTACTGCTCATGATTGCTAATCAGCAGGCAATCCTGAGCAGATATAGCTTCAATTCCTGGAACTCCATGCTGAAACTTAGGAAATTGTTTCCCTTGGAGTCCAGGGAGGAGTTTGGGGCTATTGTTGAGGAGGGCAAACCAGTAGAACGGACCTCTTTGCAGGCCTCCCTTGACACTGAGGACTTTGCCGCCTGCACCCTTTCCTCAGGGATAGCCATGAGGAGGAGTTCATGGCTACAGGCATCTGGCTTACCCCCAGAAGTGCAGCAAACTCTGCAGGACCTGCCGTTCGACAGGGCAGGCCTGTTCGTGGAGCAAACAGACTCCAGGCTGCACAGCCTAAAAGACTCCTGGGCTACGATGAAGTTGTTGGGTATGCACATACCGGCAACCCAACGCAAACACTTCAGGCTGCAACAACGCCCTTCCCCTCCTCAGCGGAGGCAGGATTTCTCTAGAAGGAGGGGCAGAAATGGCAGGCGCAAGCCTTCCCATCCTCCGCCCGGGCAGGGCCATGGCCCGATTAAGCCATCATCGGGCTCAAAGCAGGCATTTTGAAGGTGTGCCCAAGGACAGTCCATCTGCCACAACACCAGATCCTTCCCCTTGTTTCTTGAATCATCTGTCCCACTTCCACTGTGCTTGGTCCCAAATAACATCGGACCGCTGGGTTCTTCGCACGGTAGAAGTGGGATATTCTCTCCAATTCTGCTCCTCCCCTCCCTCCCACCCCCCTTCCCCATCCCTCTTCAGGCACCCTTCTCACGAGCAACTCCTTATCCAGGAGATGCAGGCACTCCTTGCCGCAGGGGCAATGGAGGAGGTGCCTCAGGAGCTAAGGGGCAAGGGATTCTATTCCCAATATTTCCTAATCCCCAAAGCCAAAGGGGGTCTCAGACCCATTCTAGACCTGCAGGCCTCAACAGATTCATGGTGAATCTGAAGTTCTGCATGGTCTCCCTGAACTCCATAATTCCTTCTCTGGATTGGGGAGATTGGTATGCCGCCCTCAATCTCAAGGACGTGTATTTTCATATATCCATACGTCCTGCTCACAGATGATACCTCAGGTTTGTGGTCAATCACAACCATGTCCAGTTTAAGGTTCTCCCCTTCGGCCTGTCCACAGCCCCTCAGGTGTTCACCAAGTGCATGTTAGTTGTTGCCGCCTTCCTTCAGCAGAGACAGGTGCAGGTGTATCCATATCTCAATGACTGGCTGCTCCGGGGGCACTCCAGGGACCAGGTAGAAGCGCAGATACGCATCATGAGGTCCATGTTCAACAGGTTGGGCCTTCTTCTCAACAAGAGCAAGTCAGCTCTTATACCAACTCAAAGGGTAGAGTTTATTGAGGCAATACTGGACTCGGGTCGTGCCAGAGCATTCCTGCCAGAGGCCCATATTCTAATGCTCTCGGACTTCATACAAAGTCTCAGATGGTACCCTACCACCACAGCAAGGGCCTGCCTGAGACTACTTGGTCACATGGCATCTTGTATGTACATGGTACAGCATGCCAGGATGTGTCTTAGATCTCTCCAGATTTGGCTCAAGTCAGCATTCTGCCCGGGATGCGACAGTCTGGACTCGGTGGTGACTCTTCCAGGTCACGTCCTCCAGTCCCTGCGCTGGTGGCTCAACCAACCAGACGTGTGCAAAGGATTCCCCTTCCACAGACCTCAGCCCTCCCTGTCCCTGGTAACAGATGCGTCGTCACTGGGGTGGGGGGCAAACTTGGGGGACCTTCAGACTCAGGGCCTCTGGTCTCAAGACGAGCTCTCACTCCACATCAACATCAAGGAGTTCAGAGCAGTTCGGCTAGCGTGTCAAACCTTCCAGGCCTGCTTGATGTGTCAGTGTGTGTGAGTCTTGACGGACAACACAACTGTGATATTTTACATAAACAAGCAGGGTGGGGCCTATTCCTCTCCTCTCTGTCGGGAAGCCCTCCAGCTGTCGGAGTTCTGCATAGCCCACTCTATCCACTTGGAGGCGACATATCTCTCAAGATCACAGAACGAGCTGGCGGACTACCTCAGCAGATCGTTCCGCAACCACAAGTAGTCCATCTGTCCGGATGTCATTCTCACCATCTTCCAGAGGTGGGGAACTCCCCATATCAATCTCTTTGTCACTCAGAGCAACAGGAAGTGCCCTGAGGTTCTGCTTCTTCCGGAACCACAGCCAGGGATCCCTTGTGGACACCTTCCTCCTCCATGGTCGGATCATCTCATGTATGTGTTCCCACCGCTTCCTCTCATGCACAAGGTCCTACTCAAAGTCCACAGGGACAAGGCGGCAGTCATCCTGGTGGTTCCAGCGTGGCCATGACAACACTGGTGCACCACGCTCCTGGACCTCTCAGTGGACACCCTGATCACGCTGCCACTAATCCCGGACCTGATTAGCCAAGATCACAGTCGCCTTTGTCACCCAGACCTCCAGTCTCTCCACCTCACGGCCTGGAAGCTTCATGGCTAACCCCCATGGAGCTCCTGTGCTAGGAGGTGGTCAGGGAAATTCTGCTTGGTAGCAGGAAACCCTCCAGTAGGGCCACCTATCGGGCAAAATGGAAGTGGTTTGCGATCTGGTGCTCCCAGGGCCGTTCTCCACTGTTGCAGGCCCCCATTCCTGTCCTCCTGGACC
This sequence comes from Chrysemys picta bellii, assembly GCF_011386835.1. Classification (NCBI taxonomy): domain Eukaryota; kingdom Metazoa; phylum Chordata; order Testudines; family Emydidae; genus Chrysemys; species Chrysemys picta. Next base: position 46,830,078 of record NC_088796.1, on the reverse strand, counting down.
TGCTGAAGCTCAAGCAGCCAAGGTCTGGCTGCTTCGTCTATCAAGGGGCAGGTATATCCTGGCAGCCATCTCTGCATTCCACCCGGGAACAGCCGGGCGGTCCGTCTTCACCAACCCCATGGTAGGCCGCTTCCTCAAGGGCCTGGAGCATCCGTATCCAACTGATCCCTGCATGGGATCTCAACTGATGGGGCCCCCGTTTGAACCGTTGGCAACTTGCTCACTTCTGTATCTATCATGGAAGGTTGTTTTTCTGGTTCCCATTACTTCGGCAAGGAGGGTTTCGGAGCTCAAGGCCCTCACTTCTGACCCTCCATATGCCGTTTCCTTTAAGGATAAGGTGCAGCTCAGGCCTCATCCGTCTTTCCTTCCAACGGTGGTGTCCCAATTTCACTCTAACCAGGACATTTTCCTGCCTGTGTTTTACCCTAAACCCTATGCAAACAGCCAAGAGCAACATCTACACTCTCTGGACATTAGATAGGCGCTCGCCTTTTATATGGACCGCTCAAGGCCGTTCCGGAAGTTGAACCAATTATTCATGGTAGGAGAACAGGGGTGGGCAAACTACGTCCTGTGGGCTGGATCCGGCCCCTCAGGGCTTTGGATCCGGCCCGCGGGATTGCCACACTCCATGGCGCCGTGGGCCCTGCACCGCTCTAGGAAGCAGTCAGCACCATGTCCCTGTGGCCCCTGAGGGAGCGGGGAGGGGGCAGAGGGCTCCGCACACTGCTCTTGCCTGTGGGTACCTTCCCCGAAGCTCCCATTGGCCCAGAATGGGGAACCGAGGCTAATGGGAGCTTTGGGGGAGGTACCCCCAGGCAAGGGCAGCGCGCTCAGCCGTCTGCCCCCACTCCCCCAGGGGCCGCAGAGACATGGTGCCAGCTGCTTCCTGGAGTGGCGCGGGGCCATGGACAGGGCAGGCAGGCAGGGAGCCTGCCCTGGCCCCGGTGCATGCCGCTGCCACCTCGGAGCCACTCAAGGTAAGTGGCGCTGGGCTGGAGTCCTCACCCCTCCTGCACCCCAACGCCCGCCGCACCCCGCCTGCACCCCAACCCTTGCCCTGAGCCCCTGCTGCACCTTGCACCCCTCCTGCACCACTGCCCTGAGCCCCTCCCATATTGTGTACCCCATCCTGCACCCCAACCCCCTTCCCTGAGCCCCCTCGTATACCCCACATCCCTCTGCCCCAACTCCTTGCCCCGAGCCCCTTCCTGCACACCACATCCTCTCCCACACCCCACACTCCCTCCCATACCCCAACCCCCTGCCCCAGCCCTACATTCATGGCCCTGCATGAAATTTCCCCACCCAGATGTGGACCTGGGGCCAAAAAGTTTGCCCACCTCTGTAGTAGAATCATAGAAGATTAGGGTTGGAAGAGACCTCTGGAGGTCCTCTAGTCCAACCCCCTGCTCAAAGCAGAACCAACACCAACTAAATCATCCCAGCCAAGGCTTTGACAAGCCAGGCCTTAAAAACCTCTAGGATGGAGATTCCACCACCTCCATAAGTAACCCATTCCAGTGCTTCAGCACCCTCCTAGTGAAATAGTTTTTCCTAATATCCAACCTAGACCTCCCCCACTGCAACTTGAGACCATTGCTTCTTGTTCTGTCATCTGCCACCGCTGAGAACAGCTTAGCTCCATCCTCTATGGAACCCCCCTTCAGGTAGTTGAAGGCTGCTATCAAATCCCCACTCACTCTTCTCTTCTGTAGACTAAATAACACCAGTTCCCTCAGCCTCTCCTCGTAAGTCATGTGCTCCAGCCCCCTAATCATTTTATTTGCCCTCCGCTGGACTCTCTCCAATTTGTCCACATCTCTTCTCCAGTGGGGGGACGAAAACTGGACGCAATACCCCAGATGTGGCCTCACAAGTGCCAAATAGAGGGGAATAATCACTTCCCTCGGTCTGCTTGCAATGCTCCTACTAATACAGCCCAGTATGCCGTTGGCCTTCTTGGCAACGAAGGCACACTGCTGATTCATATCCAGCTTCTCGTTCACTGTAATCCCCAGGTCCTTTTCTGCAGAACTGCCGCTTAGCCAGTTGGTCCCCAGCCTGTAGCAGTGCATGGGATTCTTCCTTCCTAAGTGTAGGACTCTGCAATTGTCCTTGTTGAACCTCATTAGATTTTTTTTGGCCCAATCCTCCAATTTGTCTAGGTCACTCTGGACCCTATCCCTACCCTCCAGCATATCTACTTCTCCCCCCAGTTTAGTGTCATCTGCGAACTTGCTGAGGGTGCAATTTAATCCCATCATCCAGATCATTAATAAAGATGTTGAACAAAACCGGCCCGTAGCAGACCATATGAAAGGTCTCCTGATCTTGTTGCAGAGGATCTCATCGTGAATTACCTCCCGCATCTGCACCTGCTACGAATTGGCCAACGTTCCACCCCTGGCTCTCATGGCCCATTCCACGAGGGCGCAGGCCTCATCAACAGCGTTCCTGGCCCAGGTGCCAATCCAAGAAATCTGCAGGGTGGCGACATGGTCATCGGTGCACACATTTGCCATTCACTACGCTATAACCTAGCATGCTAGAGACGATGTAGCCTTCGGCAGAGCAGTGCTCCAGTCTGTCGTTCCATAACTCCGACCCCACCGCCGAGGTAGGGCTTGGAGTCACCTAACTAGAATCGATATGAGCAAGCACTCGAAGAAGAAAAAAACGTTACTCACTTTCTCACAACTATTGTTCTTCGAGATGTGTTGCTCATATCCATTCCAGACCCACTCGCCTTCCCCTCTGTCGGAGTATCCGGCAAGAAGGAACTGAGGAGGTGCTGGGTCAGCAGGGTCATATATTGAGCGCCATAGAGGTGCCACTGCAGCGGGCTCCACAGCCGACCCAATGGGTGCTGCTAAGGGAAATCTTTCCGACGACTGTGCACGTGGCATGCGCACACCTAAGTAGAATGGATATGAGCAACACATCTCGAAGAACAACAGTTACGAGGAGGTGAGTAACCATTTTTTCTTCTCTTAGTATGTGACAAGGGTTTTCTTTTACGATTGTTTGGCCTGTGGCACCTTGGCCAATCTAATATATTTTTGTAATTTCTGTGTTTGTGTACATTTTATACACTTTTGTACAGGCTGACAAACTTGCGCTGGAGCTAGAACAGAGCCGTGATCTCAGCTGTACTATTGTACACATTGACATGGATGCCTTTTATGCAGCAGTAGAAATGAGAGACAACCCAGAGCTGAAGGAAAAACCCATAGCAGTGGGATCGATGAGTATGCTGGTACGGTCAAATGTCAAACTGATACAAAGACCAAATTACATAAAGATTCGGTGACAGGAACATTAGAAATGCATACAATAATAACACAGATGGCGAAAATGTTTGGTTTCTTACTGTGTAAATTTGGATTTTACATTTCAAAGAACCAGGTAGTTTGCAAAATTTTAAGTTATGAAGAGGTAACAGAAAGGAAAAAGTTTTCTATTAAGCATATAAGCTCTTGGCCTGGCCATTCAATTAAAGGTGGAGAATTGCATGTTGGGGCCTGTACTCTCTTTGTGTTGTATCTTTATTTTGATATTTAGAGCCATCTTAGGCTTGATTGTAGAGCTCTGTGGAGCACACTTTGGTTGGCAAAATTAGAAGGCCTCATACCAATCTAATGTTTAGCTCCTACGTGAAATCAAATGTATTGATTTGTTATTGATTAAAATATGAAAGGATATACTAATTGAGACAGATCCTTAGCCTTAAACTACTTAGATTCAAATTATTTTAAATACATAAAATGAGACCTGCATTTTGAAATCTTTTTTTCCTCGACTGTTCATTATTAGCTAGGGTTGCCAACTTTCTAATGGCAGAAAACCAAACACCCTTGTTACGCCCCTTCTCCGAGGCCCCGTCCCCCACTCACTCCATCCAACCTCCCTCTCTCGCTCGCTCTCCCCCCTCCCTTGCTCACTAGCTCATTTTCACCGGGCTGGGACAGGGAGTTGGGGTGCAGAAGGTGGTGAGGGCTCTGGGGTGGGGCTGAGGATGAGGGGCTTGGAGTGGAGATGGGGATATGGGCTGTGGGCTGGGGTGCAAACTCCGGGGTGAGGCCAGAAATGAGAGGTTCAGGTGCGGGAGAGGGCTCCGGGCTGGGGTTTGGGATAAAGGAGGGGTGTGGGCTCCCAGAGGGTGTTTGGGTGCGGGAGGGGGTTAAGGGCTGGGGCAAGGGGGTTGGGGTGCAGAAGGTGGTGTGGGCTCCGGGAGGCAGCTTGGGTGTGGGAGGGGGCCCAGGGCTGGGGAAGGGGGCCCAGGGCTGGGGCAGGAGGTTGAGGTGCGGGAGGTGGTGCGGGCTCCGGGAGAGAGTTTGGGTGCAGGAGGGGGCTCAGGACTGGGGCAGTGGGTTGGGGTGTGGGCTCCGGGCAATGTTTACTTCCAGCAACTCACGGGAAGCAGCCGGCATGTCCCTCTGGCTCCTAGGCACAGGGATGGCCAGGGATCTCAGCGCGCTCCCCCTGTCTGCAGGCGCCGCCCCTGCTGCTCCCATTTGGTATGGTTCCTGGCCAATGGGAGCTGCGGAGCCAGTGCTTAGGGTGGGGACAGTGCGCAGAGCCTCCATGGCTGGCCCTAAGCCTAGGAGCAGGATGGACATGTTGCCACTTCAGGGAGCTGCTCGGAGACACGTAGGGAGCCTGCCAGTCCCGCGCCAACTGTACTTTTAACGGCTTGGTCAGCAGTGCTGACCGGAGCTGCCAAGGTCCCTTTTTGACTGGGCATTCCGGTCGGAAACAGGACACCTGGCAACCTCATTATTGGCAGATTCCCATTGATTTAAGCATGAAATGAAAATTACATTAAAGCATCCAAGAAAGCCTTTAGAATTTATTTATATACCGGTGGATTTTGTCTGATTCTAAAAATTATGCTGATGTGGATTATGATTAGTTTGATTGGCACGTATTGGGCCAAGATGGGGCTGGTTTACATCAAATTCAGTCAATGGAGTTGCATGGGGAATAAATCAACCTAGAATTTGATCGATTGTATATAGTATGCTATAGAAGTGAAAAACGTATAGAATTATCATTACTTTAGAGATATTATCCATTTTAACAGATTTTTGGTGGCATTTTTATTTTTTCTGCTCTAATAAAGTTGAGGGTGCTCAGCACCTTGTAAGATTAAACCTATAGGCTCTGAATAGAGCAGAAGTGGTAGTAACTTAACCTTTCTTTAGTTTGTTTATTTCTTCCTCTGAAACTAGTCCTGGGAAATAATTCAATCTCCAGATATGTCTCCCCCACATAGCCTCACAGCATGTCATGTCTGAGTCTGTTTCCCATATTTCAGTGAGCCCTACTGCTCCTCAGAGTATACTAAAGGTGGAGGCCTTCAGTTAATAAAAAATCAAGCATACTGGACTTTTATTAACTTTTAAAATTAATATTGTCTTGGATGACCAGATATACAAGCAAGTCTTTAGTTTCCATTTTTTTGTTATTAATATTGGAATTAGCCTCCAAAGCAAGAAAGAGGAGTATAGTTTAAAGGGCATGTGAAAGGTACTGGATTGGCAGGAGACTGATGTCCTTTAGCCCTGGAACAAGAATGGCATAGACAACAGCCATACAAGCTTCCACAAGCTGTTCAGCCAGTGTGACTCACCCCTCCTCTAGAGAGACCACCTTTTGGGGGCAAATAGGAACAGTGTCTATGGCCTACTCAATACTGTGCTCTTTGCTAACATTGCTAACAAATGCTGGTTAGTGCTTCTCTAAGCAGATCTGCAAAAACTGAAAACACTTCAGTTAAATAAATATAATATATGGAGATATCCTATCTCCTAGAACTGGAAGGGACCTTGAAAGGTCATCAAGTCCAGCCCCCTGCCTTCACTAGCAGGACCAGGTGCTAATTTTGCCCCAGATCCCTAAGCGGCCCCCTCAAGGATTGAACTCAGAACCCTGGGTTTAGCAGGCCAATGCTCAAACCACTGAGCTATCCCGCCCTCCCCAACTGTATATCAATTAACAAATTGACTTAATTTGAACCCGCAAACTAGAGATAAAACTGTCCAGTTACCAGTCCCTAAAATCATGTAGTTCTAATAATGCAAATAAATTACAAGCTATGGAACATAACATACTGAATCTAGAATGGAACTGGTTACTGCAGTTTGATAGATGTTCTGTGACAAGAGCATTGTCTCTATATCTTTTTACTTCAGTCTTTAAAATTGCTGCATGTATTAAAACTCACAAGTATGCTGTAGGATATGGTTATTTAACTCTATATCTATTTTTTTCCCTGCTAAGTCCACTTCAAATTATCATGCAAGGAGATTTGGGGTACGTGCAGCCATGCCTGGATTTATTGCTAAGAAACTATGCCCACATCTTACTATAGTGCCATTAAACTTCAAAAAGTATGAAGAAGTGAGTAAAGAGGTAAGTAATCAACGAGAACATCTCTCAAGCCAATAGCAGTACATACTTTTGTTTTAGATTTTAAGACAACACTAAATCAAAACTTGTATATAAGATTTAAAAAAAGTTAATTTAAAGGTTAAATTTTCAAGACATGGCTTTGAATGTAAATTAAATGCAGCATTTAAATTAACATTCTGTGGCAGTAGGGACAAATTCATCCATAATCTGGTTCCATATAGACTTAAGATAATAGAGGTTTTCAAAATTATGTAATGAACAGATGATGTTGTTATGTTGGTAAATTCAAAACCATAGCACATAATCTAATAATTAGGGAACTAGGAGTAAATAGGGCGAGCAAAGAGAATTTCTTCATACCATAATAACCATATGGAATACTAATTACCTGGGAGAGCTATTGAATCAAAGAGCATTAATTACCTCTACATTTGTTTCCAGAGAATGAATGGACTGAGGAGTAAAGTGGAAAAAATTAAGGAGGGAGGAAAGGTGATTAGTGTTTCTTGTCCCTAGAAAAGTAAGGTACATTCCTTTCCATTAAGGAAAAAAAATTATGCATGTAATTAATACATTATGATGAATACTGTATATATTTAAATACTTTGTGTTCTCTTAAGATTTAAATAAATTGGTTTAGATTATAATCTTAAAGCTTCACATGAGAGAGTTGCAAATGATCAGTTTGAATTAACATCCATAGAAATATTTAGAATACATATAACTTTGTATGAAGAAAGATGAAATATATTCTGTAGCTGTTGAGGCAAATTAATTGTTGGCGTAAATCCATTAATTTCAGCTGAGTTACAACAGGGATGAATTTGACCCAAGATCTACAAAAAATAGTGGTTTTTTTTCACTTTACAAGATTACTGGTAAACTAAACACTTACGTTAATTCCATTTGATGTTCTTCAGTTCCATTTTCTGAATAGAATGTATATTATATAAATATGTGGTTTTGAGAATGAATCAGACTTGTTTATGATGTAATCAGGACCTCAGGATATGGATGTAGTCTTGTATTACAGTTTGTCTTGTGGATAAGGGTAAAATAGTTGAAGATTTGTATATATTTTTATGTTCCTTTTGTTATTGGCGCTTCAGATATTATTTCCATTAAGGGAGCATTTGATAAAATGAGGCCAGACTTCCCCATATACAAATTGTTGCACCTTCCATCGATTCCAAAGAGTAGGAGGAAGGAGGCAGCGTTGTTCCCATTTTACAGATGAAGAACTGAGGCACAGCAAGATTAATTAGCTTGCCCATGGTCTCAGTGGCAGAGCCAGGAACTTAATCTAGATCTCCTGAGTGCCAGTCCAGAGCCTGAAATCTGATGTGGAGGGATCACTCTAGTGGTAATAGTATGGGTCAGTCTCCAGACCCATTTAGGGCCTAATGTTATATCCACTGAAGTCAATGGCAAATCTTCCATTGACTTCAGTGATGCAGGATTAGATCCTTAGGCCTTGGCTCCTTCCTGAAAATTTCCATTTCCTCTCATTTGTTGTGGTTGTTCTCATTATATTTATACCATTTTTACTCAGATCTGGATTGAAAATAGCAAACTGATTTCACATTAGCGATCAAAACTTGTTGGGAAGGCTATGTTTTAGTCACTTTCAAGAAGAGGAAGAACCCATGACTATCCTTGAAGATTTAAATCACAACATTTTACTAAAAGTTCTCAAGTATTTTATAGTGAAAATGAAGCATTTAAAACTACAAAAATAGGTGTCAGAATTTTATTTTGAGCATTTACTCTAAGATTTGCATATCATAAGACCCTCAAAAGAATATTTAAACAAGAGATGACTACTGTGAGTGGTTTGGGGAGATGAAGATCTGATGGACATAAATGGGTTTTAAGGTCCATTAAGTAAATTTCTTTACTACAAAGAAATGTCACTATCAGATTGAAAAAGTAGTACTTTTACACACCACTTGTGTAAGAAGCGGCTTATTTTACATGTTAGTGTGGTCAGAGCAATGAATTATAATTTCTTAGGTGTAAGAAACCACACAACTTTTCTGTATTTTATCAAAAGAATTGCAGTATGTAAATTAACTAAAATGAGCTGTATGATTATTGGTAGGGCTAACTAGCACTAAGCATTGCCCATTGTCCTCAACAACTACACTAAAATATCCTCAAGCTGTCAGCTACATCAATTTATTTTTCCTATGGTTAAAGCTTTCTTCTCTTAGGCAACCAGTTTTCCGTACATTGAATTAAATGTATTATATCCTTCAGATATCAATGCAAATCACAGCACAGCATGAAAAACTGAATCAGACCACATACGCATCCCAAGTTTCTGATAAACTTACAAGCCTCTAGAACTTTTTTCACATGGTTACCACAGTGCCATGGGGACCTAATGATGTGAGAGTGTATAGCCACTTAAACATATATCTCACAGCTACCTCTTCAGTAAAATGCACATTGCTCAGAGAGCCTGATCTTTGTTTTGGTGTGTAATACTGACATATTGCTGCTTTTAAATGAGAAACAGAAGTTTTATAAATTTGCCATATCAATACATTATTTATTTCATAAATACTTAGAGTAATGGTACTGATTGTCTGATCAAAATGGATGTGCAAAGTGTGCGTGTTATTGCAAAAGTATCAACTTCATTTTAATACACACCAACATGTTTTGCTATTGCAGCACAACTTTAAACTTTCTTTTCCTGTTTATCAAGGTTAGAGAAATACTGGCTGAATATGATCCTAGTTTTATGCCCATTGGCCTAGATGAAGCCTACTTGAACATAACGGAGTACTTAGAGGAAAGACAGAACTGGCCTGAAGATAAAAGAAGTTACTTCATCAAAAGAGAAAACATTGCAAAAAATGGTAACCAAATTACTAAATATTATAGATATTAGCATACTAAATTGGAAATTATTATATATGAAAATTATGATGTATGGCTCCGTAATCAGTTATGAAATGTAAACAAATCTCTTCCCTATTAGAGAGGATCTTGACTCTTTGAATAGGTATTTTATAGCAAACGGCAATCAGCACCATGGTATGTAAGCCCTAACTTCACTTTAGAAGTGTCAGAAATCGTGTTACAAAGGCAATGCACCTGAGCTCCATTAAAGTGCATTACAAGAATAAAATTACATAAGAAATGAACTCTTCAAAAATAAAGAATGATTAAAACATGATTACATCAGTTCTTGCTATTGGAATGTGGAAAGGCAGAAATTCCCACAGAGGGATCCACCATTGGGGATATTAAAAAGTTTTGTAGGCAAAGTCTTGTGCCAGTTATTGACTTTATGCGCAGACAAACATCTCTCACATTTCTATCAACTATCAAGAAGGCCATTGAGGAGATAAACAAGAATACACCTTTCAGTTCTACTGAAAAACACTGGCCCATCTTCTATCAGAACAGAGATGTAACAAAATAGGCATTATAATCATGTCGCATATTGGCAAGTATGCACTTAGGCATGTCTATCGTCAAAATAACACCGTTTTTGCTTAAATGAACAGGCTTCTTTTTTTTTTTAATACCATTTGCAAACCCTCAGGACATGTAATTCTCAGTGAAGTCAATTGTGGTTCTGTATGTTGAAGGCATGTAGAGTCAGACCCCGAGAATCATAAAAATGAAGGACTGGAAGGGAGGGACCCCAATAGGTCATTTAGTCCAGTCTCCTGCACTGAGGCAGGACTAAGTATTATCTAAACCATCTCTGACAAGGTATTTGTCTAACCTGTTCTTTAAAAATCTCCAATGACAGAGACTCCACAACCTTCCTAGGTAATTTGTTCCAGTGCTTAACTAATCTTACAGTTAGTTTTTCTATGTCTAACCTAAATCTCAATTGCTGCAATTTAATCCCATTACTTCTTGTCCTGTCCTCAATGAATAACAGTTTATCACCGGAAAGAGGTGGAGAAGGGGTGGAATGGGGATAGAGAGGGGGCAGAGTGGGGTGGGCTGGGGCCGGGTCACTTGCTGCTGCCAGTGCCAGGCCCCCCACTAGACCCCCAGGCTATCCTGGGCCCTGCATCCCCGTGAAGCGCAGGGCCGCCCAAAGTGCGGGGCCTGGGGCGGTTGTCCCAGTCCATCCTATGGATGGGATGGCTCTGATTGGATCCGTTCTGGGCACCACCAAAAATTATACAAACCTGGCGCCCATGTTTGTAACCCCTCACAGCTTGGTATCATCTGCAAACTTTATAAGTGTACTCTCTATGCTATTATCCAAATCATTTATGAAGATATTGAATAGAACTGGACCCAGTGCGGGAGCCCATTCTATGCCTTTCCAGCCTGATTTTGAACTATTGATAACTACTCTCTGAGTACGGTTTTCCAGCCAGTGTAAGATGAACTTATAGTAGGTTCATCTGGGCTATATTTCTTTAGTTTCTTTATGAGAAGGTCATGGGAGGTGGTATCAGAAGCCTTAATAGAGTCAATATATATGACCTTTACTGCTGCACCCCTATCCACAAGGCTTGTCGCCTTGTCAAAGAAGGATATTAGGTTGGTTTGACATGATTTGTTTTTGACAAATTCATGTTGACTGTTACTTATTACCTTATTTTCTTCTAGATGCTTACGAATTGATTGATTATTTGCTCCATTATCTTTCCAGGTATCAAAGTTAAGCTGACTGATGTATAATTCCCTGGGTTGTCTTTATTCCTCTTTTTATAGATACGGACTATATTTGCCATTTTCCAGTCCTCCGGTATCTCTCCCGTCCTCCATGAGTTTTAAAAGCTAATCGCTTATGTCTCAGAGATCTCTTCAGTTTAAGTAATCTACTATATATTTCATCAGACTCTGCCAACTTGAAGACATTGAACTTGTCTAAGTAATTCTTAATTTGTTCTTTGCTGATTTTAGCCTCAGATCCTACCCCATTTACACTGATTTTCACTATGGTAGTCATCCAATCATGCTCCCCAAACCTCAAGGGCCAAGTGCATCTGGAATTGCCATTTTGCTCCTGCCATGGGCCATAATCAGCATAAAAAGTATTTTTCTCTCTCTCCCTCAAGGACACAGTGGGCCTGAATGTTCCCCAAGATGTTGTGCAATTTACACATGATCTCACAAACACACTCACAAACACATCTACTCCCATTTGTTCTTTCCATTTTTTTTCTCAGTTTTCTTTTCAACAAATCTCTTAGCTGTTGAAAATATGTGCAAACCTTGGTAATATTTTCCATATTATCTAAGTACTATAATCTTTTTCAGTTTGTTACCTTCCCTGCTTTGGTACGTTTGCAAGCTGCACTGCAGAGCCCCACACTGGACTTCACCTGGTTGGGTATACCTAGAAGATATTGGATAGAGGTGGTCAGAAATTTTCAATGGAATGTTTTTCCATTAGAAAATGCAGATTCATCAAAAGCTACATGTTCTGCATGAATGTGTGTCTTTTGACAAATCTTTCAGTGGCAACCGCTCAGCAGCTCAGGTTACCAAGGCTTCCAGACTCCAGGTTCCTCAGCAACCCATATGGCAAGGAGTTTGGGAACCTGGGCTCACAATCTCCCTGGCTTTCCTGCAACCTGCCTGGCGCTAGGAATGTGAGCTCCCTAGTAGCTCACCAGGTGAGCTGCCCATGAGGCTGGGAAGCTCTGGCTGCTGGGAGCCTGAATTCTGCTGCAGCCTACCAGGTGAGCTGCAGAGGAACCAGACAACTTGTGATTCTCAGTATCCTGCTTGGGGGGCCACCTGGCAGACTGCAGCAGAGCCAGAGCTTCTAGGCACTCTTGTTTCAGAAACACCAGAATATTCCCACAGAGAGATTGTTTTAGTGTTTCTGAAAGAAAATATTGCAGAATTTCACTTCCACAAAAAAACTATAATGTTTTAACTTTTTATCTCAATTTGGGACAAAAACGTTTCCAAAATTTCAATTTTCCCCCCCACCAAAGTGAAATTCAGTTTCCTGGCCAAATCTAATCCTGGGCCAAGCTCAAATCACATATACAATGAGGTGGTTATGACCTTTCCTTTTTAAAAAAATGTACCAGTAATTGAAATTATTTCAGCTACATAATTACTTGAACTTTGCAAACAGAAAAAAGTGAAATAGCTAAATCAGCTTTTTTCAGGAGCTATGCAGGGGAATCAATTCACAAAATATATGTTGCTTATTAAGAAGGATGAGTTACACATATGTGTATCTGTTTATAATGTAGGTAAGCAAGATGTAACTGCACCTGATGAACTAAAGTTGAATGAAGATGCACACTCATCCTCACCAATATTGTTTGAAGATAATACTTCTATAACAGAGGAACAGCCTGTTGCTACTTCCCACCTGTACACTGAAGAACAGAGAGATCAAGAACTGTTGCTAAATTCAGTGGTCTTTGGAACTTCAGCTGAAGAAGTTGTGAAGGAAATTCGCTTTCGGATTGAACAAAAAACTGGATTGACTGCCAGTGCAGGTACACACATGTACATAAATAATAATATTTTGCATATTTGTAGTGCCTTCCACCCAGTGATCGCAAAGTGCATTACAAGCATTTAAAATATTAGCCTTGCATCTCCTCTTTGATGTAAGGAAGTACACCCCATTTAAACTGAAGCACCAAGATTGTGAAGTGCTCAAGGCCACATCACACAAGAAATCTCAGAGTCAAGAATAGAACCCAGTCTTATGCTTTATTTAACCACAAGAAATCTTTCTTCTTTAATTAATTGCTATTGCTGGCATTGTATTCTTTTGGTTAATGATAGCAGTCAGATCATCCTTTTTCTTCCTGGTTTCCTTTTCAATCTTAACTCCTCCGCTAAAGTGGAAAAGTGACCCAGTTGGCTCAGGCATTAGTCTTACACCTCTGGACAGCTGCATTTAAATCTTAATTTGCCCTACTGATTTTGTAAGCCTTTGATCAAAGATAGATTTAACATTGGAATGCTATAGTTACTACTAGTTAGGATAAAGGCACATTAGCAGAGCTGTGTGGAGAAACATGTTCAACACTTGCCCATCCTGTGCCTTGCTCAAGCTAGTTTTTAATCACTTTCTTGAGCACTAAATACACTGACATGTTAAAAATAAAATAAACTGTTTACCAGACAGGTTAGTATTTACTTTTCAAGGCAGTGGCAGTTTTAGATCTGTGCAGCTCGTACTTGCCCAACTGATCTTCCAACTGGAACTCGATCTATGATAGCCTGTCTGAATCGCCCCTATTAGGCTGCTTCAGAGATCAAATCCCCGAACTGCATTCAGTCCATTAGTTCAGATAGTTGCTCTTCAGGACTCTTAGGGCTAGTCTACAGCGCTGGTGCACTGTCTACACTGTGCTTTACAGCGCTGAAACTTGCTGTGCTCAGGGGGGCATTTTTTCACACCCCTGAGCGAGAAAGTTGCAGTGCTGTAAATTGCCAGTGTAGACAAGCCCTCAATGACTTGCTGATCTGTGTAAAAGAGTTATCAGGGCCTGCGGAGGTTGGAGCATGGGGAGTAGGGGTGAGGGGGGCGCAGGCAGGAAGTAGGCAGGGGAAATGTCCTGTGAAAACACGGGTAGAGGAGAAAGTAATAGGATGGAACAAAGCTGGATGACACCCAACATGTTACTTCATATAGGGCCCTGCAAAACTCAGAAGCAGTACTGCTTGACTGTCAACAACATTTTTAGTTTCATTTCTCTAAAATTTCATCCTCTTCTGGATGACTCACTGTTTAGAAAAGCGGGGTTGGACCTCTTAAGAATGCTGGGGATTTGATGAACGAAAATGAAAAGTGATTACTGTTTAATAATCTGACAATCTAGAAGGCTAATTGGACTATCAGTAAGCAGTGATATACAAAATGGTTCCTAGCATCACCAGGAATAAATTATAATCACTATAAACAGCAGTCAGTCTTTAAATCATCGAGGCTATAGAGAAGAATCAATCTATTTGTCACCTGCTGTTCACCTCTTTTCACCCTAAGGGCAGGTCTTCACTACCTGACGATCTATTAGGGATCAATTTATCGCGTCTCGTCTAGACGCGGATAAATCAATCTCCGAACGTGCTCCCCGTCGACTCCGGAACTCCAGCTCGCAAAAGGCGGAAGCAGAGTCGACGGGGGAGCGGCAGCAGTCGACTTGTTGCCGTCCTCACGGCCAAGTAAGTCGACCTAAGATACACTGACTTCAGCTACGCTATTCGCCTAGCTGAAGTTGCGTATCTTAGGTCAAGTTCCCCCCCAGTGTAGACCAGGGCTTAGTACCAACAGGGTTCATCTGTTAAAACCCAGTTATTTTGTGTGATGATCTGGGGCTCTGTCCATATAATTTATGATTTCTAGTTGATATTATGAAGTTGTATTATGAAAAACTGCTGTATCGTGAGTGTCTTTGTGTATGTGGATCCACCATTACTGATAGGTCCTATAGCAGGGACAATAGGGAATTCTAAAGTTTAACAATGGTACTTTAACCACTCCAAAGTTATGCTAAAAAGCAGCTGCATCCTTAGAAAACCATTGTTATCTTATCTCTCTGGACAGAGCGGGGAGGGGAGAGGTAGGAGCAATGGAAAGTTACTCAAAAGACAGAACAAAGGAAGTTGGAGATGGGGGCGTTAAATAGCAAGGAAAAGGAAGTGTGGAGCAGGTGAAAGTAAGATATCACAAGCTGGGGAAGGGACTCCATGACAGAAATCACCCAGCATGTAACAGCCTGCATGAGGCCTGGCCTGCCTGCCTGCTTTTCTGGACACAGATGGTCCCTAAGGGCTCACAAGGGAATTGTGAGCTGGGAAGTGGTGTTGTGGTTAAATGTTTGTTGTTCTGTAGGATCTATGCTCTTCTGTACATGACTAAGTAAAAGAGCATTAAGATAAGAGATTCTATGCAGCATGTGTGAGCATATGTCATATGCTTTATAACTACTGTGAGCTCCAGAAGCTTCACACCTTTGGGAGTGTAGTTTTGGGGATGAGTATGTTAAGTAACTGGGGTACCTTGGGGATCAGTGCTGGCCCTGGGATCTAAGGTGCAAGTGGGCTGAGAAGCTCTATGACTGAGCTAATTTGCCAGTGAGACCAAGGGAAGAAACAGGGCTGCAGCCTGCTGAGATTCTGGAAGGTTAAAACATCCAGGGAGCCAGAGGCTTGGGTTCCCCTCACACCAGTCCAGTGGATGGCTGGAAGGGAGTGCCCAGCTGGATCTGTGGCACTCTATTTACTAAAAAGAGTAAAAAAGACACATGCAAATCAATAAAAAGGATAAATCGCCCTTAATTCTCAAGAACAGATAGATATTCCATCTATCCTAGATATTTACATGATACCCGTTACCATAGTATTTGAACACCTCACTGTTTTTAATATAATTATTTTCACAACATCCCTGTGAGGTAGGGGAGCATTATTATCCCTTTTTTACAAATGGGAGAACTAAGGCACACAGAAGCTAAGTGACTTGCCCAGGGTACCATAGGAGGTCGCTGGTGGAGCAGGGACTTGAGCCCAGCTCTCACAAGTTCTAGACTAGTACCCTAACCACTGGACTGTCTTTCCTCATTCTTGGTGAAGCTCTACTACAATGTTTAGGTTGTTAAATGTGTCATAACTATTTGCCATATGTTTGAACTTTAATTGATTGAGATACCTCATTCATATTTAGACCAAACATAACTTCTCTTCCACACCAAGCTTTCTCTTTTACTGTAAATTACTGTCATATTAATGTGTAATCATGTACCAAGTTGCAGAAAACTTTGCGTTTAAAGAAACGTAACCCTCATCACTTAATTATATATGTTGCATTTATATATAATCCCTTTCATCCTGCATATCTCAAAGTATTTTATACACCTAACCTGATAGACAAACTATACACAATGAGTGCTTTAGCCACTATTGCATAGCTAAAATGAAACATAGCAGTTCTCATGTCCCCAGGAGCACCACCAGCTTTTTTGCTGTCCAGGCAGCGGAAGGTCCTGCCCCCGAAATACCGCCCCCAAAATACCGACGACGACTGAGGCGGCCGAAGATCCGGTCGCCGCCCCCCAAATGTTAGTGCCCTAGGCGACCGCCTAGGTCGCCTAATGGGTTGCACCGGCCCTGCATGTTCCTATTCTTTCAAAAAGTGCCAGACGACTGTAATGACCAAAATGGGTGAGAATCTCTGTTTTACATCAGTCTTCTCCTTTCTGTTCTTGTTTGGTCATTGCCACGCATAGGATGATTAATTTTACACCTTTAAATCTAGGAACATTGAAATAGAAGATTGAGTCTTATGGTTAAAATGTCTGTTGTGTTTCTTCCTTTGTTTTGTTTTGTTTTGTTTGTTTCTAAGGAATTGCTCCAAATATGATGTTAGCAAAAATGTGCAGTGATCAGAATAAACCTAATGGACAGTACAGAATCTCCCCTGATAGGCAATCTGTAATGGACTTCATCAAAGATTTGCCCATTAGAAAGGTGAGAATGTTATCAAATTTACTATACACTCATGTCCTCTTTATGTGAATACTAGTGTTCTAAAACAGATAATTTACTTAAAGATAATTTCATTTCTTCAATGCCAACCTAGTTCTAAAATTGTGTTTGAGTTGAATTGTACTAAATGTTAAACATTAAGCATTTATCCAAAGATTTCAAAAATTCCAACTTCATTGAGACACATTAATTCTTGTTCTTCAGGTGCCTGGTATAGGAAAAGTAACAGAGAAAATGTTAAAAGCTCTTGGAATTCTGACCTGCACTGAACTTTACCAGCAGAGGGCACTGCTTTCTCTTCTTTTTTCAGAAACATCTTGGCATAATTTCTTGGATGTCTCACTTGGTTTGGGTTCAACGGATTTGGAAAAGTATGTCTCAGTATATGTTTTACTGTGTGAACTTTACGTTTTGTTAAATATTTCCCCAAGTGTGTTACACATCTTATACATTATGAATGTTATAAGATAGATTTGCTGGGTTTGACATTAAAAATATCTGTCAGATAAGTTTGGATAGTATCATATATAAAAATTGTGACTGTTAGTAATATCTTACACATAACATCTGCTTTATTGCTGTACCAAATGTTAATTTACAAAGCAACCATTTTTTTAAAAGTGAAGGATTTGTTAATGTATGATCCTTTGGAGTACACAGAATAGGTAGAGAGCTTATAGAACCAAAATCCCTGTCTGGTTTATGAATCTAAATGGTCTGCCAAACAAAGCTCTGGCCATACATGCACACCAAGAAATGAATAGCGCCTAGTTTTAGACAGCTGTATGGCGAGCACGTGTTGTTTAGAACGGGGGTTCTCAACCTTTTTCTTTCTGAGGCCTCCCACAACACACTATAAAAACTCCACGGCCCACCTGTGGCACAACAACTGATTGTCTGCATATAAAAGCCAGGGCTGGCATTTGGGAGTAGGAAGCAGGCCAATTGCCTGGGGCCTTACGCCACAGGGGCTCCTGTGAAGCTAAGCTGCTCAGGCTTTAGCTTCATCCCCCACTGGTGGGGCTCAAGGCCTTGGGCTTCAGCCCCAGGCGGTGGGGTTTCAGCTTTCTGACCTGGGCCCCAGCAAGTCTAATGCTGGCCCTGCTTGGCGGACCCCCTGAAACCTGCTCACAGCCCCCTCCCCCCCGGGGGGCCCTGAGCCACTGGTTTAGAATAACCTTATCAATACTAAAATAGATTATGAGATATGTCATACATATAACTAACCTAAACAGGGTTTATTTTATTATATTTATTTAGCCTTATCATAGAAGTTCACAAGTATTTCTTCCATGTAGTTAATACACCTTTGCTATTCGTAATTATTCCTATATGATCTTAAAACAAACACATAGTGTCAAATCTTCAGCTGGTGTAAATTATCACAGCTCCATTGACTTCAATTGATTACATCAGTTGAGGATCTGTCCCTAGTTTCTATGTCTCCTACCGTGTTTAGATATAATTTTTTTAAATTGATAGTATGATTGACTCTGAATTTGTTGGGGTAGAACCCAACGTTCGTGTTTCATTCTTCATATCTAATCTAATCCATGGTATTTTTGAAGCTCCTGTCATCGTGGTATCTAAATGCTGCCCTTATAGGCTCCCAATGGAGAAAAAGAGGGGCCAATATCTGCTCAAAAACTATCACCCTCCCACACACCTGTCTTGAATGCAAATACACATCCTCCCATCACTCTAAAACCACAACTGAACATTTTGCCATGCTGCTCATGTTTAGTAAGCAAGAGCCCTAGTTAAAGATTCTGAAATCCTTTCTATTTAATTCTGTCATGCTGTTGCTTTTGGGTAACATTTTCAAAAGCACCTGAGGGTATGTCTACACTGAAAGTGTGGGGTAGGGGGGAGTGAAAGGGGGGTAATCCTGTGACAGCAAGTCTCAGGCTCATGGGGCTCACTCTACAAGGTTAAAAATAGCAGTGTAGAAATTCCCTCTTGGGCTGGAGCCCAGACTCTGAAACCGTCCTCTCCTGCTGGGTTTCAAAGTCCAGGCTCCAGACCAAGCAGGAACATCTGCATTGCTATTTTTGGCTTGTAGTGCAAGCCCCACTAGCCTGAGTCAGTTGACCTGGGCTCTAAGACTCATTGCTGTGGGGGGGGGGTGTGGAGGGGAATGTTTTTTTCTTTTTCTTTTTGCAGTGTAGAATTTGGAGCCTAAGATCATTTTCAGAAGTGCTTTGGCACTTAGGCTAAATCTCACTGAAAGTCACTGGGACTTAGGCTCCAAAGGTTCTTAAGCACTTTTGAAAATATTACCTCTTGTTCTTACCATTGCTTCTCTGGTATTAGCAGAATGAGAAATCCTTCCTTTAAGACTGCAAAATAATCTCATAAGTAGTCAAAAGAAAAACAGCTGTTTAACAGCACACATTTTGAAAAACAGTTTGGGGACCCTTTAGGTTTGAAAAGCACAGTATAGATGTAAGCTATCATTTATTTAAAAAAAATAAAAATAAAAAAGTCTTCACATCACAAAAGCTTAGATCAATATATACCACCACAAATCTTTGTATTTTTTTCTGAAGTACATAGTAAATTTATATCTTTAAAGGTGACTTGTGAAGGATAATATGGCTTGTCCAGTTTTTCTGTATGATGGATAAAGAAAGCTTGAAAGTTTTGTTTTTAATTACAAAAATAATCTGCTTGGTTTTATTTACATTAGAAATCAAAGTCCTGTTTGGTCTTGAGTACTTCATAATGACTGTGAAAACTTAAAGCAATAGGGATATTTATAAGAACCAAGAACAAAAACATTAAGTCATCAGAAAGGCAAGAGATTTTTTGTCAGACTCTTTTAAAACTTTGTTTTTTCTTTAATCTTGTTAATACCTATTTTAACTTCAGTGATGAACATTTTGGAGAAAGCAAGCCTTTGTTAAAGTTTCAACCCTTGCTCCTTCAAAAGATGTTTGAGTATACGGTAAATATCCCTGAGACCTCCCAGATGATTGTCCCTAATTTTTTTTTATTTTTTTTTTTTTTTTTTTTTAGAACAAACTAGATATTCTTGATCCAGGCAAAAACAAGTCAAAAATAATTATTAAAAAACAAAAAAAGCCTGAAGACACATTGGTTTATACTATATCTCATAAAAAGTGACAAAAGGCACACAAGCCCCTTTACAGCTCACTTTTTAAAAGGATGAAAGTCTGATTCAACTGGAAAAAGGATTTTCCTCTTTTTTAAAAATAAAAATAAGACTGGTATTTTAGTAGAAGCACTTTGCGAGAGATAGTGAGCCAAGAAAGTGGAAGAATTGTATGTAATATATTAATTTGTTTTTGAAGTCTCAAAGCCCTTCTGGTCATTAATGGGTATGGCTGACTCATAGTGCAAATGGTTAATTGTATTAACAGCCATTACTGATCTACAGTTTCTTACTTCATCTGTAATATACACAATTTTAAGAGGAAGAAAAACTCCCAGTTTTCCATTTCCTTGCAATGTTGATTTATGCAAGGTTCTCAGAAATGTTAACATTCAAATCCCATGGAAAATATACTGAAATCTTCTCAGTTAACTATGAAGGGGTTATTAAAAAATAAAAATTCTCTGTGAAAATGACTGACGTTAATAAAAACATTTTTCTTTTTTAAAGGTACGGAGAAAGAAAAAGTATGAGCACTGAAAGGTATGTATGGTAATGTTAGTATCTAAAAAACAATGCCATTAATCACTAACTTAATAAAACCAATCAATGTAAAATAATGTAGTTGAGTCATCACATTTATTTGACTTGTTGCCTGATCTACTGATTGTATATTATTTATATTGATTACTTACTGATTCCCCATTAACATTCTGAGGCTTGGTAGGTTCTTGTCCCAAGATCAGACCCCGTAGTATTAGAATTACTGTTCAGTTGAAAACCCCAATGTGCACAGTTGCAACACACACACTTAGGAAAAGCCTTTTGAATTTGAAATAGTTTTATTAACACAATTTTGTAAAGTCACAAACACTCCAACCCAGCAAGGTAGATAAAGATAATACAGAATGTGCGTTTGAGCAACCACATACTCACAATGTCCCTTACAAAACAACCCAAAATGTTAGTTGTCATTCTCACCATCATTACCAGTAGTCATCATCCTGGCATCTCCCAAAAGTTACATCTCCCAAGACACACCAACTGAGATACAATTTTATAATGTGTTACTCTGACTCCACTATGCCTAATGCATATTCAGTAGGGATTTCTCCCCTTTTTCTTATTTGTATTTCCTCACCCTACTAATGTTGGGGGGTGCCCTTCTTCCATATGTTACTAGTCTGTTTACCTCAAGCTTATTAGCATATATGTCAGTTAGTTACCATGGCACTCCTGTGGTCAGACATCTGCTGATGTTCCTAATTTAAAATATCCCAAGCTGGTATAAACTAGCATCTTGTGGTTACCTGTCAGCAGTTCAGTTATTACAGCATTCTTTCTTGTGATATCTTATGATCTAGGGTTACTCCTGGTTAGCTGCTTATGCTAAGGCTTTTGGACCTTATGTCTTGTTTAGCTAAGCTATTAGGCCTTGTAGGCTCATGTAACGATGCTGGTTCTGGTGGGACCCAACTGAGAGTGCCAATCCAGGACAAATTGCTTAAAGCAGGGCAGTTACAGCCCAAGGCTGGGGTTTCTATGCACACCAAGGTAAACCAAACCATCCAAACAGAGAGGACTTCGGTTTTACCCCATTGGCTAACCACAAGTCACATAAGCAATTCCCTTAGACGCTCCCGTTTCCCAGTGTCATCACCAGTGCCACCCGTTATGGGGACAAATGGTTATGAAAACCAACACCCCAGTAAAAGAAAAAGGTTCCCTCGATCCCAAAGGACCAAGCCGCAGACCCAGGTCAATATACAAGTTAGATCTTACCCACAAATCACGTTGTTGCCAATCCTTTAGAATCTAAAGGTTTATTCATAAAAGGAAATATATAGATGAGAGCTAGAATTGGTTAAATGGAATCAATTACATACAGTAATGGCAAAGTTCTTGGTTCAGGTTTGTAGCCCTAATGAAATAAACTGCAGGTTTAAATCAAGTCTCTGGAGTACATCCACAGCTGGGATGGGTCATTCAGTCCTTTGTTCAAAGCTTCTGTTTGTAGCAAAGTCCCTCCAGAGGTAAGAAGCAGGATTGAAGACAAGATGGAGGAAATGCAGCAGTCTTTTATAGTCTCTTGTCATGTGGCCTTTCTTTTTTTGTTCCAAAGACAAGCATTCGGGCACATGGCAAGAAAAAACCTTACAGTTCTGTCCATAGGCATGTTCCTGCATACCTTGCTGAGTCTTAAGGTGTATCTGCCTTCTTTCAATGGGTCAATTGTAAAGCTGATGGTCCTTAATGGGCCATCAATCAGGCTAAGCAGTGCTGACACCAAATTGTCTGGGGTGTCACTCAGAAGCGTAGCACAAGTTTGAAATACAGACAGTAAGGAGCCAATACTTCTAACTTTAAATACAAAAATGATACATGCATACAGATAGCATAATCATAACCAGCAAACCATAACCTTGTCTTAGTCACCTTATTTGACTCCCTTTATACAAGATTTGGTGCCACTACAGGACCTTGGTTGCAACGATGATCTGTATGGTCCCAGAGTAGCAGCCGTGTTAGTCTGTATCCGCAAAAAGAAGAACGGGAGTACTTGTGGCACCTTAGAGACTAACAAATTTATTAGAGCATAAGCTTTCGTGGACTACAGCCCACTTCTTCGGATGCATATAGAATGGAACATATATTGAGGAGATATATATATACACACATACAGAGAGCATAAACAGGTGGGAGTTGTCTTACCAACTCTGAGAGGCCAATTAATTAAGAGAAAAAAAAAAAAAACTTTTGAAGTGATAATCAAGATAGCCCAGTACAGACAGTTTGATAAGAAGTGTGAGCATACTTACAAGGGGCTTCTTATCAAACTGTCTGTACTGGGCTATCTTGATTATCACTTCAAAAGTTTTTTTTTTTTTTTCTCTTAATTAATTGGCCTCTCAGAGTTGGTAAGACAACTCCCACCTGTTTATGCTCTCTGTATGTGTGTATATATATATCTCCTCAATATATGTTCCATTCTATATGCATCCGAAGAAGTGGGCTGTAGTCCACGAAAGCTTATGCTCTAATAAATTTGTTAGTCTCTAAGGTGCCACAAGTACTCCCGTTCTTCTTTATGTATGGTCCCAGTTCATGTCAATAACGTCACAGCTCATTACTTATTACTTAACTTATACCAAGACCTTGCCTAGAAAATACCTATACCTATAGGGTATAGACTAACCACTAGTAGCTAAGACATCAGATAGTACAATCCTATAAGCGTTAGTTGATATTTTATGTATATTGGGACAGCTAGTTTTATGTTTAGTAACTTCACTACATAAGAGTCAAGCTTCCTGTCCTTGCCTTCAGGGTCCTGCATAAGTTTTCTCCTACCAATTTTCCACCCGATTGCTTTAAATGAGAAGAAAGCATCAAGTTTCTTTTCTTAGGCCGTCATCTAGGGAGAAAGTGTGGGGCTTCTGACATTACTTAAGAGAGTTATGTAAACATCAGTGTAAGCAGCTCTGTGTATTTATAGATATGGAGATATATATGGATTGGTCTTGTGCACCAGTGGATCATCTAAATTATTTACTTTTCTGCTGAACTGTTCTGACTATACTCTAAAGGAATGTTTATCTTTTGCCCCATAAAATGTGTACCATCAGCTGCAACTTGTTTTTCTCTTGAGGCTGATATAACTTCTCCAGATGTATGTTATAGGTTTGGTGAACTCCAACAGCAGTTCACAAAGTATTTGTGTATACTGACGAAAATTCTAAGTGTCTTAGGCCTGGGCTTCACCAGGGTATTGTGCACCAGTGTAGATATGCTGTTAGACACCGCCCGTGACTGTAAATGGTGCAGCTTCCCCAGGTATCTCCTGAGTCCCTGACCAGTGACTTGTTCTCTTCTCTTCTCCTTAAATTCTGCTAGTCTCCAAGCAAATCAATTTGACTTTCCACCCTGATATAATCTCATATCTGAAATCTCAGCCATGTGTTCACAACTTTTGACATCTTTCTTAAACCTTCCCTTTTCCTGCCCCCAATTCACCTTCTGCTCAGGATCTCACTGATTTTTTCAAAGAGAAAACTGACAAAATCTGACATGACCTCATCTTTTCCTTCTTCCATTCTCTCCTCTTCTCCTCTTATCCACACCAAGATTTTCTGTCTACTTTTCTCCATCAATTCCTTGCCTGCCCTAGAAACCTTTCACCTATTGTGCGTTCAACCTGTGCACTAAATGAGGCAGTTCCTGCAGAAAAAATAATTTGCAATCATGTAATTAAAGATTGTATCACAATACATACACACAAGGTGGAAAGCTTAAGTGGCATTTCTATACTATAAATGTGGCATTTCCTAACTCTCATGTGTTTAATTTTACAATGTAAAGTTGTTTAAATATAGGTTGGAGTTTTTTTGTGGGTGTTTTCCTGGGGTTTGTTTTTTTAAAGGAAAATAACTAACAAAATCTATTTTGTACAACTGTTACAAACACCCTGTTGTGCATCAACAGCCATGTTTGAATACTGAAACTTCTACACGGTTTCAGGTACAGGATTAACCATGGGTACGTCTACACTTACCTCCGGGTCCGGCGGCAGGCAATCGATGTTCTGGGATCGATCCCGGAAGTTCTCGCCGTCGACGCCGGTACTCCAGCTCGGCGAGAGGAGTACGCGGCATCGATGGGGGAGCCTCCCTGCCGCATCTGGACCCGTGGTAAGTTCGGACTAAGGTACTTCGAATTCGTAGCTGAATTTGCGTACCTTAGTCCGAAGTGGGGGGTTAGTGGGGACCAGGCTCATGTTTGCTATCAGCAGGAGAAGATGGTTATCCCACAGGGAGGATGGGCTACTGGCAGCCACATGCTGGATCTGTGTAGTTGTGGAGAGCCTGGCCCAGACTCAGGAGGTGTGGGGGGACTCCTTTCTGTGTGGAAAGAGTGAGGAATGGGCTAATGTGGCCATGTGCTGTCTGGGGCACGGTGGGATAGGCAAGGTAGTTCAACTCACACGGCCCCCTCTTTCTCTCTGAGAGATAGTTTAGCTCCTGCTCCCTGGTGCTCCCAAAGTTGGGGGAGGGATGGGCTACTGGGAGCATGTGCTTGATTGGGTTAGAGAAGAGAGTGGGGTGGGGCCCAGCATTTTTCCTGCCCATCCCCCTCACATTGCTACAGCTCTAGCAGCAACTTGTTCCCAGTACAGTGTGTAGTGCTGCTGCTGCTTTAGCAGCATTGTAGGCCCAACTTTAGAATGTTCATGTTCAGTTATTATTTTGGCAATATGCCATCATTTTTCTGAGGAATGTAAGTTACAACAGGGAAATGGCAATTTTAATAATTTATATATCAGCCAAACATGAACACAAATTGGGCAAGAAAGAGGCACAGCTCTAGCACAAGGGCTTTCTCACTGCCAAATAGCAAAAGCCGATTGCAAACAGTGGAGGTGTAAGAGCTTCTCAACGGAAAGAATCTTTTCAACTGAAAGTGTTAGACAACCATGAGTGTCACGACCAATTCCCTCTATAATCACAAGACCAGCCTTCCTTTCACATTATCACTGAGGTAAGGTAAGGTTTCCCTTTCCCTGGAAAGGTGTAGCAAAGACAGATTTAATTAAATTTTTGGCAGAAAGCTAGTTTTTCCTTCTCTGGTTCTAGCCATAATTACCGTAACATCTGTTTCTTAGCACCCGTGTTACAGTATTTACATCTGATACTTGGCTCTTGGATTAATTTCCTAATCCTCTCTTCCTTCCAATGTTACACAATGCTATGCAGAGAAGTTTATATACAAATGTTTTGGCTGGCTCTATGAATTCAATTGGTATTAGCATTCTCTCTTGTAAATATTTAAGCATTTATCAACCTAGATCTCATATGTTTTCAAACACTGCCTGAGAAGTGTGACTACAACGCACCATTTCTTTGTTTGGTGGGATTTGCAAACCTCTTTTGTGCAGTTATTGAATGTGCATATATCAGGGATTGGCAACCTTTGGCATGCGGCACGCAGGCTGGGACAGTTTGTTTACCTGCCATGTCCACAGGTTCAGTTGATCGTGGCTCCCACTGGCCGCGGTTTGCCGCATCAGGCCAATGGGGGCTGCAGGAAGCCATGGCCAGCACATCCCTCGGCCTGCGCCGCTTCCCGCAGCCCCCATTGACGGTGAACTGCAGCCAGTGGGAGCCATGTTCGGCCAAACCTGCGGACACAGCAGATAAACAAACCGGCCCGGCACGCCAGGGTGCTTATCCTGGCGGGCCGCGGGCCAAAGGTTGCCAATCCCTGGCATATATGTTTCTATTTAATATAAATATACATCCTGACTTAAAAAAAAACCCCTCAAACCCACAAAACTTTCTTCTTGTTAAACTGTTAATGAAAATTTTTAAATCTTAAGGATGCATTTCAAATTCCAAAATGCATATTGGGGAAAAAATGACTAATCTTTATGTTCATTTAGGACATTCAGTGAAATTAACACAGCAGAAGAACAATACAGCTTGTGTCAAGAACTTTGCAGAGATCTTGCTCAGGATCTGCAGAAAGAAGGACTTAAGGTATTTAAATCATTCTTTTCTTAGTTAAAAAAAATCAACATCTTTGTACTGTCAGGTCCCAGGTCCGCAGTGCCCTCTGTTAGCAGTAATGCTTTCTGCATTATCATGCCCTACCTTCTGGCTTCAAGGGATTCTGTTATTTTGTTCATTGATGATTAGAATAATTTAGACCGAAATTGCATTTAGCTTCAGGGGGCTATCTTGTGAGATCCTTTAAGAAATGAAACCAATCCACCAAGTTATTTAGCATATCGTACATGTTGTTCTAAAAGCTGTGTTCATTAACAGAAGGGGTAGTCGAGCTGCATAAAAAATGGATTGCTTTGAGCCTTACTGTGGCCAAGCTTGTAAACTGTAAAGCGATGTATTCCTCCTTGTCTTATTATTAGTAAATATACAGATCCTATAGCTTTACTGAGCATAATATACTGTATACACTGAATTTTTACTTATTTTTTGGGAGGAACCCGCACATTATTCAACAGAGATCTTTATTGGTAAAGCAAAGAGTAGCATTCAAAGATTCCTAAAGGTACCAATCAGTCCTCTTCAGCCACGGAAGGTTGTTGTGATACAAGGATATGGGATGACAGCATGGAGAAAAAGCCTCTGTATTGACAAATAACAAAGGGTAAACTTGTCTAAAGCTCTGAAGTGACTTGGCCTATATCCCATTGTTTGCAGTGCTCCTAAGTCTTTAAGTGCTTTTGAAAGAGTTACCCAAACTCTTTGAGTTGGAAGAGAGATATGGTAACGACTTTTAGCTTATCACTTTACAAACACATTTTCAGGTGATTGGGATTTACGGTGCACGTATTGAATTGCATGTGCACACTTGCCTGTACAAATATTAGGGCAGATTTTCTGCCCTGTTCTGCTCCCTTTGCACACTCAAGTGATATAAAGGGAGCAGAGACGTTGGAGATCCTTAACTGGGCATTCCCGAAGCACACAAGAGTTCCTAGTAGATGTAGACTTGACATAGCTGGCAGCTGCCCCGCAACTCCCAGTCCAGGAGATGCATGGGAGGTGGGTAGAGACTGGGGAAGTGGCCAGAGTACATTAGCAATATGCATCTGACAGATACAGATAGCCAGCTGGTGCAGGTTAGAGCAGCCCCCAGCTACTCGGCTCTGGCAGCAGGCTATAGCCAGGCAGAAAATCTTATGATAACAGGCTCCATTATAGCCCACCATCCATGCTGTGTTCAGCATAAGTTGGATGCAGCAGTGAATCTAACCCCCTGCTTTAAAGTCATTGTTTAGACACTGAAGTAGAGTTCAGCTAGGTGAAAAAATGGCCTATTTACAGAATAAATCACTGTAAAAATTCTTCCATACCATGTATGTTAAGTGTTTTATTTGTTTTCTAGGGTAAAACCGTTACCCTGAAACTGAAGAATGTGAATTTTGAAGTAAAAACAAGAGCTTCCACAGTGCTCGCTGCTGTTTCTACTGAAGAAGAAATATTTGCTGTTGCTAAAGATATGCTAAGGACAGAAATTGACAGTGTTGCCCCTCACCCTTTGCGGCTAAGACTTATGGGTAAAATATTTATAACTTTTTTGTTTTCCTTTTTAGGGCAAGATCCCCAAGTCCCTCAGATCAGGCATGCTGCACTCCTGGGAACAGGTAGCATAGTTGGATTTACCCTTCCCCCAGTAATCTTGAGACCTGCTGGGGACAAAGCCCCTGGTGCAAATTAGAGCAGTTTCAGTGTTGCTCTAACTTGTCCTGGTGGATCGTGGCTCCCAGGGAGTTGCTCCACCAGCTGAGATTGCCGCCTCCTCCACAACCCCTGCCTGCCCTGGAACACCCTTATGCCAATGTTGGGGTGCCATCCTGTGACATGGAATCCTCAGCTTTGCCTCCTTAAAGCAGTTTTAAGTCTCCTTTGCACGGCAGCAGGGAAGAGTTGAGTATATGGCTCTATCATTTTTGACAGAGGAATTACCTTAATGATAGTGTTATAACTTGGTGGTGCTATATTTTGTCTGAAGTTAAGATTTCTTGCTGAAGTGAATAGTGTTTTTTTTATTCTAAGTGTAAATAGTTCACTATTCTTTTTAAAAAAAGTAATATCCCAGTTTTAAGAAAAAGTTCAAAGAATAAATATTTTAATGGAAAATTTCATGCCAGAGACTCCAGCCAGTAGGAACAGAAGCAGACAAATCAGGGTAAAATAGGGCCCAATTGGGGCCATGCTGCTCCCCAGCTAGACCCAAATTTTTGAAGGGGACACTCCACACTCATTCTGAGACAACTGGGATCCATGCGCTGCCACCCGTTCTCTCCTCCCACACCACGTGATCTTTGGGAAGAATTGTAGAGAGGAGCCAGCAAGAGACTTCAGCCTCTAGGAGCAGAAGCAGCCGAAGCAGGGACCTCTGAACATTCAGAGAGACCTTTCTACAGTTTTGACTGGACTTGCTCTGCCCTTTGCTGATTGGTCTGCTCTTTGCTCCAGCACATCCTCTCAGTCGCAGTCTCTTCACCTCAGCTTCACTCCCACCTACCCCTCTTACTCAGTTCTCCCCTAGCCCCCTTAACCTCCTTCCCTTCCCATTTAGCTTATCCCCCTCCTAACTAAATCCATTCCCCCCAACCCCACCAAAAGCTGTGGAACTAACATGACATCTTCTATCATCACATTGATCACTCTGCTTCTATGTTAAGCCTCTTCACTGTGTCTGTCTTGTCTATCTAGATCGTAAGCTCTTGGAGGCAGGGACTGTCTGCTACTGTTTGTACAGTCCCTAGCGCAATAGGACCTTGTTCTGCTGCAATAAACATGATTATTAATTACTGGCATCCAGAAATGAACAACTTTAGAATTTAACTTTCCACATGACTACGTGATGTTTATGGCATCACATGATGTTGCTATGTGGTGTTTTAAGGGTACTGAAATTCCCAGTAAAATTGAAGTAGCTGGCAAATCTTCAGGACTGGTAGTAAAACTGTAATTGCTTTATGATCAGCTGCTAACACACGTTCATAATACAGTTTCTGTTATAAGATACCTATTTATATTGAGTGGCTTTGCATCTTTTTAATGCCCATTAGTGTTCATTAAGTTTTAGTTTTATTTATCAGTTACAATTCCATTTTTATCTGTCTCGTTTGTCATATTCAGGCATACGAGTATCAGGGTTTCTAAACGAAGAAGAAAAGAAATACCAACAGAGGAGCATTATCAATTTCTTAAAGCCAGGAAAGCAAGCAAATGCTTCTCTGCTTCAGCCAGGGAAATCCAGCCATGAACATTTTACCAAAGCTTCAGAAACATCTCACAGAGAGAGTTTTTTTGATAAAAAGCGAGCTGCAAGGCAACAAAGCAACCAGGAACTTCTTATAAACAAACCTGCAAACAAGCAGAACTCACATGATATAAAGTCATCAGTAAATCCTGTGGACGAAACAAATAACGCCATAGGCTCAGCGAATTTGAATGACTGTCGTAGCCTCACTTGCCCTGTTTGCTTTGAGGAGCAAAGAGACAGCGATTTAGAGGCACTTAACAGACATATTGACAAGTGCCTCAATGGGACATTGGTAAAAGATAATGCAGAAATATCAACGAGTGAGAATTCATGGGAGAATGCACATCATTTTTCTCTGGACAGTAAAAAGAAAACATTTGAAATGTGTCAAAAAAATAAAATGAACAAATCAGTGGCTACAGCACAGTCAACACAAGTAGCTGACAACTCTACTAGCAGTAGCACAGAAGCATTCCCTAAAGTAGTAGCTAACACTAGCAAGGAAAGAGAGCATAGTCTGCTTAGTGAAACGGCTAGCAACATGTACTTAGAACAGAATTTTTCTTCCAAAATCATTTCATTGGAAAATGCAGAACGCTTTGAAAAGTCTGAATGTACACAAGAAACTCAGCCTTCCTACTCCTCTGGAGCCATCAGAGACAATGTTCTGGTTTGTCCAATTTGTAACGTGGAACAAAAAACAACTGACCTTTCATTGTTCAACAGGCATGTGGATGTTTGCTTAAATAAAGGCATTATCCAGGAGTTGACAGAGCAAATAGTTTGTCCAGTTAAGAGTCAAATTACGGAAAATTCAAAGTCAGTTGGTGAGT
The DNA here is from genome assembly GCF_011386835.1 of Chrysemys picta bellii. Taxonomy (NCBI): domain Eukaryota; kingdom Metazoa; phylum Chordata; order Testudines; family Emydidae; genus Chrysemys; species Chrysemys picta. Next base: position 46,799,460 of record NC_088796.1, on the reverse strand, counting down.
ACTTAGGTTAAGAATGTCACCTTTTTAAATTGCCCCATCCAATATACAATAGGGTTTTTAAGGAATGTGTTGTACATTTTAGGGTTCTGAGTCTGGTACAGCTACTGAATTTTAAGAAGACGTGTCTAAAGGGGTTGGCTATTTCCATTTGAAAAATATCAAATTCCGTTGTATGACATGAACCAGTTTGGTGTATTAGTTTGCCACTAATTGGCTTGCTTTAGTACTTGTCTTTTTGATTATGGAGCGTTAACTTTGGAATTGGCTCGATAAATAGGACAAGATTCGAGACCTACGACTAGTATTTAAGAAACTGTTCAAAGTGCTTCCTTTCTGATCCAACATGAGAGAGTTTCCGAGCATATTTATAAAGCTACAATAGCAGCATTATACTATATGTGACTGTTTTTACAAAGATGATTTCCTAAAATACTGGTGTAGATCTTCCTAACTATGCAGACAAGTTGTGGTATAGAAGAAATGCTGCATATTAGTGAAGATTTTTTAATAGTTTTATTCCCAGAAAGACAAACAGTGTAAAACAAACATGAATTTCAGTAGGCCATCTTGGAAATCAACAGCATTAGATTTCTATTACAGAAATCTGTGATCACATTCAAATTTATTCCTTAATTTGTTATTGGGCTAAAGGGCTTTTTTGTTTTTACTTATTTTGAATATAATTGACAGTACTAAGGAAATGATCAAATGTTAGCTGCTTGGTAAGAGATTCAATCCAACTGCTTCAGAAAATAATAGGAAGGAAATTCTTCATCTAGAACTTTTCTCCTAAAAGTTCTGCTAGTCATGCAGCTCCCTGCTGTGCTCATTGTGTGTTTAAATAATTCATTTTGGATGTTCACAATCGTTCTTTAGGAAGCATGGGCAGAGGACATCAATATATGAATCCCACAACAGGAACAAAAAGGTATGATAGATCTCCTCAAGTGTGTATGTACTTGTATTTGAAAGTCACGCTAGCAAACTGTTCAGCGTTGTAAAAGTTACTTTAGGTGGTTTAATGTTTGTTTGTTTGTTTGTTTGTTTGTTTGTTTGTTTGTTTGTTTGTTTGTTCCTAATGTGTTCTTTTTTTATTTTAGGCCTGGACTAATGACACCACAGTCAACATCAAAGAAAGCCAAACCAAGCAATTCCAAACAAACAATTGAAACATTTTTAAAATGATTGTGTAACACTTTATCATATATGAAGAATTTCATAATCGGTGTTTTATTATTCAAATTAGTTTGGTGCGGGTGAAGGATTGGACTCTGATACTTGTCACGTTGGAATCCCTGTAAACCTCCATTGGAGGAGTACAACATTTGAGACAAAAAAATAAGTGATCTAGCAGGGACTAGAGCATTGAATTAATTTTCCATTCAAATCATTTTTTCATAATAGTTTTTGTCTAAATTATATCTGTGGAAAAAATAGCATGCTAAGAGTGGGCTTTGTTTTATCTTGACGTAGTGGAGACTCAGGGTATGGAAGTCACCAGCAATTCAACTTAGGTTGCTAGTGACCGACAGTTAATATGTGATGATTGTTAGCCAGTGTAAAATGGATTGGATTGAATTCAGTTTCTAGTGGCCAGATATCCACAGCACAAAACAATTGGTACTCATTTATGTCCATGTTGATATTCTCCGTAGGATTGGGCCCCAAATCCAACTCTCATTGAAGTCAGTGGAAAGCCTGCCACTGACTTCTGTAGGAACTGATGGGCCAGGTTTGTAGGGCTCAGTCCTGACAAGTGCGTGGCACGCTTGTGGTATGTTGAGTGACCTCAACACCCACTGACTACAAACACTTTGCAGGATCAACCCCTTAAATGAGCATGGAGTGTGAGAGACCCCCAGAATAGGTATGGCATATACAGGCTGTGCCTCACTGGTTCTATGGAGATATAGAGAGCTTCAGATTCCTATGCATTTGTCAAACCAGCACCTTTCAAAAGCACTAAATTCACTTTAAGAAAAGCAACAGAGGGTCCTGTGGCACCTTTGAGACTAACAGAAGTACTGGGAGCATAAGCTTTCGTGGGTAAGAACCTCACTTCTTCAGATGCAAGAAGAAGTGCATCTGAAGAAGTGAGGTTCTTACCCACGAAAGCTTATGCTCCCAGTACTTCTGTTAGTCTCAAAGGTGCCACAGGACCCTCTGTTGCTTTTTACAGATTCAGACTAACACGGCTACCCCTCTGATACTTTAAGAAAAGTTAAGGATAAACTAGTATAATGGTAGTGTGACTGATGTGCAAATGTGTATGACATTGAAATGATAGTCCTGAATATATTAAGACAGGAAATAACCCTCCTTCTTTTGCTCACATATTTTTTCTCTTTGAAGAGATGTAGTTTATGAAAAATTATTTTTGTAGTTTGTTATAAACCATGTTTTTATGAATATATGTAAGGGGGAAAAGCTGTAAAGTACACTTATTTATTTAAAATACTCTGTTTACATTCTTTACTTCCCAAAAATTAAATTGTTTAAATATTTAGTGTCAATTTATAATCAAATATGCCTATAACGTAATATTTTTTCAAGCATGTCATTTTGTAATAATGAGAAAATTCTTAGAGTTTATTTTTTTTAAAAGTCATTAAAATATGAAGTAAAATGGCATCTCAAAAGAAAATGTCCACCACAAATAATGCATTGGTGAACATTAGCTATGTGAGGACTTTTTTCCTTTTAAAAAAAATACAGCTGCTCTGGTTTTATGAAGTGTATTTTTGTTTTTCTGAGAATAGCTTATAGAAATAAGTTTTACATATGCAGCATGTTGTTAAAGGAGAAGGAGACAACCACAATTATTTGAACAGATGAAATAAGTTTGTTTTGGCACTGGCAGTTATTTCATCATCCATACAAAAGTGTTGTTACAGTTGACAGAGAAGCATTTTGTAAGCATTATTTCTATAGATAGAATAAAATACTAGTGCAAAATTAGTGTTTCCTTCACACCTAAAAACTTGGTGAGTTATTCTTTGGTACAAGTATAAAATGTAACTGCCTTTAGAAAAGAGATTATATATTTAAAGGAGAAACTTGGCTTGATTGTTTAATGCTTTTCATACACATAATATATTGCTGAATATATAGTCTGAAATAGAACATATTTTCCATTTTATTTTTATTAGGTTCATGTAGTATAATAGAGCAATAAGCAATGTGACAAACATCTGTCATGTTTGTTTTCTTGTCCTTTCCCCAGAAAGAGAATTATGTGCAGGAGAGTATTTTTGTTTAGGATTTTTAATTTATACACACACAATTTGCTATGTGTTTGTTAGAGAAGGCACAGTCACTTTTTTTTTTTTAATGGAAGTCATTTGCAAGATTGTAGCATCTTACAGATGCACATCTTTTTGAAAAATTCAGTGTGGTGACACTGTGAAGAAGTGATAAATTTCATTTTTCCACTTCTAATCTCTCTCTCTTATAAATAATACACACAGAGATTTCTATGTATAGCTAAGTATTGAACTTGTTGGTTTTAAATTAAATATTCCTGATATACAGGTAGTGACTGAAAATCTTGACCTGAGATTTGCTCTTGTTAACATCCAGGAAGCCCTTTTTAGACAAGTTAGCTTTCATGGGTCTAAGCGATGGTAGAGATCATAGAAATGTAGGGCTGGAAGGGATAATGAGAGGTCATCAAGTCCAGCCTCTGTGCTAAGGTAAGACCAAGAATACCCCTTCCCTGACAGATGTTTGTCCAACCTGTTCTTAAAAACCTCCAATGATGGGGATTCCACATCCTCCCTTGGAAGCCTGTTCCAGAGCATAGCTACCCTGACAGCTAACCTAAATCTCCCTTGCTACAGATTGAGCCCATTATTTCTTGTCCTTCCCTCAGTGAACATGGAGAACTAATGATCACCATCCTCTTTACAACAGCCCTTAGCATATTTGAAGACTATTGTCAGGTCTTCCCTTAGTTTTCTTTTCTCAGGACTAAACGTGCCCCATTTTTTTACCCTTTCCTTGAGTTTTCTAAACCTTTTATCATTTTTGTTGCTCTCTGGACTTTCTGTAGTATCACCACATCTTTCTTAAAGTGTGGCTCCCAGAATTGAACACAGTACTACACCTGAGGCCTCACCACTGCTGAGTAGAGTGGGACAGTTAACACTCCTGCTAATATACTCCAGAATATTAGCCCTTTTTGGAACTGTATGACATTGTTGTCTCATATTCAATCTGTGATCCACTATACCCCCCAGATCCTTTTCAGCAGTACTACTGCCTAACCAGTTATTCCCCATTTTGCAGTTGGGGATATGATTTTATTTTCTTCTTAAGTGAAGTAATTTGCACTTGTCTTTATCCAATTTCATCTTGTTGATTTCAGCTCTGTTCTCTAATTTGTCAAGGTAATTTTGAATTCTAATCTCATCCTCCACAGTGCTTGCAATTCCTCCCAGCCTGGTGTCATCCACAAATTTTATCAGCATGCTCTCCACTCCATTTTCCAAGTAATTGACGAAAATATTGCCCAGAAATGACCTCTGAGAGACCCCACTAGATACACCATCACAGTTTAGCAGTGCACCATTGGTAACTACTCTGAGTACAGTCTTTCAGCCAGTTGTGTACCCGCCTTATAGTAATTTCATCTATACCACATTGTCCCCTTGTGTTGATACCACCAAATATCCTTGTAAAAGGAAAGGCTTGGAGAGGGTTAATCTTGGTGTAGAATGAAAATCTTGAACTGCTCTCCATTCTCAATATGCCTTACTTTTAGTTCTGTGCCTCTTTCACTCAGCTTTTGTACAATGAGTTTCTTTCTTTTAATTTAAAATGATAAAAAACATTTCTTCTTCTTGAATTTACTTTTCTTTTAGTTGCAAGTGACTGAGTGAAGGGTGAATATTTCATAGCCCTCCCTGTGAAAGGCATGAAGAGTTTATATTTTGCACTGCTACTTATGAAGAAGAGAAACAAAAAAGCAACAAGCCGAACACTGATGGTTTGGAGGGAATTTGTTGGGGGAAGCATATACTTAGTATGGCTAGCACAAACATAAGGGGAGGTCCTCTGAAGCACAAAGCAGGTTTCAATTATCATGTAAATTAACAGAACCAAATAATGCAGTTGAGTGTAATAGCATTATAACAGCATTGAGTCAATTTAACACATATCTATCTACAGTAAGTTTGTCATTTGCTTTTTACTTCCAAGTTCTGAAGTATCATCCTAATCTTACCTACAGAATATCTCACCATCATTTGATAATACTATGACTAATTTTGTGTAGTTTCTTTTAATTGTCCAGAGTCCATTACAATAGAATCCCTTTTATCCGACCCTCCATTATCTGGCTCTCTGTATTAACCGAACAACCAGCGCACACAGATCCAGAAGCAGGTGATCTCTCCTGTGGCCACTAGATGGCACTGCAGCCTTGCATTTTCCCATTCTCCAGTTTATCCAAATTTGACTATCCAATCTGGCCCAGATCCCAATTCGATCGAATAAACAGGGTTCTGCTGTAGTTGGATTCCTGAATATGCTAGGGGTCCAGTCAGTCACCTTCCTTCCGCACCCACCCACATACCTGATAGGATTGGAGATTTGGAAAGCAATTGATTCTTCAAAAATTGGGATGATAGGGTGATATTCCAACCACTGTTTTGCTTTTTTCCCCAGTTCCAAAAGCCACTCTAATTGATGGTAGCTCCAAAGGTGTGGACAGCAGGGGCTGAGTCTGGGCAGCAGTTCCACTCCTGAACTACTGGCAGACTCATACATTGAAATTATTGCTGTATTTACAAATCAACTGAAATCCTTCTCTCTGTCTTCTATCCCAAAGGAGGCAAATGTAGGGGATGTCTGTCAAGAGTCATGCTGCCAGGGGAGAGGTCTGGGGAGCAGCCCAGAGGGGTCTCAATAAAGATGCCTTGGGGCTGGGAACAGATTTCCTCTTGCATGCTTGTGTTCTGAGGGATCTCGCAGCCATGCCCCCACTTCACATCACTATTTATATTACTGCAGTACCAGTTGGGATCATGCTCCTTTGTGCTAAACTCTGTTTAAACACCTTTGTTGAGATTTGTCCTGCTCCAAGGAACTTGTACTCTGATTAAAGACAAGACACAACAAATGGGCATAACAAATAATAGGAGACAGGGGGTGAGGAGGAAGAGAAGGATACCAATAACCAGGATAACAAGGCCCTGTCAAGTATCAGAGGGGTAGCCGTGTTAGTCTGAATCTGTAAAAAGCGACAGAGGGTCCTGTGGCACCTTTGAGACTAACAGAAGTATTGGGAGCATAAGCTTTCGTGGGTAAGAACCTCACTTCTTGCATCTGAAGAAGTGAGGTTCTTACCCACGAAGGCCCTGTCGTTACACAGGCTAATAGTGTGTGCATGATTTGATGGTTCTGAATCATGTACACTTAAATGTTTTTATTTCCCTATCAAAATTTAATAATCTGTGCTCCTGCAACATTTGCCCCGTCCCCTAATCCCTGTGAAAAGCAACCCAAGATTTACTTAGCTTTCTATTATTTGTTTGTGTGTGTTCCCTTTTCTTTTTAATAGCCTATCCTCAACTACCACTCTGCCTAATATTACTAGCTTGGCCACAATTTTTGTAATATAAACTAATGCATTCAACTCTCATAGATAGACCTTGGTGCTTCTGAGAGAGGAGGGGCTTCTGGGGCTATGAGCTGCAAAGTCCTGGCTCTAGTCTAGGGGCACAGAATGAGGGAGATTTATAGCTACCCTTTTGCCCTGGTACTGTTGGCAGCTACTCACTCAGTCTTCTGGAAGATGCTGAAGCCTTCTGAAATGGTCACCAGCCTAGTGAATTCCATGACGAGTTCACCTCATTTAGTGCTCTAGTTTTATCATCTTCAAAGTTTGAGCACTTATGACATGGCTGTAATGGAATCATTAATTCAGATGACAGAGAGGAATTGTAAACTGGTGCTGTAGGTACTGATTAGAACCTTGGACTAGTAGCCAGCACTCCTGGATTCTATACTCAACTCTACCCCTGGTTCTTTATGAAGCTGCAAATCCCTACCCTCAGTGGTGCCAATTTCACAAGGTAAACCTTATTGTTTAAGTAGTTACTCTTCTTTGGGTTTTACTGTGGAAAAGGAATACTAAGAGCTATATTAAATTACCAGTGCCAGGTACAATACAAAGATAAGTCTCCTACTCAAAAGAAATTATTCTGGAACACCTGACTCATAGGAATGTTAAGCAACTGAAAGCAGAATTTCTGTGATTCAGCTGTGACATGGTAAGCCATGCATTCTGCTCTTTACATGTTTACTTTCACACTGATTCATTTTTTTATTATCTCTGACGTGTATGTTGATGCTGTTGCCTCTTATAATTAGGTCTAGGTTTATCGTATTTAAAGATTATGTATGCACTTCAGCATGACTGTATTGGAAAGATTTAAGCCAGCTGACTGGGAAAAAAATGTTAAATCGTGCACTGCATAGTGATTAGAACATGAGACTAGTAGTTAAGACTTGTGGATTCTATACCCCACTCTACTTAATTTGTAAACCACTGTGAGAGTCATAGATGAAACATGCTATGTAAATTCCTGTTAATATTTTTTTAAATAAAAAGACAATTAAGCTTTTGAAATGTTAGCACTTAATTCAATAGCCAGAGGCAAAAATATTTAATCGTAAGTGCCTTCAACCACACAAAATAAATGAATTATATTTTTGCACAGCTTGAGGTAGTTTTTCCAATATCAAGTTAACAATATTAATTTTACAGAGTGCTATATTCATGTTTTTAAAAGGTCACATTAAAAGAAAATTTCTATATTCTATAACAAAAGGGTATTCGCCTCTAGAATAATATAGGAAGAGTGGCTAAAGTAGATCAAAGTAGGAGTGGGGAGTAGACCTAGTTTGGTGGTACTGCCATGTCTTGACTTTGTAGAAGCACAGCAATTTACAAGTACAAAGCTGGTATTTTCACACACAGTTACTACGTATTTGTACTGTGGTAGCACTTAAGGTATGTCTTCAGTGCAATAAAATATTTGTGGCTGGCCCAGATCAGCGTACTCAGATGGTGGGACTATAAAATTGCAGTGTGTTGCTGCTCAGGCTGGAGCCCAGGTGGAATAGCTACACTGCAATTTTACTGCCTTGTGAGCCTGAGTCAGCCAACGTGGGCCAGCTGTGGGTGTTTTATTGCAGTGTAGACATACCCTCAGGACCCATTGTATTAGACATTGAATGTACATTATTGATTTATTTGTATTCCTGTAGCTGTACCGTAAAAGTCTGTGCTGGCTCCAGTTTGCAATCTAAATGTATGAAAAGAGACTAATATGCGGAGGTCCAGATAAAAGTGACGCCACCATACTTTGTACAGTGAGCAGCAATTAGATGGACTCTGTTGCCTGGGCAATATCAAGTGTTTGGTTATTTCCTGCTTCTGCTTGCCTTATCTTAAGGTGATTTTAATCTTTTCCTTTTGTCAAGGAGGCAGTAAAGCTGGTGAGTGAGAGGTGGGTGATGGGAGTTGTACTTCGATGGTGCCTGGCACGGTTTAAGCAGCTCACTAGTACTATTGTGTGCCCCACAGCCTGGGCTGGGAGGGCAGGGTGGCCCTTTTCTTCTGGCTGTCTCTCGGTTATAGCCCGCATCATAACAACCTACAACCCTAACCAACCGGTTTTTCTATGCAGTTAAAACAAGTCAAAGTCAAATGCTTCTCCTGCGCACACAGGGCGCTGCTGCTAGCGGGCACCTCCCTCCTCGCACCCTGTTGAGTAGCTAGCCCCAGAGCCCTGCCTGGAGGGCAAAGGAGAGAACTTGGGGCCGCACTATGAAGGCGCTGAGCGATTTCCTGGGCGCGCTGAGCCCCAGACACGATGGAACGCAGCCGGCGGCGGAGGCACCCGCAGCCGACGACGAGACGCGTGAGTGCGCGTGGCTGGGGCTCGGCGCTGTGCGGCCACAGCGGGTCGGGGCAGCGGGGATCGCGCCGCGGGCTGATCACAGAAGGGCAATGTGGCCGGGCTGCTGCAGGGCGGCCGTGAGGCGGGAGAGCTCAGAGAGAGCAGCCCCGCTGCAGGAGGAGGAAGGAACTGCTTTTAGACAGCTAGACTGGGCAGAGGATGTTCCTCGACTCTGCACCGGGCCGTTTGCATCTCTCGGGGACACGTTTTACAATCCCCGTCAGATCCGTTGCAAGAGGTGTTTTCCTGAGCCTGGTCTGAGAGAACCCGGAGCAAGCTGACCGAAGTCGAGCCGGTTTCTTTGTGTTCCCTCCCTGATCCGCTTTAGACCGGGCTCAAGCTGCACAGTTAAGATCCAGACTTTCCCAAGGGCCTGGGGTGTTTGGCTCTGCAGTTCTGGGTTGGGCCACTGTGGAAATTGGAGGGGAGCTATAAAGTTTGGCTACAAGTCTGAATTCCCTCCCCTCCCAACATTTTTTGGGGGGGATTATTATTAATTTGTGCTTTAGGTATAGTAGCATCTAATCAGGAGGCTTTGAGTGTATGACACACACCTTGCCCCAGAGAGCTTACCTTCTGAACTAGAGGAGGAGCAAAGGGTGGGGGAACAAGATATGACATGCAAGTGAAGTGGTCAGGTTATTAAGTCCTTTTTTTGTTTTGTTTTGTTTTCCTTTTTGCCCCAAAGCAAGGAACATACCAAAGGTGGCAGAGAAGGAAGTAATCAAACTGTGTACAATTTTATGTACATTAAAAATAATGTACATCAAGTATCTATCAGAGCCCCTCAGTCTTTACAAGTCTGGTATTATGAGAATCAGGGGCACTGGTTTTGGCCCATCTACAATCCAAGTCCCTGGACCTGCAAACACTTGTGCACACGCTTAACTTGAAACACATAAGAAATCCCACTGATTTCAGTGGGACTGCTCACATGCTTGAAGCATGTACATACATTTTGCAGAATCAGGGCCCAAATCAACTATGAAAGGAGGTTGGGTGAATGTCTGGGACTCTGGCCCCATTACAGTCAATGGTAAAACTTTTGCAGTCTCCAGGGGTGTAGTATCCTACTTCCTGTCTGCAGCCCATACAGAGAGCGCTTTTGAGGGTAGGTGGGAAAGGGTGCTATAGAATAAGGTATAGTTGATAAGTCAAGTAATATCACTATAAGAGCTGGCAGAAATTTGTCAAGTGAATCATTTTTTAATAGGAAAATGGCCTTTTTTTAGACATTGGAAATGTTAATTCTAAAATGTCTTTTTCGTTTTTTTCTCTCCTTTCCCGAAGTTCAATGCCAAATAGGAAAAAAAGTGGAGCGGGTTTGGAGGAAAAGACAAAAACCTGAAAAAATTAAAATTCTAAAATGCAAAATTTCACCAAAAATTGAGTAAATGAAAAAGCATAGCTTCTTGGAACCCTCTTCCTCCACTATTCAACCAGCTAAACTCTCTGTTTAGCCTGCAAAACATATTGTATTTCCTGCAGGGTAATGAGAGATTTTATCTTTGTGGATAACATGGCAGGAAACTAAAAGTGAGACAAGCAAGATTCATTATTCAAACTCTAAACCAGGGTAGTCAATAGGTGGACCATAGGCCAAATCTGGATCGCCAGACACTTTTGAACAGACCTTGAAATCTTTATTTACTTATTTTCATTTTTATTGGTTTCTTCTTATTATTATTTTCTCTGGAGTCCGGACCTTGACTATACCTTGACTAAGAAATTTGGACCTTGACACAAAATAATTGACTACCCCTGCTCTAAACCATTCCAAGAGAGAATGCTGAAGCAACGCCGACCTCAAGCTTAGCGAGGGATGTGTTTTGGTGGCTCCTGCAATGGAAGAGGGCAAAAGGACAGGATGTGAGATTTCCAGCTCCAACAGAACTTCAGGATAGGCTGCAGTCTCCTGTGATTTGGCCAATGATTTGGAGCCAGGAGATTTGGACTTAATAAAACCCAAATGCTCAGAGCCACTTCCTGTTTGTTGGTTTCCAGTAGTCCACCCACCCTTCCTCCGCTACCTAGGTCATTGTGGGCTGTGCTGGTTGCCACTTCGGGGCTAGGAAGGAATTTTTCCCCATACCACCAGATTGAGTGAAGCTGGCTGGGTTTTTTGTTTTTGTTTGCCTTCTTCCCAGTGAAACCTAGGGGTTGGATGTTGGACAGCCAGAAGGCTGGAATTCTCCCCCTCCCAAAGGTCACAGCTTGGACCTGCATGGGAGTCATTTAGTTGTTCCAACTTTTGGCAGGTGCCCAGTGCAGGAACTGGCTGATTTAGGCTCAGGATCCAAAAACGTAATGCTGTAGGCATCCCAAGGGAATCTTCTTATGAGATGGGGGCATCGTGTCTAACCCACTGGGGGCAAATGCAAACCAGGAGCCGGGGCATTACCTTGGTGGACCGCCCTGCCAAGGCACTTGGCAGCGATGCTGGCTGGGGGTTGAGCTCCCTTCTTGCCTCTTCCCTCAAAAGTGGGAGGAAGCTAACAGGCAAGTGGAACTCAGAGAGACCCTCCTTGTGTGATGATTGGCTCCCCCTGCAGTGTAAGCCTCCAAGAATTGGCAAATGATCAAAGGGGAGTGAGTGACTGCTCTGGGCTGTCCCCTGATGAGAACCTTGGATGTACTTTGACAAAGTTGCGGCCTGGTTAAAAACCCATACCATGTATCCTTGCCTTCTTCCACACACTGAGCATACCAAAGGACCTCTCTTTCAACTCTTGATTTCAATATAATTATTACTTGTTTGCAGCAATGTAGGTAAAGGAGAATCAGGTCCATTAGTGCTGAAATAATGGTTAAATGTGGGAATGGAAGAAGAAGCATAGGGATTTGTAGGCTTGGCCTTCCAAACAAGATTTTTTCTTGTTTCTGTGCAGGTTATTGCTTCCTGTACTGTTTCTGCCATCAGTCTTACTCCTCTTTATCCCAGGCACAGTGTGAACAGAGTGGAATGTTTTTTTACATTAAGATCTCTTGAAAATTCATTAATATGACACTGAGAAATTCAGACTTCAGGACTCCAGGTGAGAAGGAGAATTAGACTATGTCTACCCTACAGGTTATGTCAGTATAATGTATATCGCTCAGAGGTGTGAATAAACCAGCCCCCTGAGCAATATAAGTTATACCGACATAAGCACTCGTGTGCACAGCGCATCGTCGGCAGGAGAGCTTCTCCTGCTGACATAGCTTCTGCCATTCGCGGAGGTGGTTTTATTATGCCGATGTGAGAGAGTCTTCACCAGATGCACTGCAGCGGCACAGCTGCATCGGTACAGCTGTACTGCTGCAGCACTGTATGTGTAGACATGCCCTTAGCATGGAGGGGAACTTCCACATTACAGTAATATAATAGCTCTTGGGATATCACTGCTTTGCTGAAGCATGGCTGGATAACTTGTTAGGCTGTTGTCTTTTGTATTTAATGCGGAAATGCACTTTTGTTTGCATCTTGCTGATTTTCTTGGTCTTTGTCCCCATCTGTTAGATGATATTTCTTTGCCTCATAGGGATATTGTGTGGAAAAATACATTCATTGTGTGGTACTTAGATATTGCTGTGATATTGCCATAGAAAAGCCTATAATAAATGCATTGCTTTGAAACTGTCCAGCTGAACGTCTGTTTTGTCCACTGTGGCTGTGGATTATTGCCAGAAAGATTATTCTGGGATAAAAGATAAGATACAGTTAAGTGGGTGCTGCTTTCCCTGAATGTAACCTGAAATCATTCTACCTCAAGCTGTGATCTCACTAGACCTCAAGCTAAGCAAGAATGCAGTGGGTCAGGGCTTGGATAGAAGATCTCTAGGAAACGAGTAGTTGCTGCAGAAAGTGGTGCTGGTGGTTCAGTAGGTAGCACTGTCCTCTCTGCGACAGTTCCAAACTGGTGCCCCTGTTAGATATCTGGTCTCTATGATATTTAGCCTAACAGCTAAAGGTTAATTATCTGTATCTATTGTGCTAGGAAAGAGTTGTGCTGACAGAGAAGTCTATAGGGCCATATCTACACTAGCACTTTTGTTGGCAAAACTTTTGTCGCTCAGGGGGGTGAAATAAATACCCCCTGAGCAACATAAGTTTTGCCGACAGAAGTGCTTGTGTGCACAGTGCTATGTTGGTGAGAGATGCTTTCCCGCTGACATAGCTACTACTGCTCGTTGAGCTGGTTTTATTATATCGACAGGGGAGCTCTCTCCTGTCGGCATAACGTGGTTACATGGGAGACCTTACAGTGGAACAGCTGTATCGGTACAGCTGTGCCACTGTAAGCTTGTAAGTGTAGACGTGGCCTTAGACTTCTATTTTAGCTAGACTGATGTTTAATGCTCACTCTTTAAAATCTCTTTTCTGAGTTTATTGAACATTAATAGTTTTGTCACAGCTGACCAAGTGGGTGCCTAGTGGTTTTGTTAATACTGTATCCAAAAAAGCCTAGCTTCCCCAGGTTTCTTTGCTGCTAGAGGTGCTCTCTTTTTAGGTGAGGCATAAAACCAAGGTCTTAAGCTCTAGTAAATCTCATGAATTTTCCAAGAATCGGAATACTGTATTCTCTCAGGTGTCCCAGTCAAATTACAATGTAGGTAATCACCTTCTTTCTACCTAAACTCCTCTATCAGTTTTACTTGGATATATGCATGCATCAGTTCCTGCCCGACAGTGTTATGGAGATTGGTGGTGTGTTCTGTTAAATAGCTGCTGTATGCAATGCTGTTGGAGCTGTGTCAGTCCCAGGGTATTAGAGACAAGATAAGTGAGGTAATATTTTTATTGAACCAACTTCTGCTGGTGAGAGAGACGAGCATTTGAGCTTACAAAAGCTTGTCTCTCTCACCAGTAGAAGTTAGTCCAATAAAAAATATTACCTCATGCACCTTGTCTCTCAAACAATTGCTGCATTTCATTCCTGAGGTGGCTGTATTTAAAAGAATGAGTGAAATAGTTCCTGTAATTTTGTACTGTTGGTTGTTACATTTGTAAAGCATCCTGGGACCCATTTGGGTGACGGGAACTATATAAATGCTGGGAAGTGCAATTAATGATATTTTTGTGCTGTGAAAATTCTATTTCTATTTGTTCTTACAGAACTGGAACTAGAGAGATCAACCAGATGCCTGGGGGCGGGGGGAATGTAATGTTGTAACAACAATTCCATGATAAAAAGCAAATAATTCACATAGAATATTGAAATAAGATGTGCATATCACAACAGGAGGTAAGGGGAGTAGAATCATAGAAGATTAGGGTTGGAAGAGACCTCAGGAGGTCATCTAGTCCAACACCCTGCTCAAAGCAGGACCAACCCCAACTAAATCATCCCAGCCAGGGCTTTGTTAAGCTGAGCCTTAAAAACCTCTAAGGATGGAGATTCCACCACCTCCCTAGATAACCCATTCCAGTGCTTCACCTCCCTCGTAGTGAAATAGTTTTTCCTAATATCTAAACTAGACTTCCACCACTGCAACTTGAGACTATTGCTTCTTGTTCTGTCATCTGCCACCACTAAGAACAGCCTAGCTCCATCCTCTTTGGAACCCCACTTCAGGTAGTTGAAGGCTGCTATCAAATCCTCCCCCCTCACTCTTCTTTTCTTCAGACTAAATAAGCCCAGTTCCCTCAGCCCCTCCTCATAAGTCATGTGCTCCAGCCCCCTAATCATTTTTGTTGCCCTCTGCTGGACTCTCTGTAGTGGGGGGCCCAAAACTGGACGCAATACCCCAGATGTGGCCTCACAAGTGCCAAATAGAGGGGAATAATCACTTCCCTCAATGTGCTGGCAATGCTTCTACTAAAGCAGCCCAATATGCTGTTAGCCTTCTTGGCAACAAGGGCACACTGTTGACTCATATCCAGCTTCTCATCCACTGTAATCCCCAGGTCCTTTTCTGGAGAACTGTTGCTTAGCCAGTCGGTCCCCAGCCTGTAGCAATACATGGGATTCTTCCATCCTAAGTGCAGGGCTCTGCACTTGTCCTTGTTGAACCTCATTAGATTTCTTTTGGCCCAATCCTCCAATTTGTCTAGGTCACTCTGGACCCTATCCCTACCCTCCACTTATCTACCTCTTCCCCCATCTTAGTGTCATCTGCAAATTTGCTGAGGGTGCAATCCATCCCATCATCCAGATCATTAATGAAGATGTTGAACAAAGTAGAGTTATCATTTAAGTTTTTTATTACTATTTCTTAAATACCATAAACTACTTTGTCACATTTTCTACAGTGTTACCACATGAGAGAGAATTTCAGCATGCTGCTAAAATGAACAATTTGGAAACCATGGAGAAGTTACTTAGGAAGAATGTTAACATTAATGCTGTAAATACAGTGAGTATAAAATACTGTGTATGACATTTTAATTACCAGAAATATGCCTTGTTTATGGTCACTAAGTGAAATCTCAAAAGTATTAGTGTATTTGACTGCAAGAGGAGGAGGATAAAGATACCCTTGTAGAAAATTCTCTGAACAAGTCGTATTTCAGGTGTCCAGTTGAGTGCTCAAATCTTGTGAAGTGAAGAGTGCCCTCCACTTGCACTTAACAAGAGTGCAGGGTGATCAGTAATTCACAGGTCTAGTGGTCAGTGTATAAGAATGGGACCAGGAACTTCTGAGTTATAATCTTGATACTCTGTGACCTTGGGCAATTAGTTTAACCTCTGCCTCAATATCCCCATCTGTAAAATGGGTATACTTAACCTCACAGGCATTTTTGGTTCTTGTGAAATGCTTTGCAGATTAAAATGAACATAAAGAGTTGTGTTGTTCAATATGTGCTGAAACATGACTGCACTTGTATTCTGTGGCTACAAGGTGAGGTCAGAATTCAGACCTGGTGCAAGCAGATGGAACTCCATTGATATCAACAAGGGTTGTAGCCTTTTGGTGTAGATCTAAATTTGGACTAGAAAATTCTACACAAAGCATTGCAGCATTTCATGGAGAAGGATGTTAGTCCAGGGCATCCTGCAATAACAAAGAGTGTCCCCCTGTAGTGTCTGTCCACGGCAGTTCACTCCCCTTGGACAGCCCATCCAGGGGGTTGGTACAAATGGTCGCCAGCCTGCATCAAACTTTTAGGTGTAAACTGTCTGACTTAGCATGTCCTAATACTTAATCACAAGTTCTGAAAAAAATGTGCCACCTTTTCCACGTGCTTGGTTTGGAACTGGGGAAGTAAGAGTACCTGCAGCTGGATTCCTGAGTCCTCCTTCAGAAAAGAAAGAGAAAAAGGATCCTTTTAAAATTACATTCTTTTGAATAAGAATATTGTTTCCATGAATACATACTGCTATTAATGGTACTCCGGGCATGAAATTTTTGACAGCCCTGAGCGTTGTAACTAGGTTGATCTCATTTTTAAGTGCAGACCACGCCTATTTCATATGGGTAGACCCATTGAACTCCTTCAGATTATTTGCATGTGTAAAGTTATTTATTGAGGGTTGGAGGATGGAAACCTTCGTTTGCATAAACAACAGACCAAACTGAAATGGTGACTAATACCAAGTAAGAGGAGCATTCGAGTCATGCATTAGAGAGATAAAATCAAAAACAAATATGAAGCAACCAGGATATCACCAAGAAACAAATCGAATTATGTAAATCTTAGGCCTGGTCTACAGCTATTGCATAGCACTCATAGTATAGATATCACCTAAATCTTTGCTTTTAAAATCAAACAGTAAAATAGAAATTGTGAAAATGAATGTTTTCTGCACAGCATATCTCCTCTCTAAGCAATGTGTGTTTACTTAAGCCCTGTTTATGACACGTCAGTGAGTTTCAGGGAAGGGATTAGAATGGCACATAAATACCTATTGTACTCTGGTTCTACTAGATTTCATTAAACACAATATTTAATTTAGATACAAGGGAACAGAAATACAGATAATGGCAAATTTTGGCTAGAGAGTGAGCAAATGATTGTGTGTTGGGGAGCTTTGATCAGAGGATTCAGAAATCCTGATAATTTGTGTAATAAAAATAACTATATTACATACCTATCCACCCAAGCTTGTTTTATTTCAGCTGCAGCGCACAGCTCTCCATTTTGCTGTTGCAGGAAATCATATATCTACTGTGGATTTTCTTCTCCATCACAAAGCTAGAGTGGATGTTGCAGATAAGGTAAGCAAACCAATACTGTCAGATCAAAAAACATGGTCTGAACCCTTGGCTGCTACAGTTGCAACAGTACCACACAGGGTGTGTGTGTGTGTAAAGGTGATTTAACGCCAATCCTGGGGTGCGTGTGTACCAGTTTGGATCCTTGTGTAAATTAGAGCAGCTGTTAGACTGCTCTAATTTACACTGCCAATAGCCCCAACAGGCTGACAAAGCAACCAGGGATCACTGGAGAACAGATAACCACTGGCCACGTCCCCTTTCCTCCAGCATCCCCCCTCCAAATCTGGCAGCTGAGCGGGGGAGTAGTATAGTAGTCACTATGCTGTCTCTATGCCATCAAAGGACTCCCTGCACTGGGGTGGGTGGCTAGACTGTCAGTTTTAGAGCCAGTTTGGCCAGCAATATGAGGCAGAGTGGCTGCAGCACAGTGGGAGATCCGGCCCATATAGTAATGAAGCAAAACTCCTTATGGGTTACTAAGAATGAACAGATTTCAAATGGAAAGAGTTTTTAAAATGCAATTCACTTTTCACCAGATATCTGTTTGTTTACTTTTTGTACTTCATTCTGCTTGGATATGGTGAAAATAGATTAGCCATTTTCTATTTTGTTTCGGTTTGTTTCACTGTCTTCCCATACACTAACACAGTGCTGCAATGTTTGACTTACAAACACTGAAGGGAAATGTATACATCCAAACAGCTGGGTTACAAGTTATGATTTGTAATTCATGACAATATTTCTATGAATAATTGGATGTTGTAATTTTTAAAAAATGAAACTGACATTTTAAGCCCCTGTCTCTGTCCTGTCTTCTAGAATTTCTCATTTCTGTTTAAGGGCCCAACAGAGCGGTTCTGGAGTTCTTAAAACATTATATTAGAGATGTTTTTGTTTAAATTCTAGAAATATTTATACCCTTTCATGCAAGACTTCTCCTGTTTTATACTTTTTTTCCCCCTAAACTAAAACTAAACCATCGCTAAAAAGAACATAGAGTTCAAATTCTGATTATGGGCGAAAGTAACAGAGTGGCTGGGCCATTAAGAGGAACGGGGCTCAGAGACCCTGTTCCTGTCCTGATGCTCCCAGTTGGGCCACTTAAGAGGGTGGGGCAGCATCTAGGATACTCTTAAGAGGTCTGGTGAGATCCAGTGCAT
Organism: Chrysemys picta bellii; assembly: GCF_011386835.1. Lineage (NCBI taxonomy): Eukaryota > Metazoa > Chordata > Testudines > Emydidae > Chrysemys > Chrysemys picta. The sequence goes on along the minus strand of NC_088796.1, from coordinate 46,781,192 downwards.
CAGAGTGGACAGAATCAGTCAGGAGACAGAGCAGGAGATGAGAGCTACCAGAGAAAGAAGGTTCTCCCTGAGAGAGGATGAAGGCAGGAGATCCGCAAGGGGATTGCTGGCTGGTGTTCCCAAGCCAGAGAGCCAGGGCTGGAGAGCGCAAAAGGCAGGAGAAACAGCAGAGTGACATACTGCTGGCTCTAAGAGGGCTGAAGCCAAGGGCCAAAGAGGGCTGAAGGAAGGGAGAGAAGTGGAGGAAATGATCCACTGGTATCTACTTGCTGGAGAGCTGGGGCCCAGAGGAACAATGAGAGGCTCCCAATAAAGAGGCTATGGAAGTTCCCACTGGGAAGAGTGGAGTTGTACCCCAGAAGGAGGGTCGGGGTGGTTGTGTTGATAGAGGGACAGAGGAGGACTGACAAAGACTCTGGGTGAGGCAGAGGGCACTGGAAATTGGTATGTGTTATGTGACTGGCCAGGAGGATATATGATTTTTAACACCTACTTGCACAGGGTTGATATGGATTATTCTTGGAGACTTTTGTATTATGTTTGGTTAATAAATTATGTTATGGACTTGAGTGTGTGCTGCTTTGGAATTAGTGAGAACCCAAAAGGGAAAATGAGGCAAGGGGCTACTTGTAAGGCTGCCCTAAGGCCACAGTGAGGCACCTGGGAGGAGGCTACTCATTACAGCTGGTTGTGAGCTAGGAGGAAAATAATTATCTGTGAAATATGTGAATGCTTCTTTGTGTGACCCACCTCTTCCACAGTATGTGATATTCATAGGCTTCAAAAAATGCCATAGCAGGGTATGTTCCAAAAGTTAGGCATTCTAGAACACTTTAGTTTGAAGGCAGTGAAGTGTCCCAAAGGGAGAAAGGAGGTTGCCTGGCATATGGGTTACCGTGTTACATCACACAAATCCTGGCTCTGTGTTGCAAATGGGAATCCAGGTTGAGGTAGCGAGGGGAAGAATGGAGTGTTTAGTTTGATCAGGAAAAAGTGCCAAGATGTCACTCTTAACTTTTCACTAGCCCCATTTCACCTGGGGTTTTTGTTACTGTTGCAGACATTGGCAATACAACTGCTTTTTGTTCTGCATAGCATTCTGCTCCATTGAAATCTGTGGGAGTTTTGGCCTTGATTTCAACTGAGGCAGGATTGGGTTTCTAGAGTCCTAGATTAAAAATGTGTGTGCAGTCTACACAGTAGATTTATCACAACTATCCTCATAGCTTTAGTCACTAGGGGCATGTGAAAGCAGCTATATTTAATTAAAGCTATATATAAAGAACAATAGCAACACTCAGAAGTGAACAAAGAGCCCGCGCAATCTTTGGTGCTTCTTATCGGTAATATCGCACTGTGCTCCAGCTATGGCTTCTGAGTGGTCTTTAAAGAGTAACCCCATGTGCAGTGTTATACAATATTCCAATGGAGGTCAAAAGGCACGAATAGCTTTTACAAGGTCCACATTCAAGAGAAACGGTGTAAGATGTTGATGGAAAGTCACTTGGGACTCCAAGGCCAATGAGGCTTCAGAAGGACCGCTAAATTGTGTACCTCTTTGACAAAGGCATGGATAAACACCACCTCAGTCAAGGAGGCAGACGCTATCCCTGTCGTGCCCTTCAGATGCTTTCCTCCAATCAACTAATATCGCTTCCGTCCTGCCTGGTTTGAGTTTTGGCCATTTCGCTCTACTCCAAGCCCCCTACCTTGGCCAGGTACTGGAAAAACAAAGATAATGTACCCTTTGGGTTCAGTGAGAGAGAGACATGGTGCTCAGTGTCCTCTGCATACTGATATCTGCGCCTTCCAAACTGTCTTCGCCCTCTCCCCAGTTGGCATATGTACAGTACAGAAGAAGTGTGACAGAATAGAATCCTGCAGAGACTCTAGCATGGTGGAGCAATTAACCTAGATCATCTGCAGGGATCTTTTTGAAAGGTAGAGATGAAATCACCTGAGCAATATTGTCCGCTGCTGCCAGGGTCTGCAACTGAGTTAACTTTTGTATATCTCATAGACTTCGACTTCTATTACAGCTCAGAGATTTCCTTATTATGAATCACTTGCAAGCAGGGATGAGAAACTGAACATAGTTGCCATTTAGAAACTTAAATATTTATACCATCAGGAAAGACAATTAAGTAAGTCTTATCATTCTGAATCCAAAATGTTCATAGCGAATTAGCTATGTGATTGTACCTTTTTTGTCTGACAAGCTGTGTATGATTAATATGAAAAGTTCTAAAATGACTACAGCTATAATATAATAACCTTAACAGATCAATTTTATAAGTGATGGACAGCTGGCTTTGGACAATAGTCATCCATACCAACGACTAAGGGTCTGCCTACACTACAATTATGAAGTGTGATTGCAGCACATGTAGATGTGCCTAAGTCAGCTTTGAACTAGCTAGATCACAGCTAGCTTGAGTAACAATTGCAGGGTAGCTGCAGTGGCACGGACTAGCCGCTTAAGGGTGTACCCTGGGTCCTGGGCAGGATTGTACTTGGGAGGCTAGACCGTGCCACCACTCTTGCTGCTACAGCTGTACTCGAGCTAGCTATGACCTAGGGTAATAGGGTTATGTGGATAATACTGGACCCAGGATATACGTTTGCAGGACCCAACTAGATATATTCTCCCAGTTTGACAGTGAGCCATTAATAAGTACTCATTGAGAATAGTCTTTCAACCAGTTGTGCACCTACCTTTATAGTAATTTCACCTGAACCATATTTCCCTCGTTTGTTTATGAGAATGTCATGTGGGATGTGTCAAAAGCCTTAGTAAATCAGATATACCACATCTACAACTCTGTCTGCCATTCACTAGGCCAAACCGGAGAAAGAAGGAAATTCGGTTGGTTTGGCATGATTTGTCCTTGCTTAATCCTATAATCCTCTAGGTGTTTACAGACTGATTGTTTAATAATTGGTTCCAGTATCTTCCCAGGTGTTGGGGTTAGGCTGACTACTCTATAATTTCCCAGGTCCTCTTTGTTCCCCTTTTTAAAGATAGGTGCTATGTTTGTTCTTCTCCAGTCTTCTGGGACCTCACATGTCACACATGAGTTCTTGGAGGTAATCCCTAATATATATAATTGTATATTAATTCCAAGTGTGTATCTTCTGTATTTGTATAACTTGTATCTAAACTGTATTAAGCTATCGTCAGCGGTAAACTGTTTCCCAATATCTCTCTCTGAGCTTTGTTTAAAGTATATTTAAGCAATAAAATAATTTTAAAAAATGTATGGGATCATTAACATTTTTTGGGTGCATCATAAGGCTGTGGAATTACAAAGGTGTATGCTAGTGGCCTCATTAAACATGCCCCTCAGCATCTTATTCTGATTATAATTGGGCTTGGAAGGATTAGTTTTTAATTAATTTAATTAGTAAATGTTGGTAATCCCCTAATTCTCCCTCCACCAAAAACCCTATGGAAATATTTTCCCCATCGTTATTAATTGAACTTTACAGATAGAAATTTAAAATCCATATAATGTAATGCACTTGCAGATAACTCATGCACTCTTTGACAGTCAGTTGTAGCTTGCAATTAATAAGAAATTCTATGATATATCAAATGTTCTGACTTTGTTTCTGAATCTGGTATGAATTTCATCTTCATTCCAAGTAAATAACATTCCAAATAAATAACAGTAGGGTCCAAGGTGTTCTCAAAAATCATTGTTTGTGTAAAATTTAAGTTGGAAAAAAAATAAAACCTTGGAAATAAACATAATATTGTTCTTCATTTTTCAGCTTACCTGTTAAAAATGATATATTTAAAAGCATTTTTCCTTTTTATTCTATTTACTCATCCACTATGGAAATAATGTCTAATACTATGTCTGTGGAGATGACACAGTGTGTTCTGGCCTTATTCCTGGAATTACAACATCTAGAAAGTATTATTGCAGGTGTGGGAAATAATGCCGCAGGCAGTTTAACATTTCTAACATTACACTAGCCACCTCTAAAGTACAGCTGTGTTCAGAGAGGTAGATTCCAGAAATGATTAAAGGCACACTTTAATGACCCCATCTTGCAAACATTTAATCACATGTTTAACTCTGAGCACGCAGCTAATCCTGCTGAAGTCAAGCACATGCACACAGGTTGCAAGGATGGGGACTTTTATGATTAAAGTGACTTTTTTTTTAAAGCAGGGATGGTGTCTCTAGCCTCTGTTTGCCAGAAGTTGGGAATGGGCAATAGGGGATGAATCACTTGATGATTCCCTGTTCTGTTCATTCCCTCTGGGGCACCTGGCATTGGCCATTGTCGGAAGACAGGATACTAGGCTAGATGGATCTTTGGTCTGACACAGTATGGCCGTTCTTAGTTCTTATGTAAGCCTGTATTCTAACTGAGCTCCTTTTGAATAGTATGGTGTGAAATTGTGGGGTTGTAAAACTCCTTTAAAAAAAAATTAAGCTTTCTTCTGCTCCCATGTTTGCTTACAAAAGTCTTCGTGAGTCACAATCCCACCCGTCTACCCCCTTACTTTAGGTGTGCACAGTGGGTGATGCTTGTTTCACATTCACCTTCAACTCTGTTGCTGCTGTTCATTGTTGTTTAATATTTATATTACAGTAGCACCCCAAGGCTACAGTCTCAATCAAAGACCTATTATGCTGAATGCTGTACTAACACATATGAAGACACGGGCCTGGTCTACACTGGGGGGGGGGAAGAAGAGGTTCGATCTAAGATACGCAACTTCAGCTATGAGAATAGCGTAGCTGAAGTCGACATATCTTAGATCGACTTAGATTGACTTTATTCGCGTCCTCACAGCGCGGGATCGACGGCCACTGCTCTCCCGTCGACTCTGCTTCCGCCTCTCGCCCCGGTGAAGTTCCGGAGTTGACGGGGAGCGTGTTTGGGGATCGATGTATCACGTCTAGACGAGACGCGATGCATCGATGGCCAATAGATCGATCACTACCCGCCAATTCGGCAGGTAGCGTAGACATACCCATTGTCCCTGCATCCTATTATAGACTCTGGGGAAGAAGGTGTACCATCAACAATACAGTGAAACTAACTATACACAAATATACAAAGTTGACAAGCTGGGGAAAAACAGAGTAAAATAATTACTTTTCTCTAACTTCTACACTAGCCTTTTTAAGTATCGACTGTAACAAAGGCAGGTACAACATTTTCAAATAGAAATGTGATTTTCAATTTGGCAGTGATCCTTCATACAACATGATTATATCCCTATGGCAGGGGAAGCATAAGAATAATAGCAAATCATTACACACATAGAATCATAGAATATCAGAGTTGGAAGGGTTTGAACACCTGTTCAAAGTTCTGAGTCCAGGGGTCTCCACAGCAGACCCCTTGATTCTGATGTTTTTTTCCCTATGCAGTCCTGGAGATATGTCCCTGTGTCATATTCACCTGTACTGCTGAAACAGGCTTGTTTAATCTCTTAGTTCCTTGGCTGTATGGCTCTGGAGGACTTTAACAGTCCTCTTGTGTAGCCTGCTTTTGTCTAGTCTCACTGACTTCAGAGAACTAGCATCACAGATTGAGGAACAAGTAGCCTGGTTTGCTTTGCAGAGGGGAGATGGAGTGGGAATGTGACAGGGAACAAGGGGTAGGACTGAACAGAGAAAGCTTGGTGGCAGGACATAGCCATTAGGTGATTTCCTTATTGTTTCTCCATACTCCCCCGTCTGTTTGTATCCATCGGTTGTGTCCTGTCTTATACTTAGATTACAAACTTTTTGTGGCAGGGGTTGTCTTTTTGTTGTGTGTCTGTCCAGCACCTAGAACAGTGGGGTCCTGGTCCATGACTGAGGCTCCGGTATAAATAATAATAATGCTAATAAAGGAAGAGAGATTGGGGACCCAAGGAAAACAAAAGACAGAATACCTATGAGAATGGTGCCAGGAAAGAGAGATTAGAAGCTCCTGATGTGTATTCCTTTGGTGGGAGTGAGGGAGGAGGAGGAGGCACAAAGAGAGAGAGCCCAAAGAGGTTTATCGGAGATGAAGAAACGCAGGACAAAGGAATGAAAATTAAAAGAGGTAACTTTTATTCACCTGGAAAAATTATGGCTATATTATCCACCGTTAGTCCTTCAGTGTCTGTGAATAGTGTTAACAGGGCCAGTGTCACAGAGTCAGCTCAGCACATTAATCATATAAGATCATATAATGCAATTTGAATGATAGTCTGGGGTATTTTAATGGTAATTTCTGCCTTTTTAATTTTATTTGAAGCACGGATTGATGGCGATTCATCTTGCAGCTTGGTCTGGAAACCTAGACATAATGCGAATGTTAGTTAAAGCAGGTGCTGACCAAAAGGCTACGGACCAGGTTTGTTGATGACAAATTTTAACCAACACTAAACGTATTCATCTTGAGAAGAAGTGTAATATAATCTTACAGAACAGGCTTGTGTTTTCCTTAGGAGGGAATGAATGTCCTGCACTTTGCAGCTCTGAACAATAACGTTGACATAGTGGATTATCTTCTCCAGGAACTTCAGCTGAAGGACCTAAACAAGCCAGATGAGGTACAGTATGTGTCGAGTTACCTACAAAATATAGGGGCTTGTTTCCTTCATATTGTGAGGTGAAGTACAATATGACCTGCATCACACAGAGACTCCTTGGATTTTCTGGAGTGTCAGGGACGGACCTGAGCTTTTTCCGATTAGCCCTTTGCCTTGCTGTGTCAGGATCCCACACTGAGGGCTTACCTAGCCAAGTGATGTATTTTTATCTTTGCACACGGGAATGTAATCATCTAGGATCTGATCATGTCGGGTGCTGAGCTCCCACATCTTCCTTTGAAACCAGTGGGCCATAATAATCTGGCTGTGCAAGGTTCTAAGCACCCTCAGTTTGCACTGAGGTATCTTTGGGCAGGTTATTCCATAATTGTCTGTTGTGGAGTTTCATGCATCTCTCTCTGAAGCATCTAGCTATCCCATTGGTGGCTGGCTAGATGGCCTGATCTGGAAAGACAATTCCCACAGTATTGTTTCAGGAGAGTTTGCTAGGACACAGTTGTAAATACTATGGCGGGTTAAGATGAATACAAATGCTCTAATTCCCTCTCCACCTTCCCCACCCCTCTTGATTTCAGAGTTATCTAGAGCTGGCTTTGTTTTCAAAATTCTGGTCACATACAACATATAACAAAAATAATACTTTTTTGGATTTTTAGAGTGCCTCTTTCTGAGGAGCTCAAAAATGATTTACAAACATTAGTGAAATAATCTTTCCAACCAATATTTTGCATCTCAGGAAGATGAAATGACTAAATATTAAATATTTGAAGAACAGCTTCTGTTTCTAGTGTTGTTATTTCATGATTTCTGGTCAGTTTACAATTTTTTTTAAATTATTTAATCCAGATTTTACACTGAAGAAATTTTACTTCTTTTTCCCCTGTCATGGGTTGATCTAGACTCCAGTTTTTTGTTTATCTGTGCACATGACATGTAAATATTTATTCACAATATATGTGCACCTACATATGACCTGGTTCTTCTAATAATTGGTGAAATTTCTGCAACAGAGTGACTTTATATTTTTAATAACAAAACCTTTCTGATGACTGTTTCCTATTAGAAAGGTAAAAGGGCATTTCTTCTGGCAGCTGAAAAAGGCCATGTTGAAATGATATACAATCTGATTTCTCTCAAGCTGTTCACCTCTGAAAAAGACAAGGTAAGCCTCCCCTTTTCATACAAATCCAGATAAAGGGTGCTTAAGAGTCATAACTGACCCCAATGTAATTACTTGTGTAACTGAAGGTCAGACACTCATACACAGTGTTCGGATACCATGGTACTGTATGTGGTATACAAAATGTAGATAGACAAGCACAGCCATTTTCAGTAACCCAGAGAGAATAGTGGAGCTGTCTTTGATTATTGCCAGTAAGGTTTTGTATGCGTATTAATAGGAGACGTGATGCAATCTGAAGTTAAGCTTTCTAATGCTTGGAGAGGAAGGATGGTCTAATGCATAGCCTAGAACTCAGGAAACTTGGGTTCAGTTCCCTGCTCTGCTGCAGGTTTCCTGTGTGACCTTGGTCAGGTCCCAAAGGGCCAGATTTTCAAGACGTTTAGGTACCTAATGATGCAGAGAGGTGTCTAGGAGCATAACTCCCGTTGATGTAACTTTTGGAAACCTCACTAGGTGACTTTCTGCATTTTTTAGGTGCCCAAACAACTTTAAATATCTGGCTCTTAGTCTCCTCGTGCCTCAGTTGCCCATCTGTAAAATGGGGTAACAACACTCCCCTACCTCAGATACTATGGAAATGGGGGCTCTATGAGTACTTTGGATAGATAAGCATCCATTAGCTTACATTCCGAACAGAAAATACCATAATGGTGGGGGAGGAGAAGGCTGTATATAATATGCAAGCCGGGCAAGCAAGGTGATGGGTGGCCAATGCCATGTTAATTCTGTGAGCTGCTTTTAGTTGTTTTCCTTTTTTAAATTTTATATAGTAGGGGATGGTGTCAGTAGGGGGGAAGATGACTACACTGTCTTCAATGGAGCTATGCCTAATTTCACAAGATCAGGTTTTGGCCTTTAATCTTTACATTGTTTTTCAAGGGACTGTGGGCTAGGCCCAGTCCCCTTCCATGGAGAAACCTATGGAAAAAACTCACTGGAAGTTGCAAGATTTACTTCATGGATTTTCTTCTGAATTGTTCGTGAATGGACTGTGCTTTTGTACCCTTGCAGAATAGGTAGGAATTTCAGGCCTTTACGCCAATGGAAGTCCTGAGAACTGGAGGGAAATTGAAGAGATATTGAGACATCCATTAAATCTTCAGAGCTCCTTTCCCCCTTGTTAGCATGGCTTCCTCTGTGTACACATGGAAGGACTTCCTTAGAATTAGGGCTACATCAGAACATTCTATAAAGCTGCTTCTTTTCTCTCTGTTGCATGAGGAGGTGGTTTCACTAGGTTTGCATCCCTTCTGTGCATGCTGGAGGAAGAGACCATAGGACCTTGTATTAAAGTACTTGTACACAGTCCATAGATGGTTGTTTTTATTAATTGCAGCACGTTCCACTTAATTTGGGCTTTACAGTATGTTTCTGGCTATTTTCATTTACAGGAGGGAAACACAGCAGTGCATCTAGCTGCTAAAAATGGTCACTGTGAGGTGCTGGAAGTTCTGTTAAATCAATGGGAAGAAATAAATGAACTCAATCAGGTAAGGACACAGAAGCTGCTGAGGGAGATAAAGAATAAAGGTAAAAGGTGTGCAAGACAAAGTGAAAACAAAGTATTAAAAAAAATACCCAGAACCTACAAATATCTGTAAAAATAATCTCATTTCTGGGGTGGTCAAGCTAATCAGCACAAAGCTTGAATTCACCAAGGTCCCTTTAGACCTAGAGCTCCATTGTTGAAGAGGAATGACCAGTAAGCTATAGTCTTTCTCCAGGTCACTGATTGGAATCCAGCTCATGTCAGTAGCGTCTGAAAGACGCTATCTGTTGGCCGATCTGTGGTGCATCTGAAATGAATTGGTTGGATCAGTCCAATTCCTAATGGAATGTGCATCACAAAAATCTCTCTAACAGCTTGAACTCCATGTTGTAGTCTCAGCGGAGAAGTCATAGATTAAACAGACACAGAGACTTCACTCCTAGAAGTGGTCCCTTCTGATGTGGAATACCACCTCCCCAAATCACAGTAGGTAGGTTGATGGAAGCATTCTTCTAGCAGCAGAGCTGCATCTACACTTGGGGTTAGGTCGACATAGCTAGGTTGGCCGGGGTGGGGGTGGGGGTGGTTTCCACACCCCTGACCAACATATCTATGTCAACTTAAGTTTGAAGCATAGCCCAAAGCTGAATTCCGTTGTCAGAGTAGTGTGAATGGAGTGCTGCTGCCTGGGTTGTATTTACCTGCTCTCTTCTATAGATGGATAGAGAACTTCCGCCTCCACAGTTGTCAGGGTGATGCTTTTCATAAACACTAAATTTACTAAAACAACAACCAAAAAATCACCCAGAGTTCAAGCGCAGTAGAGTTAGCAATTTTTAATACTGCAGTGAATGTGGTGATTTGGAATAGTTTCTGCATTCGTGATCTGTGCTTGATGGTTCACACAGTAATGGTAATGTTTTACTCTAGGAATCGGTCATTGCAAGCTGTTGTAACTCTGTGTTAGCATGGGTTGTTTTTTTAAACACAAGAACTCATTAAAATGTTAAATAGTAGCTTGTTTGTGTTAGAAATGTTTGTTGTTAATCACCATTGTATCTGAATGCTAATATTGAAAAATTCAGATTACAGTAAAAGCTGTGTTATCCGGAACTTTACCAACCGAAAAGCTCTATAAACCAATATTTCTGATCTTCAATAGGGTTTGGTTGGTGCGGGGCCAGCAGGCTCTCTGCCTGGCTCCATGTGGCTCCCTGGAAGTGGCGACATGTCCCTGCTGCTCCTAGGTGGAGGAACGGCCAGGGAGGCTCCGTGAGCTACCACCACCCCTCCCTGTTCCGAGTGCTGGCTCTGCAGTTCCCATTGCCAAGGAACCGCGGCCAATGGGAGCTGCAGAGGCAGCGCCTGCGGGCAGAGGCAGCGCGCAGATCCACCTGGCCACGCCTCCGCCTAGGAGCATTAGGGACGTGTTGTCGCTTGTGGAGAGCCACCTGAGGTGAGCGCTGTCCGGATCCGGCACCTTGCACGGCCTCCCGCACCCCAACCCTCTGCCCCAAGCCCTCTCCTGCACCCAAACTCCCTCCCTCTTTGTTAACCAGAATTTTTGACTTACTGGCACCCCCAGTGCACCAACATGCCAGATAACAAAGCTTTTACTGTATTGACATTTGTGACCAAATCTTATTTTCCCTTTACACTGTATCAGTCTAGCTAAGGGTAGGTCTACACTTACCTCTGGGTCCAGCGGTAAGCAATCGATCTTCTGGGATCGATTTATCGCGTCTTGTCTAGACGCGATAAATTGATCCCGGAAGTGCTCGCTGTCGACGCCGGTACTCCAGCTCGGCGAGAGGAGTACACGGCATAGACGGGGGAGCCTGCCTGCCACGTCTGGACCCGCGGTAAGTTCGAACTAAGGTACTTCGAATTCAGCTACGTTATTAACGTAGCTGAATTTGCGTACCTTAGTTCGAAATGGGGGGTTAGTGTGGACCAGGCCTAAGCTTGCATACTGTCTGTACCAAATATCATGGTGTAATAAGTCAGCTTTACAGTTGAACAGTTTGAATTTGAACAAACCTTTTTCTCTTCCATTGTGTTGGGCCAGAATGGAGAAACACCATTTTATTTGGCTGTTGAAGGAGGTCATGAAAAGTGTGCTGAGCTGTTACTGGAAGCAGGAAGTGACATCAACATTTCAAATAAAGTACGGACTTAATATTCCCTCTGGCATATTATCGGGACATCGTAGACTCTACAAAGATCCACATCCTGTCTGTTCTCTGTGTATTGAAGGCAAATGTGACTTGCATTGTTTAATAATGCATGATGCGTCTGACGAAGTGGGTATTCACTCACGAAAGCTCATGCTCCAATATGTCTGTTAGTCTATAAGGTGCCACAGGACTCTTTGTCGCTTTTTACAGATCCAGACTAACATGGCTACCCCTCTGATTGTTTAATAAGGGCATTACTCAAGAATATGGAGAACTTTTAATATTTTAAAAACTATATGGAAAAAGAAAAAGAAAAATAGATTTATTTTACATAGCATTGTGTTGGAGCTTTTTTATTTAATGTATGTGCAATAACACAACATATGACTTGGAAATGTGACAAAGAGAAGTAATTGAAAAATCTGCATTTTTGGCAGGATATATAACTAAGCTAATAATAAGCCTGTTTTCCACATTTGGTTCCTGGACTTAGGTCCAAGTTTGATTTGTTTTATGGCTCACATGCTGTAGGAATTTAAGGTGAACCTTTTGGTCCCTAGCAAATTGAGAACAGAAGCATGTGCTGATAACAAGCAGGACAGTGACTGTTGCTCATATTAAAATATGAAAGAATTTCTGATATGTTTTGACTTAGAAACCATTAATAATTACAGTATTTGATAATTCATCAGCAGGGTGAAGTCTCGTCTGCAGCACAAATGACTAGTTTTGATCCTCAGGAAAATTAATCTTTGCTGCCTTTAGCAGAAATATTAAAGGAAAGTTTTTCAGTGATTTTCAAAGTGTGTAAATGTGAATGTAATTACTTGTTAAAGGTCATACCAAGCGACGGGATTGGGAGATAAATTGAAATCCTAATTTTCAGTGACACAGGGTGGCTGATGAAACTGATTTTTCTCTTTTTTATGGTAGATTAAAAAGGAGTAGTAAATTATTAGCATTGCTGGATATGTATTTTGCCAACTACCTGTGTTGTAGTCTAGTAATGATTTATAGTACCTTTGACAGTCATAAAAATGTTGTGTGAATTTATATCCTACTTCATCATTTAACTAAAGGGGGACTAGTTTTGACAGTAACACAATTTAAACTGAAGCTTCATCTGTTTCAATAGATGTTTTAAAAGAACAGTTTTTCTAAATTCTCTGAATTCTTTCCAGTGGTAAAAAGTCTTTTTCCCTTTCCCAATGTGTTTCTTTCAGCACAATAGTAATGCTTTGCACATTTCAACGCAGAATGGACATACATCCTTGGTCACGTTTCTTATCAGTAAAAATATCGATCTGGTTCCTAAACCTGAGGTGAGTCTATTACAGTTACTGTTTTAGTGTTACTTCCATTGTTGTCAAGCGTGTTTCATCTTTCTTGATTGCCTTTTCTGAGATTTGTGGTTGTTTACATAGAGTTTAAAGCCAGAAGGAACCGTCAGATCACCTAGCCCAGAGGTGGGCAAACTATGGCCCGGGGGCCACATCCGGCCCTTCAGATGTTTTAATCTGGCCCTCAAGCTCCCGCCGGGGAGCAGGGTCTGGGCTTGCCCATCTCCGTGTCGTGGCTCCGCACAGCTCCTGGAAGAAGCGACATGTCCCCCCTCTGGCTCCTATGCGTAGGGCAGTCAGGGGGCTCCGCATGCTGCCCCTGTCCCAAGTGCTGCCCCCACAGCTCCCATTGGCCAGAAAATGCGGCCAATGGGAGCTGCAGGGGTGGCACCTGAGGATGGGGCAGCATGCGGAGCCCCCGGATGCCTCTATGCATAGGAGCCTGACGGGGGACATGCCGCTGCTTCTGGAAGCTGATTGAGGTAAGTGCCACCCGGAGCCTGCACCACTGACCCCCTCCTGCGCTCCAACCCTCTGCCCTAGCCCTGATCCCGCTCCTGCCCTCAGCCCCAGCCCAGAGCACCCTCCTGCACCCCCAACCCCTCATTTCCAGCCCCACCCCGGAGCCTGCACCCCCAGCTGGAGCCCTCACACACACATACACCCTGCACCCCAACCCTCTTCCCCTTCCCTCACCCTGAGCTCCTAATTTCTGGCCCCACCCCCAGAGCCCTCACCCTCTCCGCACCCCACCCCAAATTTCATGAGCATTCATGGCCCGCCATACAATTTCCATACACAGATGTGGCCCGTGGGTCAAAAAATTTGCCCACCCCTGACCTAGCCTGACCACCTGTGTATCACAGGCCAACAGGAGTTGGTCCAATAAAAAATATTGTCTCATCCACCTTGTCTCTCTAATATTCTGAGACTGACCTGGTTATGCTGCCTACTGACCATTTGCTGTTCCTTTGTTTATCACTGTGGAGGAGGTGAAATTATATAAATAATATTAAAGTCTTTGAAACAGTTTATTTTATTAGTTTAAAAACCAGTCAGTCATAGTAGTACTGCTTATCTCCATTGCCTTTCTATGGCTGCAGTAACTTATCAAATGTTAATATTAGTGGTTTTTTTCTTTGAAATGTTTTCAGTAAAAAGCTGGGTAAGAGCTTTATTTTTCTACAGCCTTGAAGAAATGGGTATTGTTTATAAAGAGAGTAATGAACTGGAACTGGTGCTGATTTTTCTAAAAGATATTTAACAAGAAACCTTCCTGGTTTACAGGTTCAACATACAAACTGATCTGATCAGTCTCATGGTTCCATGGTGACTAGAGTTGGGCAAACGCCTCATAATTTTTTCCAGTAATAATCACTTGAATAATAAAAACTGAACTCACTTCCAGCTGCATTCACTTTCCATAGATATTGTAGCAAACAAGTTCACTGGCAAGAGTGCTCACCGGAGCAGCAATATTTAAGTGAATGTTAGAGAATATTCCTGGAAAGTGGATTTTGAATGTGTATTCTTGAGTACACCTCTACCCCGATATAACGCTGTCCTTGGGAGCCAAAAAATCTTACCGCGTTATAGGTGAAACCGCGTTATATCGAACTTGCTTTGATCCACTGGAGTGCGCAGCCCCACCCCCCCGGAGCACTGCTTTACCGCGTTATATCTGAATTCGTGTTATATCGGGTCGCGTTATATCGGGGTAAAGATCTATTTTCCCAGAAACGTGATTCACAGCTATGCACAGTTCATTTAATTTGATTGAATGGGTGCATCCTCAAATCACGTTGCTGGGGCAAACAGAAATAATACCATGTGACCTATGTATTCAAGCAAAATATATCAGCACTTCTTTAATATGAAATACTTATTATGAACTGCTTGCAGACAAACTACAGACCAAGAATTATTCATAGACATTATGCAGTGAATAATTACATTTTTCTCATTCTGTTTGTTCTTTGTAAGCTGCTTTTGGGTTATTTGTAAGTGGGAAGGGACTAGGAACTGAGCCCTGTGACTAGATCTACCCCAGAACCCTGCACCTCTGTGGTGGCTTGCATCCTGGTGGGGACCAGAGCCCAAATGTGTCAGATACCTTCTCTAACACAATATAGTCACTCAGCTCTAAGTGCAGATGATTTTGAATAGCTGCTTAATTTCTTTCTTGGCAACCCTAAAAGGACTTTTTAGTATTACAAGGGTGAGGAGGTATCCCTAAATCACAGCTTAATTAAATATGGGGAAAACAATAGTTATTTAGAGAGAGAGTTTTTTTTTTTTATTTTTTTTTATTATATAACAGGGAATACGTAATCCCTGAGGCAGAATTCAAGTAGTTTTCTTTTGCATGGGCCCTTCCCATGCACAGTACCACTTTGTGTAAAGCAGTGGTTCTTAACCATTGCAGACTACTGTACTCCTTTCAGGAGTCCGATTTCTCTTGCATACCCCAAGTTTCACCTTACTTTAAAACTACTTGCTTTCGAAATCAGACTTAAAAATACAAGTGTCACAGCACTCTGTTACTGAAAAATTGCGTCCTTTCTCATTTTTACCATATAATTATAAAATAAATCAATTGGAATATAAATATTGTACTTACATTTCAGTGTATTGTATACAGCGCAATATAATTCAGTCATTGTATGAAATTTTAGTTTGTACTGACTTAGCTAGTGCTTTTTATGCAGCCTGTTGTAAAACTAGGCAAATATGTAGATGAACGCATACCCCCTGGAACAGTGGTTCTCATCCGTGGCCTGGGGGCCGCAAGCAGGTTTCAGGGCATCCGCCAAGTAGGGCCAGCATTAGACTTGCTGGGGCCCAGGGCAGAAAGCTGAAGTCCCACTGCCTGGGGCTGGGGCTGAAGCCAAAGCCGGAGCAACTTAGCTTCACAGTGCCCCCTGTGGCGTGGGGCCCCAGGCAATTGCTATCCCCTAACGCTGGCCCTGGCTTTTATACACAGAAAAACAGTTGTTGTGGCACAGACAGGATGTGGAATTTCTATAGTATGTTGAGGGGGCCTTGGAAAGAAAAAGTTTGAGAACCCCTGCCCTGGTAGACATCTGTGTACCCCCAGGGGTACACGTACCCCTGGTTGAGAACCACTGGTGTAAAGCAATTGGCTGCCAACGAGATATGTTTTGACTGAAAAGGTAATTCACAAATATAGGTTTATTAGCAACTAAAAGCTCTTTAGTGAATCTGACTTTCTTCTAGGGCTGAGAGAGCAGATCGTACTTCTGCATTTTGAAGAACTATCAGGGAAAAATGTTACTGGATCATGGCATGCGTTTCAAATCTGAGCAGCAGGTTTTAATGGGACTCTCTTGTATTATCTGAATGCTATTGTTAACGAAATTGTACTAGTCTTACTGTTCATTTGTTTCTCTCTACAGCAGAATTCCCCTCTCCATTTGGCTGTCCTCAGTAATCACCTTCCTATAGTAATTAGCTTCTTGGATGCTAATTATGATATAAACGCCTTGAATCAGGTAAGCAAACTGAATCAGAGACTGAAAGAAGAGATTGTATTTTCTTCACTTTAAATACAAGTGTGTGTTTATTTTACATATCTCTTTAAGAGGTCAAAGTACAAAAAGGGGGAAGAAAAGGCAGTTGCTTCCGACTTATTCATGAGTCTATTATTCATTCCACACATTCTGCTGATATTGTTTTAGAGTTGGATAGCAATGTGATATATATTCAGAAAATGCTTTCATTAATTTCTGTTTGAATATTATTTTTTATATTTACTACATTGCTAAAGCGTATCACTCTTCTTGAGCCTAAAGACAAACCCGCTGCAGTATGTCAGTTAACTGGAAGAACATTTTATTTCCTCAAGAAAAAACTCTAAATTCCCCCCCTCCCTTTTTTTCCCCTTTCAAAGTGATCTTCTAAGGTGCATGCTAAATGAGGCAGAGGCTTGTAGGATCCCAGCCTCAGTCAAGCTCCAGTTAACTCACACAGTTGAAAATTTGATGTGATGCATAAAGTTTTGGTCTGCAGAGGAGCCCTTCTCTTGGTTAATGGGAACCTTGTGGAGACCCAGTCAGATAGTTCCAGATTAGGTGTTTATTGGTCCTGGACAAAAAACAACAACAAAAAAAGCAATGAAGGAATTCCATCAAAACAACTACATCAAGAGAAAATTAAAATTGCCCAATTAGGCATTCAGGAGTCAGAAAATACCAGACTTAAGATTGCTCTGCCTCCTTGTGCATATGTTGTTTTCTGAAGAACAACTGGGTTTTGTGGGATCTGCTGCTTTTTCTCTGTTGTAGCTCTTGGATTGTATTTGTAATATTGTTACAAATCACCTGGAACCTGAGAGAGGCAGCATTTTGCATATTTTTAAATCTAAACATTAAAAATAATATACAGTTTAACTACAGTAACTCCTCACTTAACGTCCTCCCACTTAACGTTGTTTCGAAGTTATGTCGCTGCTCCATTAGGGAACATGCCCATTTAAAGTTGGGCAATGCTCCCTTAGAACATTGTTTGGCTGACTTTACAAGGGAGCACTGCACAAGTTCCTCTTCTCTGCCTCCTCCCCGTCCCTTCCTCCCTCCCTTCCAGCGCTTCCCCTGCCGCCAAACAGCTGTTTGGCAGCATTTAGGACTTTCTGGGAGGGAGGAAGGGTGCGAGCGAGCAAGTGGGAAAGCTGCCCTCCCCCCCTGCAGGCAGGGCCACCCGGAACTGAGGGGCTTTAGGGGCTGCAGGGTCCTGGGATAAAGCCCCTTTCGGAACATGGCCCTGCGAGCACAGGCAGCCGCCCAGCCAGCGGCCGGAGAGAAGCGGCGCTTTCCCCTTCAAAGCCGGCCGGAGAGGTGGGGGGAGCTCCCCGAATCGCAGCCATGGGGGCGGTGCTGCGCTGCGCTGCGCAGAGCCACCTGAACACCCCCTACACCAAACAGGAGCTGCCCCAGGTAAGTGCTCTGCACCTCCTGCCTGCCCCAGCCCTGAGCCTCCTCCCGCACCCCCACTGTGAGCGCCCTCCCGCATCCTAATTCCCTCCCAGACCCTGCACCCCCAACCCTGAGCCCCAGGAGGAGAATGGAGGGAAAAAAATGAAAAACAGGGGTGGGGGGTGATAAGAGAGAATGCTCCCCCCACGGGGGGCCCCCAAAAATGAAGATGAGCACAGGGCCCACTAACTCTAAATCTGCCACTGGTGGGAGGGGGAGGAGCGGGGGGAAGTGCCATGTCTCTGCTTCTCCCCCTCCCTCCCAGAAAGTCCTAAGTGCTGCCAAACAGCTGTTTGGCAGCAGGGAAGCGCTGGGAGGAAGGGGGAGGAGCGGGGACGCAGCGTGCTCCGGGGAGGAGGTGGAGTGGGGGTGGGAAGAAGCGGGCCTGGAGTGGAGTGGGGACGGGAAGAGGCAGGCCTGGAGCATTCCCCGGCAAAGTCAGCACGTGTTCTTCTGAGGGGGAAGCTGCTGCTGCGCAAGGTGCTTCCTAGCGTCCTTGCCTGCCTCATTGTCTGCAGCGGGCTGTGCCTGTGTGGGGTAAGCCAGGGGCACCTCCCCACCACAGCACAGTACAGTACTGTACAGTATATAATGCCTTTTTGTCTGCTCCCAAAAAAATTTCTTGGAACCTAACCCCCCGCATTTACATTAAATCTTATGGGAAAATTGGATTCGTTTAACATCGTTTCACTTAAAGTTGCATTTTTCAGGAACATAACTACAACGTTAAGTGAGGAGTTACTGTACATGATCCATGCTATTTCTCAAGTAATACAAGAGATAAACACTTCTGCAAACTTTTCTGGCCCATCTTTTATATATAAATTACTTTTATTGTCTCTGGCACACTCAGATAAATACATGCTAGTAAGAGAAACTATACTTGTATTTTTAAGATTGTAGAAAAAGTTGTGACATTTTATGAAGAAGAGTAAGTGATCATGAAATCAAAGACTGTATCATGGTGCATAAGCACAAGAAGGCAGGGTTAAGGTTGCATATGGAAATGTAACTCTGGCATTTCCTGATCGTGAGCATTTAGCCATGCAATCTTAACAATCTTTTATGCTAGATTTATAATGGATATATAAAGACATAAAAATCACTCTAAACAGACCCATAGACTTCATAAATTAGACAGGAGCATAGAATCAAAAAATATTCAACTTACAAGGACCCTGTGGACAAAATGAGATGTTTCAATCCAAAGGTCAGTATCAGAATATATTGATTCTTATATGGCACGCCCATAAATAACATACCTTTTCTGCAGTGAAGTGGCACTGATAGAGGTGTTAAATACTTTCGTATACTTCCAAATAACAAAGAAAATCAAAGAATTACCTTTCAACCTGATATAAGCAAGGGGCAAATGGTTCATCATGTAAAGAAAGTGGGAAATTCAGTTTGATTGTTAGTGGAGCAATTACTAGAACTGAATTCCAGTGTATACTGAGTGAAATTTTTGTTTAGAATGTAATGCTCCAGAAAGGCCAAGTAATTAGGCTTTATGTGGGCGAAGTGAAGAGCATTGGGGAGGGGAGGGCAACAACAAGATTCCCATCTTCAGGTTCAGGGAATGAAGCTGAAGTGTAGCATCCGTGGGGCCACTGCTCCAGCCTGTATGCCTTTGGTCACAGTTTGAAGGCCACTGGACCTGCATGATTACAGATTCTGTGGCTGCTCCTCCTCTGGCTTTCCTCCAACACCAATTCAATGCCAGGGCTGGTTTGGAGACTTCTCTCCATAGAGTGTATGCTAATTTACTTAGGGAGACAGTGGATTCTCCATCCCTTTGAATCAAGACTGGATGTCATTCTAAAATATATGCTCTAGCTCAAACAGAAGTTATGGACTCAATACAAGAATCGCTCAGTGAAATTCCGTGTCCTGTGTTATACAGGAGGTCAGACTGGATGACCATAATGGTCCCTTCTGGCCTTAAAATCAATGAATATATGAGAATTCCACCAAGACTGTCCCACTGCTTTCCCTCTGTATAGCTTCACTACACGGCTTAAGTAGCATGCAGGGCCTTGAACAAAGCTTCCTCGCAGGGTGAATTTCACCCATATTTACTGTTCGATGGTACTTAACTTATGCAAGCTGGATTCTCATTCCATCTGAACAGTCAGTAAACAAAGTATAAAGTCCTGCTAATCTGCTTGTAATTCCCTCTCTCAGAAAATGTACCCTCCATGAAGCTGGTCAATTGAACAGGCAAAGAAAGGGTAACACAGGTAGTAATCATGATCTATAGCTGGGCTTGCTGCTACTTTGAAACAAACATTTCTAATGCGAGAAATTTTAGGCTTTTCTCCTTTGCCAGTTCTCATCTATGTAAACACAAGTCATGTATGCAAAAAATTTCTGCATATGTGACATGCAGTGCTTTAGAGACTCAGTCACTCTCTTGTTTGTTTGAAAGAAAATTGACAGTTTGATCATTCAGCTGTTACATGCCTTCATTCTGTTCAGGGTTTTCCAGTGAAGTGCATGCTCTCATCATAAACCTTTGGATTTTAATCGTGTGTGT
The DNA here is from genome assembly GCF_011386835.1 of Chrysemys picta bellii. Taxonomy (NCBI): domain Eukaryota; kingdom Metazoa; phylum Chordata; order Testudines; family Emydidae; genus Chrysemys; species Chrysemys picta. Next base: position 46,760,923 of record NC_088796.1, on the reverse strand, counting down.
TTTATTTCTAAAGGGACACTGGTTTATTTCACTTTTTTGTTTTAATCCCTGCAGAAGCAACAAACCCCTCTCCACCTGGCAGCTGATCTTGGCAATGTGGAACTAGTGGAACTGCTGCTAAAGGCAGGCTGTGATCTCAAGATTGCTGACAAGGTATACAGTATTGCATTATTCACATCACAACGCGGTTATGTGATCATTGCTTTGATGCCCCTCTCGCTGAAGATATGGAGGTCACTGTTTCCAAACATTCTTCATAAAACGAGCATGACTAGAATGTAGCTGTTATGAAGAGAGTTTCCCTTTAATACTGTCATGGGGCAACAACTCCGAGATCTGAATGTTTCAGTGAATAGCTAGTTGTGAGGCCAAATGTGACGAAATCCAATGTACTTCAAAACTAAATCCACTGAGAAACATGCAGCAAAGGCCTACTCTGTTATGGGGTTTGTGTTACAGACCTTGCTATCAAAGAGCACTGATGGAAAAAACATAAGACTAACTGGACAGAATAACAGTTTGCAGATGTAATAGCTACATGCCTGGAGCCAGGTTCACTGCCACTAGAGGCATGTGCTTTTCTAATTAATTTCAGTGCAGTTGTTCCTGCTTACACTGTTCTGGTGCCCCAAGCCATGTCTTCATTAGAGACTGCTTTGGAAAAACAGCCATAATTTGTAATGATTTGTATAAGCACCAAAACAAACAGTCTATGGAGAAATACCATCGTAAGCATCAAGTGTTTTCTTGCCCTGTTATTAATTTGGTGATTGAGCTGGATACACTGATGGCTGTAGGGCCCTGAAGTGTCTGGCCAGCAAATGTAGCTCTTTATTCTTAATTTTTAAAAAAGCTACTAAACTGAATTGTTGACAATACAAGTTATTTCCTTACGTAAAGCTGCCCTGACTGAGTTTGAAACTGATGTAGCTTGGCAGAAAAATAAAAAGCCAATATTGATTCTACAAAAGCCACTTGTTCCCTCATGAGAAGAGACCTATGACTCAGAGGGAGGATTACGTGGCTGATGTGTTCTGTGAGGCTGCGGTAAGATACTGGTATGAGATGTAGTCTTCACATTTGATCAGCCTGTGGTCTGTCTACCCTGAGCCAAGAATTGTGGTTCCCATATCAGGCTTAAACCAAGATTAAACCCTGTTTGGGTAACACAATCCCTGGCCCATTGCAGAAAAGCCCTTCGCCACCTGAGAGATCACAGTGCTTTAAAGGTATAGGTGAGAAGGCAAACAATGAAAATAAATATTTCGTGCCCACTTCAGCATGAAATACCCTTATCCTTCTAGTCTGGGTGTAACCTGGCCCAGAAGTGCTTCTTGGCTGTGAGCTGCAGAGTAGCGTAGAAGGAGCATCACAAATGCTCTCCCCAGCTGCATTCCTGTTAGTTCTTGGGCTAGAAGCTTCCCTGTCTGTAGGCTGGACAGATTAAGTGGTTGGGGACATTGGCAGATATGGGGGTTTGGGGACTGGATTGGTTTGGAATGGGATGAGTGGGTTAGGGGTACTCCCATCCCTATGTTAGAGAAAAGGCAGCCTGCTTGGATTGACCTTGTGTTGTTGCCAGGCCTCTCTCCCCTCCCGCATCTTGAGTCTTCAGGTTTTCTGGCTAGAAAGGAGGTGATGGGATGGTCCTAGATGCGCATTGTTGCTTCTTAGTGCACAGAGGATGTTCTGTTTGAACCTGTTTCTTTCTCCAGATTCATTAAAATTCTACCTTGGTTATTGGCCTCTTCAGTGGCCAGGAAAGAACCCCCCATTTGTCAGGATGTCAAGTAACTTCTTGAATATAGTAACAGGTGTCCTAATGGTATGAACATATATTAGAGAAGGCAGGATTGCTCTCCTGTGAATGGGGAGCGACCAGGCAGATGTGAGTTCCAGGAAGTTCTGAAGGCTCTTTGTCTTTTCTCTTATGTAGAATGTTCTCTATCTGATGAGGATTTTGTGAAATGTAAATTCCTGGGCTCCCAAATGGGCTAATTATAATGATCTTGAATGGCGCTGGGAGCTAGAATTCAGAAGGTATATATTAGCGAACTTTATAATAGCTGGAGTGTAAAAGTGCTTTGTAACTTAATTTCTGGGCCCTCTAGTTAGAGGCTGATTTCTTTCAGTCCTAATGTGAAAGATCACCTACACCTTAATAGGTGGAAAACATCTAGAATACTTATATGTAGGGTAGCTGAGCTCAGTGCAAATCCAACGACATAAAAGGATTACAGAGATAAGCCAGTAAAGTCACAGAAGCATTTACATGGGCTTTGAACTATTAGTAGCAGAGATGTATTCAGATAGATTAAACAGTGCTCTGTGGCTGGAATGAAAGCAGTGGTTCTTGTGTGTTTTGGTGGCTGTACCAGACATTGAGCACCACCTTCTAGTCAGGTATGTATGCTTCAACCTGCCAAGATGTTGCTCCACCCTGTCATCAAACAGCCCATGTCCTTTACAGGCTAGAATACATAACAGAGAATGAGAGGTGAGCGGCAGCAATATACCAGGGTCCAGGACATAAGCTTGTTCTTATGCTAGGGGCTTCTCATCCCTACCTTAGCAACCACAAATATCTGAAATGCTCTACTGGTCCATTTGCAGGCATCTGGAATGCACTTAACTAAAGGGCTCCAGTTCACCCAGAGCAGCGAGGAGATTTACTTACTGTTACTCTGGAGACATAAAATTATATTGAAACATTTTCTTTGCAAATGTCAGGGCTCAGTAAACAGACTCCAGATTCCTGTTATTCTGCCCGTCACCTGGACACATGTTGTAACTCACTGTCTGTTTTCAGCAAGGAAAAACTGCGCTGGCTGTCGCATCCAGGAGCAACCATGCCCTCATTGTTGATATGATTATTAAAGCAGAAAGGCATTACACCTTGAAACAGGTACGAAACAGCTCAGTCTTTCCAAAGGGGACAGTAGCTGAAGAAGCAGATTCTAACCAGATTTAAAGCTCCTTCTGCCTCAGCTGGTTCCCTTCTTGCCCGTCACTGACTGCTTACAAAATTCAGAAGAGTGAGTGCAGGATTGGAGAGTGCAGAGTTCTAGTCCAGGTTTTGCCCCTGACATCCCATCCCTTCTCTGCCACATGGAAAAAATTGCAAAGGTGACAACATTAACCAAACTTCAAATTGTGGCCACGAAGTCCCAGGAGCCAGGATGTTCCAGATCCAGGCTGCTCCTCTGAAAATCAAGCTCCACCTATTCAAACAAACAAACAAAACAAAACAAAACAAAAAACCCAACCACCCAAAAGCATTAACTAGGGGTATGTCTACACTGGAAACTTCAAAGCGCTGCTGCAGGAATGCTCCCTCGGCAGTACTTTGAAGTGGTCGTGCATGAGCGCTAGGAGAGAGCTCTCCCAGCACTCCTGGTAATCCACCTCCATGAGGGGATTAGCTCTGAGCTGGGAGCGTGGCTCCCAGCACTCGCAGCCTGTCTACACTAGTGCTTTAAAGCGCTCAGACTTGCTGCACTCGAGGGGGGTGGGTGGGTGATTTTTCACACCCCTGAGCCAGAAAGTTAGAGCACTATAAAATGTAAGTGTAGACAAGCTCTAAGCTTCAGTTCAGTTAATATGCCTCTCTCTGCATTCTCACCTGACCCGCCTCCCTTTCTTGGCATCCAGCTTCCAGTGAGACATTTCCCCTTGCTGAGAGGCGCACCCTCAGATAAGTATCAGAAAGTGGACTTATTTCACTACTTCCAATAAACACACCTGATCAGACAATGGAACCACCTGCCTTTTGACAATGTTTGCTGGTTCTTACTAGTTCCTTGGAAATATAAATAGACTGAGAAAGAAATTCAGTTGCCTGCCTCCTTGTTACACATCAGGGTGTAACTCTGCAATCTTTTCTCTGCTTTACCTCTGCCTATCATTGCTAAGCTATTACACAAATAAATTACTTGTCATTCCTTCATACTTCCTGATAATTAATGCTGCAGGGAACACGTGCAGGTAAAGCAGAGTTCTTGGGGATTAACAAGTCCACCGACTACACAGCTTGTGTGTGTCTGTTTGGGTTTGGTTCAGCTGGAATCGTTGTCAGGTACATTATTATTCCTTTCAGCTTAAAAGGGAATTGGAGGTCAAGCTATTCATTCCTGGAGAAAATATGACAACTGAGATAGCACTAAAGAATACTCCTTTCGATACATTTACTTAACTGTCTGAGGAAAAGAAAAGATGTTTAAGCAGGTGTTTCTGTGAAACAGTTGAACAGATGTTAGGAAATAAAACCATAGTGCTTCTACCACATTAGCTGTAGCCAAGTATCTCAAAACAGATGAGCAAGGGCGTTGGAGTAGCAAAAATATTACTAGTATGGAACGTAAGCTGCTAGGAAATAAAATATTGTAACACCACCACTTGTTTAACTATTTTTTTGAACCATAAGTTTAGAGTAGCACTTTTATTATATTAAAATGTCCTACAACCCTAAGCCATGCTTTAGACAGCTAATATCTTATTCTCCTGGCACACTGTTCTGGGGTTTAAAATATTCATCCCACTCCATTATGAGCAGAGTTAAGCACATACTTTAGTCCCATTGAATTCACAGGCTTTGCTGAACTGGGGCCTTATTGGATGTCTGCAATAGAAGTTAAATTCTGGCCCTTTGATGTCAATGACAAAACTCCCTTATTTTTCCCCCACCCTTCCAAGATTTCCCGCTGGTGCTGCTCCATTAGTAAGAGCCTCAATGCAGTAAGGGCTCCAAGGGTCCACTGTGTTCTACTTCTAACCATGTCATCTAACTCTGAGAGACAGTCTACACGTTGCTATGGTTAACTTGCCAGCAACCAGCGCATTGTCTACACTAGTGCCCTCACTAAGGAAGTTGAGCCAGTGGTAGCAATGGTGGGAAACTTGACAAAAAAGCCTAATGTAGACAGACCATAAAACATGGCTTAAACTTGTTTTTTCTGTCCACAGAGGCAAGAGAAAACATCTTATGTGGCTTAGTCACAATTATGTTTAAAAATTATCATTTTTGTAGCATAGACAGGGCCCACCTACAAAAGCATATTAATAGTAAATCTATAGCAAGATTGCTGGTGAAAGTAGCATTTAATTTTACAAGTATCTTAATATATTATATTTTAACTCATACAACAACAGGCCTTAGGTCCTGTCCGCTCTACAGTTAATTTTGCTCAGCCGTGTTTTGAGATTAGTAGCAGTTGCCTTAAGCAGTGAGGAAAAGGGATCTGCCACCCCCCAGAGCTCTGCTAGCCAAACTATGATAACAGGCTACTTTTTATTTTGTCTATACTAAGAAAATTACCTGTTGCTGACAATGGATGTCAAAGTACACAGCTGAACGTAGTTTAACTGCCAGAGTAGCCAAGTACAAAAGTTCACTATTGTTTCTGACTCTGTAGTTAAAATTTGTGCAGCTTATTTAACATCTTTGTTTTCTTTCTAGGAACATCTAGAAAACCAAGTTGATGCACCAGATTTTATTCTATCCTTCAAACAGGATCACAGTGCACAGACTAAGCAAATCCGTTCCTGCCTCTGGAATCTGGCTTACAATCAGTTAAAACCCCAAGAATGGAAAAAGCTGGCCCTGTTCTGGAAGTTTACAGAGGAGCAAATTAAAGCTATTGAAGAACAGTGGACAGGTAATGAAATACATTGATCAAGTACAGTAGTATATAAATAGCTTAGGTGAAGACATGGCTGCTGGGAGTTATAGTCAACTCCGACCTGGATTTTGACATGGGTTCATAGCTACACATGATTTCCTTGGTCAAATAGGGACATTTCACTCAAATCAAATTCATTATATTTTATCTGATTTTTTTAAATTAACTTTAATTGTGAATTAAATAAATTTCATGTTAACACATTCTGTGAGACCTCACTCATGCACCTGCTTCAGAATCCTCAGGGAAAGTTGGCAATATCTCCATATTTATAGGAAAGAACCATATCGTGTTGACAGTTCACAATTTTGGCAGCACATACTGCATTCTTTGCTAGTACACCCTGGTGTATTTCTATACATTAAAACAAGTTAAAGGAATAAATTTATTTTAAGAACCATTAACCTTGATTTTTCCATTTGCTTTAGAGTGAAAACTAGTCTTTCACCTTTGGAAGTCTTAGTTTCCATCTTGCTTATAGGTCAGAAAGGAAATGAGTGCATGAGTAGAGTTGGAGGAATGCTGTACAACCTGGGAGCTTTTACAAAAGCAGCTGGGACATCAGGGTATTTTACTCCAAGCATATGACACAGACATGTATGTTGTATATTGCATAGGAAAAAAAAGCTATAAAGAACATGGACACCGAATGTTGCTCATCTGGTTACATGGTATATTGCTGGCTCACCAGAATCCAGTCAAACATATATATGAAGATCTGGTGCATGTAGGATTTCAACAAGTAGCTGGTAAGCTATTGTTTAATATGCAAGACAAAGCTATGTGGGGGAGATGCTCCATAAGTGCAGTCCTGTAAAAGAACAAGGCTCCTTGTAGATCTGTAGTTATGGGGATTTTTGGCTTGACTGGGCAGAAGAAACCATTAAAATTACTTTGGGCTTTGGAGGTGGGGGGGATGGACAGACTTATTTTACAAACACACCCAGTTCCAATTGTAGTGGCATGCCTGACCTGGGCAAAACTGTCTAACTGTAGATATGGGAAGGAGCAATGCCTGTCTAGTAAGAGCATTTTTCCTTCTTTCTTTACAGAGAAAATCAGAGCTGAAACGAGCACTGAGATGGATTCGAGGAAATGTGCAGTTTCATGAACTTTTTAACAGAAGCTGTCATAGGCTATGGACTATGTTCCAGATGGAAAGTCATTTGTAAATACTCTTTCCAGAAAAGATCTTACAATAGAACCTCAGAGTTACAAACACAAACAACCTCCATTCCCAAGGTAACTCTGAAATAAACATTCTGGTTCTTTCAAAAGTTTACAATTAAACATTGATTTAATAGAGCTTTGAAACTTTACTGTGCAGAAGAAAAATACTGCTTTCCCTTTATTTTTTAGTAGTTTACACATTTAACATAGTACTGTACTTGCTTTTTTTCCTCCAGTCTCTGTTCCTGGCTGGTTCCAAATGAGGTGTGTGGTTGAGTGGTCAGTTCATAACTCTGAGGTTCTACTGTATTTGCAAAATGTAGCTCACCACCTATGAAGTTTTTCAAAGCTCTATTTACAGGTTATTAGTGCTACAACACAAACTTCTATACCTGAGTTATTAATTTGGTTAGTTCTATACTCTGCCTTTTTCTGACATTTCACCTTTGAGAGAAATTACACTGCCATAAAAAAATTAAATTAAAATTAACGTTCATGTAATTGTAGTGGTCATTCTCAGTAATTTGTGACTATCCTGCCAAATGAGAGAACATGCTACAATGTTTTTGTATGTGACTTACACTAATTCCATATTGGAACTGCACTTAAACAAAATTTGTGCTTGATACTGAATGTAGTTCCTGTCAGCTAGAAAGCAAATCACTTGTATTTCATAAGTGAGGATTATGTGGATAAATAATCAACACCTTTACTTAATTAATGGAGAGATATCCTATCTCCTAGAACTGGAAGGGACCTTGAAAGATCATTGAGTCCAGCCCCCTGCCTTCACTAGCAGGACCAAGTACTGATTTTGTCTCAGATCCCCAAGTGGCCCCTTCAAGGATTGAACTCACAAGCCTGGGTTTAGCAGGCCAATGCTCAAACCACTGAGCTATCCCTCCCCAGAAATAGGCCAGTATCCAGCCTAATTTGAGATTTAGCTCATTTTAAAGTAAATTGCAACGTCTTAAAAATGGAAAGAACCCCAATACCGATTATGGAAACAGCTAGGAGGCTGCTATGTTGAATAATTTTTTTCCTTGTAAGATCTTGGATCTCTGTTTGCTAAAGTTACCTTCATACTCTTTCCCTAGCATTAATTCATCCACCTAATTTCAAATGTTACAGTACTACAAAGAATCTTAAGTCTTTCATTAAGAGACTGAATCTACTTGTAATTAACATTTTATATAAAAGACCCTGGACAAACATCTATTTTGATCCTTTATTAAAAACCGTATTCAACAGCTTCCTTAAATAAAGTATACATGTAATAAAATAGGTTCTCTCAAATAGACATAGCTTGCACTTACAGAGAACTACATTGTAAAGTCAAATTGCTATTTATCCCCCCCCTCACAACATTTGAGTAAGTCTACAATTTGATTTTTAAAAGGTAAAAACATGATGTATCCTTGAGCCTTGCTACATCAGTCTGGAAACATTGGGAAGAGCTTTACTCTGGAACTTGGTAAAACTCTCTACCTGGAAGGAAAAATTCAAGCATTTCAAAATATTCCTTAGTCCACAACTTTTATTGACTGAACGTTAGTATGAGACTGGCTATGAGGTGTTCGTCCACCGTGTCCAGGAGGTCTCAAACTGGTGGCACTAGAAGCATGGTGCACTGTTCGAGGGTATTTAGCAGCAGTGGCTTGGGATATAGTTTGCTGAAAAATAAAACAAGATACGTCTATGAACATTTAAAAAAAAATACTCCTAGAAACTGAATTCCCTATTAAGTTAGCTGGAATGCAGTGAACCTGAACCTAAAACGGAGAAGAAACAACGAGTGACGGATAGAGAGTAATACGGGTCACTGACCTCACTTTCTCTTAGCTCTTGGCCATTCATCACCATCTATGCTTTAACTCTTTTCAAAATGAAAAAAGTTCTCTTATTTGTGTAGATGGGAGCTTTTAATCAACAGTGCTAAGCTTCTGTAATTAGCTTAGTCAAAAGATCAGCCTGTTTACTTCAAGACCCTTGGTTAAGTTATTCTGTTGTGGTCCTATTTAGTTACAGCAACATTCCTTTAAAGTTAGGATAGTTTCTGAATAAATCAAGATGGCTTCCTCCTAAGGAAATAGGATGTCAGTTACCCGTAGGTAAGAAGACAATTGCATTTCCATCACAGGAGTTTTCTTACAAGGCTTAAGGCTGTTTTGCTACCAGGCAGATGGCCTCCCTGTTGCAGTAACTATGGTCATTCTCTTTTTAATCACACTAATGACTCTCCAGCCAGAATCTTTCCATTGCCAAAGATTAATTCAATCAGCAAAGCACTTCACTACAGCTGATGCTGCGTTATGTATTTATTGCCAAATGTACATGACAAGTGGTAAGGTATACGGGACAGAGGCCTGAAACATCCCCTGGTTCAGAGAGCTTCTAGGGGGGCTAGTTGTTTCCTTTTCTAGTTTGAGACTGAACAGAGGGTGCACATGCCTTCCAAATTTGCTCTCTTCCCCTGCCTCTTTTAAAATTCCTTTTCCAAGCTCCAGCCAGCTCATATTTAACACATCTACAAATATTAGTCTAATAGTTCAAGTGTCTGTCATACACTCTGCATCCAGTTCTTGCCTTCAGAAAAATAAAGCTAACAGCACACCTCTGGAGTCCCAGGGCATAGACCACCACTGCTTAACAACTTGTATCTTTCCCAAAAGCCCATGGAAAAGAGGTCTTGCCACATGCTAGAAGGTTAAATCCAGGCTCTGGAAAACCAATGCAGAGTTGAGGAAGTGTTTTGTTGGCAACCCCAGCTGCTTATATCAAGGAAGCTCAAGTACATCACCCCAGGAGGCAGGTGATCTTTCATGTAACCAGACCCAAACCACTTAGGACTTCACAGGTTAAAGCTAACATCTTCAGCCAGATTTCTCCTTCATATACACCCAAGTGATCAAAGGCTCTTGCTCTGATGGTGGTCAGCCTATTACGCTGTACAAATGACTTCGATTGATCTTTTTATGCTAATAAAGCCACTGCGCAAAACCCTTTTTCCTTGGTGTATATTGGCTATCCAATATTCTATTACTATAGTCATTCAATTCACCATCACTGCAACATACTGCATAGGAAAGAGATGTGTGCGTGGTGGGGAAGGGGGTAGTAAGAATCAAGTACAGCAAAAAGCAGGGGGGCTTTGTTGCCATCCACACAGTTGTTTGGTTAGGGGCATGACATTAAAAAAAAGTGATACATGCTTTAAGCTTGTCAGTCCATCCTGTCACTACTGCTTTTGGCCCAGCCACATTTCTCACTCATTAAATCAAGTTCATACACAAGTTCTAGCTCCACAATGACTGAGGAAGCATTGCTTCCAAAAAGCTATTTAACCTCAGTTGTGCAGAGGGCACTGGCAGCAGTAGATGTACAATGAACCAACAAAAGCTTCAAAACCTATCAGAACTATTATTACAATCGGAAGGGGCAAATAGGGGTAGAGTTTAAGTGGGATTATTCATTTCCAGCCCTCATCATTTTGACGTGAATCTTTGTTGCTAGAACACACACCCAACAGAAAAAAAATGCTTAATTTACTCTAATAGCGCTCACACGTACCTGTTAAAACAGAAAGATAAAAGCTCATCAGGGAGGAGTCTCAAACTACTAGTAGACATGGTGTAACAAGACAGTTATTACCCTAATATCAGTTGCACTTACTTGAGTGACTGGATGATGCTTTTCTACAATGACTGAACTCATGGGTGGTGAGACTCCCATTACAGCTAAACTACTACAAATTCTGTTCTTTTGTCCCAAATCAGATCGGCCTGTGATTCGAGCAGTGATTGTTCTTCCTGCCTTCTGCTGAGCAGATGTCACTACTCTTGCCATAGGCTACAAATAAACAAGACACATTAGTAGAGATGCCTACACACAGTATGTACAATGCAACCAGGCAACTGCTTTGCTTTATTAGCTACATATATGAATAGAACTTACAGGTACTGTAGGTAAACTAGAGTCCATAATGGTATAGAACAGATTCCATACAGTGGGCACAATTAAACATTGGGTATTTATTACCTGCAGTTACATTTACCATGGTATTTCCCATTCTAAATAAAGGCAATACTACATTTATCATGATAATAGTAAGTACTGTGATGTGGTTAATGAATATTGTGCTGAAGCACAGCAAACCTCAATCATGAAAGGGCCCTCTGTCAGCTATTTTGACAAATCTAGCAGTGTGGAACAATTGTAGCTTTGCTTTCTGGCTGCAAACTAGTGACAGCTATAGGCACCCACATCAGCCCAGCAGGGTCCTTGAATCAATAATATACCAGGCACAAAAAAGGTTACACATAATGAAACTGAGGCACTGCAATTTTTCAATCTTCCATCCTTCCCCAGAGAAGTACTGACAGCAAACTGCCAGATAGGTATGAGCTTAGCAAAAAAGAAGATGGAGGAGGAAGAGAAACAAAAAGGAGCAGGTTATATGGAAGAGCAGAGGAGGGAACGAGGAACAGATTTCAACTAGTAAGCTAAAAGCGAGGCAGATTTGTTTAAAAAAACCCAACCCAACCTTTCAGCTGTTGAAATGTTAATTGCTTATGAAGTGCTGTATACAATTTTGCACAAACTTCTCCTCTCATATCATCCCCATTTTATTTCCTAACACCACACATTCCTTTTCCTAAAAGCCTTCCCCATTTTTAACTTCATTTAATATACAACAAATAATCCATTTAAAATGAACTGATGCATTTTCAAGTTTCTCTCCAGGCCTTTACTTAAACTCTTGGACAAACGCCTCTACTTCATACTTCTGTATGTTACCCGAAATTCTCACAGTAAGAAAGGATCCAAGACAGACTAACACCTACAATGACTTCAAATATTAAATCAATTAATTCTAGTTTGTTACCAGTTTTTGAGCTGATGTAATGCCAGATCCTACAGCTGCACTAGCGACTATTACTGGAGAATTTGATTCTAATCTGGTCTGAGAAGTACTTGCGTGGCCCAGATGGGATGAAAACTGTAAATAAATCAAAGGGTTTTATAGAGGAATGAGAACTGTAGTTTGGATCATACTTAATTCTTTACTGAAAATGCAGTTTTATTATTTGAGTAGTCTGACACTTCAATTAGCTGCTGAATTTTATTCTGTACAGATTCTATACTCAAAGCTAAATCGAGTCAGTCAACTTAAAAACCACCGCGTTGTCAGAAAGTTTGGTACCTATAGAGATCTGAGTAATATCCAAGATTCTGTAACAAAGATCAGAAGGAAAAAATGTTGACATTTTTTCAGTTTGGTTATTTTGTGTGTAGTCCATTTCACTGTTTCCCCTGCTTGGGCGGGTCTTTAATAAAATGGAAATATTTAATTGTAAACATCACAAATTCTCAGTGGGATCTAAGGACAGACGTAGTACCTGAAACTATTTTTAACTCAGGTTTTGAAAGTGACTAGATTCGAAGTTGGCACTGTCCCTTGTAAATAATACATTTCTGATAATTGGCCTTTCCGTTAATGTAAAATTCTATTTTCTCAAACTAAATCAAGTTCAGATATTTTTTCCAAACAAGTCTCAGCAGCTGTTTTCCACAAAGATACCTTGAAAAGCAGATTCTGCTTAAGATTGTGACCTTTTGTCCTAAGTAAGTAGCTTGCAAATTTTCTACTTACAAAATTAGAATTTTCTGGGAAGAAAAAAAAACCCACAACATAGCAACCATAACCCAACAACTATGTGCATATAATGTTTTATACTATAGTACATGCTGCTATATTTAAGTATTTATGTCTCCAAAGTAATCGAGTTCTGACGTTTTAAAAAGAAGCTATTTGTAAATTATCCAAGTGCAAAAACATTACTGAAGGTTCTCTCAATGCATGAGTTATTCAGTTTGTTCAATGAAAAAAACCTGCTGCCTAAATAGCTTAATGAATGAACTTTTTCTAATACCACATTTTTTAATTCTATTCCTGCTATAATACTTACAATTTCCTCTTGTGGAACAGTGGCTGCTGTTGGAGGTGGTGGTGACGGAGGATCAAATTGGGAAGGAGGGAGCCTTCCAGTGGCATTAGTTCCAGGATCTTCTCTCCTATTTACTGCATCTGTTATTAGAAACACAGATTAAAACAATCAGCACAGAACCTGGTAAACCCAATGAACACTAGCAAGCCTTAAGGAGAGAAGATGAGTCACAGTAAAACCTTTCTGTTCCTTTGGGATTTGTATATAATCTTATTAAAAGGATCAGTCTATTACATAGGGTTTTATTTAGCTCTCCTGTATCTGAATCCCTCTCTCAGAAGCTTGCAAATACTATAGGCTAGATCCTCTGTTACACCCCAACCTCTTGGTGCTGGTCAGGTGATGCAAATAGGTAGGATTCTGGACATAACTTGCCAATGGAGAATTCCCTAGGCAGAGGGGCTCCTATATTAGGTATCCCACCCCAACCTTGGTGTAGGGAGCATGGCAATGAAAGGAGGTGGCATGTTGGAGCCCTGCTGCACTAGTGTAAGATCACTTAGGGACACTGCATCAGTAGGGTAAGTAACTAACTCACATGAGAATTGGCCTGCTACAGATTCAGGGAGCCATAACCAGATCCCAACACTGCACAAAGCAGAGGTCAGGGAGAACGGAGTCCAGTACCTTTTCCAAACAGGTTTTGTTCTTTTCTTTCAGAACACACAGTTTCTTTAATACAGCAAGCAGGAATATGTTTTTTATTTATTGACTTCCTTACCCTCTCTAACAGCAGATTCACAAAGCTGAAACTCTCACTATTGGTAGTGCTAAGATAGAGATTTTGATCATTCCATAGACTACAGTGACTCCATGTGGCAGTTAAATTTCCATCACGCCAAGTTTTGAAACAACCTAACATTACTACTTTAATCTTCTGCTTATGTATTCATTTCATAATATTTGCTTTTATGATGCGTTAGTTTAAATATATATTTTTCTAGGAAAAACAAGTCAATAAGCAGGACATTTCCATTAATACAATAATCACTACTGATGTCAGAAGAAGGAATGAAAATATGCAAGGATTACTTTTTGCTTTTAGTTTAAGATATGAAAGGGCCAATGTATGACCAAAGGACGAGTGTATACTAGTTACAAAAATAATCTAAGTGTTTTTTGTAATGACATGCATGAATTCAGATGCTTTGGTTTCTGAGAAAGTATAAAACTTGGATGATTCTTAGACTTATCTCCAGCAGACCTGAGTGCCATACATCCATGGCAAGGGGAAGAGGAGGAGTTTAAATTAAACATTTTAAAAGTCATTTCCACAGCTGATACTTGTCTTCAAACGGGAGTTGTGCATAAATAACTGATCACTGATTTTTGGCTTACCGTCTTTGAAGCTTTCAAATTCATAGATTATAAAGCCAGAAGGGACACTGTTATCATCTAGTCTGCCCTCCTAAAGGAGTATGGTGATCCCTAATGCTATTCTGCCACTCCCTGCTTCACTATAGAACCTTCTCCAGCCCTTTCCTGCTTGGCCTCCTGCTATAGCTTTAGAGAAATTCTCTCTTTCTATCTCACAGGTATGTAAATTTGTAAATACCCTCTCACTAATGACTCGAAGACCCACTGAACTACAAAATTTTGTAAAACAAGTAAACAAACAAATGTTAATGCATCACAGAAGTTTAGATTCGTCATTTGTGACAATTAATTTGGTTTTAATCATGAGAATAGTAAATAAAGAGTACATTCAAGTGTAAGAGCATGAAGCATTAATGCTGGGAAGTGAGAGCAAGTAATTTTTTTCTTTCCTTTTGGGGAATTGTGGATTAGAGATACCCTACTATTATCTCAGATATTTAAAAGAATGTGAAGTAGTTTAAGGGTCCAAATTCTAAACCTAGGGCTTGTCTACACAACTGTCACTGACTGATCCCTGTAGATTCTGCTGGTGCACACCAAAGGTTTCCCAGTGCACTTTAACTTAGTACTAAAATAATAATAATAATAAATGCTGCTACATTAAAAACAAACACTAAGACCCTGCTGGTGTGCACTAAAAGTTCATTAATGCGTTTTAATGTAGTAGCATTTTCTTTAGTACTACATTAAAGCCCACTAAGGAACTTTTAGTGTGCACCAGCAAGGTCTACACAGACCAATTAGTGGACAACACGTTAGTGCACTTTAAAAATTACTCCTCCCCCCCCCCCCCCCCCCAAGTGCACATTGCTGTACCTTGTAGGCAAGCCCTTATTTTAGCAGGGAATGTTCTCTAGCTTCACATATTTAGGTTTTTTGTTTTTTAATTAAATCCACTACTCTGTTGCTAACTAATTAATACACACAGTTTGAGCATGAATACCCCCAACATTTTCTTGGTTCTGTTGCCGCAGAAGCAGCAGTCCACGTTGGGATCCCAAGTTAAACCCTATTACAAGAATTCTGTTTACAACTGTGAAGGTAATGAAGACAGTCAGTGGTGGAAAGGCGATACTCCAATAGGTACAAAAATTGCTTGCTGAATAGAAGGAGAAGAGAAGTGTTATAGTCAAGTAAGTGTTCAAGAGATAGTCCCTTTCTACTGTTCTGGAACAAAGATAAAAGTTGAAGTACCTAGCACGGCCCTTAAACTTATTCTCAGTTCCGCAACTAAAAAACAACTTTGTTAAAATATAACCCAGCTAAGAAGATTTTAAAAAGACTTAAATGTCTGCGGTTCCAATTAGTACTCATTCGGAGTAATCAGTTACTTAGATTTTTTTTCTTTGTTTTTAAAGCACAGTTTAACAGAAGTATAGACTATTTACAGAGCAATTCATGTTGACCACCCACTACACGGTAATCTCTAATTAGTTCCCTGAGATTCTGAAAACCTAGTATAGTGGGTATTACTATGCACTACATACATCTAAGATCAGGTGGTATATGAGGCAGAAATCATATTCTACCACCCTGCTCTTTGCTTTTTTCTTCTTTTCCTAATTTATTGCATCACATCTCCATTTAGACTACTGTATAAACTGTTTGGTGCATGGACTAGGTCTTTGCTAATTTCTACGATGGTACCTAGCACACTTTTGGATGCTCAAAAATAAAAATTAATAATTATTAGCTTCTATAAGTGACACTACGTGTCTAAGACTTTAGCACCCTGAAGCACAAATGAGTAAGATTAGAAGGGGGGAAAGAGCTGGCTGGAGAGCATATATCCCCCACATGATCACTACAGACTTGCTGTCTTTTCAAAGCCTGCAATATTTTGCTGAAGAATCAGCCAGCCACAGGGGTATTTGTTACTTACACTTCGCCAGTAGACCGCTTATTTACATATTCAGTGCATTTTTTAAGCATATAACAAAGCTGATCCCATGACAAGTTTGGTGTTGTCATACTCCTATTTAAATCCCCAAATTAAAAATAAAGAGTAAACTAATCCGAATGGCACTGCGAGCAAGGCCATGCAGTGATATATTTTTACTTTACTTTCAATACTAACCATGGTCTGTCCTACTTTCTTTGCCCTGAAACATGGTCATTGCTTCTAGATTCAGTGCACACACACCACGCATAAAGGCTTTTTTCATGGTGCCTTCATACTGTTCCCTTTCACTATGCAGTCTCAGGATATCAGCTTTTGCCTCTTCCAGAGCAACATTTAACTACAGTAAAGAGATAAAAAACAAAGAATTATTTTGATACACCTGTGAATACACAAAACCACTATATTATTCATTCAGCTTTAAAAAGCCACTTTACTAATTTCTCAGTGTAATATTTTCCCTCCATGTCTTCATTGTTTTAGAAATAAGATTAAATATAGATCTTTCAAACACAATTCTTTGGATACCTCAGACTAGAGTGTGTACATGGCAAGGATGGAAACCACAGGCGCTACCATACCCAAACAGACTAACAGTCTGTGCCGTCCAGTATTCTGTCCCAACCAGGATTAAAACCAGGAACTTTCAGGTCAAATCCTTGTAATCATTTATCTGTGCTATACAATATTGTGGTGTGGTAGGGGGAAAACACAGCAAACATTTCTTCCTGACCCTACCTAGAGATCAGTCTAACTGTATCTTATAATTTTATCTTTGCTCCTGTAATGTAACTTCACCTGTTATTCTTGTTAGCATGAAAGGCCATACTTCCATGAACTTCCTTAACTGCATCCACAAATACATCTATCATTTTTACAAATGGTTGTAACTTAATCTATCCTTAACCAACAAACACGAGGTCTGTGTTGGTTAAGGACAGATTAAGTTATACATTCACAAAGCAAGGGATTCTGATATTTTCCTTTAAATTACATTTTCAAAATTAACTGTGTTTTCGGGCAGGATTTTCAAAAGCATTTAAGTGTCTTAGGAGCACAAGTCCTCTGACTGTGCTTTTAATTCCTTTAAATTGTAACAAACTTGAAAAGTAATATCACAGTGGTCTGATGTGTGATGGCTACCTTAGCTTAAATTTTCACACGTCTTCATTAGGATGAAGTTGAGAGTTGTAGGGAAAATATCAACTTTTAACAGAAAAGCAGTTATTATACAAAGATTTCCGTTTATACAATATGATAGACTTGCTCATTCACAATCATAATCTTGCATTTCTATAGGACCTTCCATGAGAGGCTCCGAAAGACTTTACAAACATTAATGAATTAAGACTTACAAGTAGCACTGTTAAGTAGTTATGTGTCATCCCCTTTTTGCGGGCAGACAAAAGGAGCCAACAGATAAGTTAAGTGAATCATCTAATTTCAAACATAGGTTCTTATTTTCCTCTCTGGCATAAAAGTGTTGAGTAACTTCACTTATATTGGTATACAACTAGCTTAAGTGACAGGTGACTCAGGCCTAGAAAGTTGGAATCTATAGCAGAGCTACCTACATAACCCAGATCTCCTGATTCCCAATCCTGCAATTGGGAAAGGTTTCCTGGCACTCTGAAGAAAAGCAATGCATTTATTTAAAAGTTTTTGTTTAGTAATAGGCACTTAAAAAAAAAACAAAACCCTTACCTCTGCAATTTTAGCTTCATAATCCTTGGAAAGCTGAACACAGACTTCCTCAGCCCTTAACTGACAGGCTTTTGCTACTTTCTCTTTCCATCTTGCTTCACTAAGAGACCGCCAAGCTGCCCAAACCCTCTTCATCAAAGCTATCTGGAACTGTCTGTCCGCCAGTCTATTTGCATATGCCTTAAATAGTAAAATATTACCAAATTATATGTTTCCTATTTCTTTAATGAGCACTATGATCATTAAAGAGAATACAGTCAATTGTTTTGTAATATTAAATGGATTACAACATAACACATATGAAATATTGTAGTTTATACTTTCTGTTTAAATATACTTTAGCTGACACACCACCACACATACTGCTGCCACTTTAGAAGTTCAAGGTACTTGTATGGAGTTATTGCAGGAACCGCATAGCATCTGCAGACACAATGGTAGCTGGAGAGTCACATATACCAGATATCATTTTTAAAATCGAGTTTTTATTTATTTTATTTTATATAAATAAAATTCATAACACACACAGCACCCTTTGAATGCTTAAAAGATTTGTACCTTTTTAAAAAAAAATCAAATTATATTTTCGAATATCCGACACTCAAAATATTTTCTAAAATGGTAACAGTAGATCCACTTATCCAGTTCATCAGTGAGATTAAAACAAAAGGAACAAGCTGAAGAAGGGCTGAGTAGCCAAAAGATGTCCACACCAGCCTCACAGCTACCAGCAAACTCTAGGTGGGAAGGGAGGAGAGAGAAAAAATGCTCCTCCCTTCCAGCAGCCAGAGGGGTTTTGTGTGATGAGGAGCTTCAGACTTCTCAGACACCATCCAAAACCTTAATGAAAAATGGAGCCCAGAAAGTCCTTACTGACAGCTTGGGGTAAGAGGGGTTTGGGAATTGACCCTGGACAGTGGGGCACTTCATCTTTCACATCAGTAATTGGTTAGTAGGTTTAGTTAGCTGACTATCAGAACTTCCAAGATCTGTGTGAGTGTGGCTGACAGATGTTTTAGGGCTGAGGAAGGAGTGTGGAGACACAAAATATAGGGGAAGGGAGGACAACACCACAGACCTTAATTGCAAAACCAGCACCAAAATCAAATGGTGATAAGTAATGTATTTTTCACATTTCACATAAAAGCAATGGCTTCTGTGACAGGATTTTAGAATGAACACTTTTATTCATTCTGCTGGAGACATTGGGACGATATCATCCTTACTAATACAGGTGGTAATTGACACTGATCAGCTATCAGCATATCCTTCTAATTAGTGATAAAAAAGAGCATAATTTTGATTCAATTGCCCTACCATAATTATTTCTGTAATGTCCTCTTTTGAATTGATGCTCTTGAACTTATTCAATATTTTGTCACATACATCAAAATAGAAAAGTTGTCATTTCTTTTGATTGTAACAAGAGCTGCAGTAACTCTAACCCTTTTCAGTTCAGAGGCTTATCTACTATCACATCTTCTGTTTTCCACACATACCTCTTGTCTGGCCTCCACGTGCTGAATCCGCCACCGTGTAAATTTTTTCATTAGCTCTATCCTCTCCTTTTGCTTGTCTATCGCATGGGACAAGTTAGTGATTACCTGCCAAAATATTTATTAAACAGAAGGTTTAGACAGATATCTTTGGGGAATGAATGGAAGTTTGCTACCAGGATGGGTTATTTATCATTTTAATGAAATACTTCTAACAAGCTTTTTACTGTGTCTCTTCCTTAAAAGAAGAACAATAATTTAAAGTTCAAATCAGGACTAAAATTAACTCGACTTCATCATTCAATGACATTGCTACACTCAAGGAAGGTTTTACACTGTGTAACTTATCACTGTGTAACTTTCTACTACTTCTGCAAACTTATGTCATGAATGCTACACTGTGGCATCACTGAATGAAGAGGAAGCAAAGACTTAGAAGAATATACAAACTTTTAATTATTCACAAAAACAACACAACCCAGCAAAGCAGAAACAATAATGATTTGTATTATTGAAAGTTTGGCATAGGGATAATATACTTGCCTACCTCACAGAAGAATTATGGAAATTAGTATTAAAAAAGATATACTAAAGGTGTAAATATATGTAGTAACTCAGTGGTTCCCAAAATTTGTACTTATGTACACACCAACTGCATTTTATCTTCTTTTGTTTTGCAATCCACTCAGGGTCCAAATTCAGGGCCAAACCTCATTAGTGCTGCGACCATATGCACCAGGTCGTAACGCTCAGAGTGGGGAGCCCGGCCAAGTCCCACAGGACAGGAGCTGCCACTGTGGGGTGAGAGTGCAAGGCGGGATTGCTTTCCATGGCCCCAGGCCTCCGCACCAGACCGCATGACCCATCTTGGAACGGTTTAATAATTGGGCTGATAAATTTACCTTAATTGTGAGCTTAATTATAAGAAGATCTGAAAGTTCATAAGATATTACAATAGCCTACAACAACAAATGTTTATTGAAAGCACCCTGACCTACTTTCTATCATGAATATTATAAACAGGTGCAATAGAACCAGACAAAAAACACCCAAGTTAGTCCAAATAAAAAGGCCAAGTTGATATGATTCATGGACTATGCTGAAATCATGCTTGGTTAAAAACAAAAGATGTGGAACTGGAAAGTAATGAACCAAAATTGGGGTGTCAAATATTAGGCCTAAGTGGTGGACAAAATAATGAGGGAATGGGCTATTCCATCCCTCACTCCTTTTTCGGATCCTTAAAGGAAAGAGTTGGAGGAAAAATGGAAGAACAGATAGATAGAGGCTACTTAAGCAAGCTTCACCATCATGGCTGCTACCCCGCACCATCTCCTCAGACCATGGGTCTTCATCATCCTAGTCTTGAGGGATGTCCTAACCAGAACAAGTCAGAGAGAGAGAGAGAGAGAGAGAGAGAGAGAGAGATCCAAATGACATCGCTACCTCTACAAGCTCCATCTTAATCCCAACCACCACTTGAGATGAAAGGCGATCAGACTTTAACAGCAACAGCTCCAGCCCATCTCAACTAACTTCTTCTCTTTTCCCCAAAAGGACCATTGTTACCATCTTTGATACCATTTAAGAGACAGTCAAACAAAGGGGATTTTCCTTCTAAAACTCTCTCCAGCTAAAGGGAAAGGGAACAACAACAACTGTTAATTGAAAGCCTCACTTAATACTTCACATTTCAAAAGCTTTAATTGTTTTTCCTTCTTTTCTGTACCTATAATAAAGATTAAGAGGTACTGAGCAAGTAGAGGTCTCTATATACCAAAACCCAGACCTTGTTAACACTATTTAATGCTGGACAGTAACTTATGTTAACACCTTTGGCCCATTTATTTCATCTAAATAATACAGCAGTACCCACCACTTGGGAAACACTGTGCTATTAATAATTTGCTACATAAGTACCACTTTGAAGGAGAGGATTAGAATTCAAAATGACCTTAATAAGTTGGAAACTTGTTGGTTTCCAACAAGATGAAATTCAGTAAAGACATACAAAG
The DNA here is from genome assembly GCF_011386835.1 of Chrysemys picta bellii. Classification (NCBI taxonomy): domain Eukaryota; kingdom Metazoa; phylum Chordata; order Testudines; family Emydidae; genus Chrysemys; species Chrysemys picta. The sequence goes on along the minus strand of NC_088796.1, from coordinate 46,739,575 downwards.
TACTACACTTAGGAAGGAAAAATAAAATGCACAATTACAAAATGGGGGATAACTGGTTAGACAGAAAAAGATTTGAGGTGTTAGTGGATCATAAATTAAATGAGCCAAAAATGTGATGCAGTTGCGAAAAAAGAAAATATTCTGGAGTTTATTAACAGGAGCATCAAATGTAAGACATGGGAGGTGGTTGTTCCACTCCACCTGACAATGGTAAGGCCTCACCTGGAGTATTGTGTCCAATTTTGGGTGCCCTACTAAGAAAGATTTTCCATATCTTTCTATCTGTAAGGCTAGTCAAGTACTGGGAAAGGTTTTCAAGGGAGGCTGAGGAATTCCCATCACTGGAGGATTTTAAGAATACACAAACCCTGTCAGGGATGGTCTGGACTTGATGACCTCTCAAGGTTCCTTCCGGTCCTACATTTCTGATTCATTCCATTAATGTACATTTATCATAGAAGTAATGGACCAGAATTGCTCTGCAATCAAAGCAGTCACCTAGAGACAAGTGCAGTATTCCTATACCTCCATGCAGAATTTAACTCATGCTGTAGTGGTTGTAGTTTGGAGAAAATAATATTGAAGAAAATTATACTGTTTGAGGCAAGTTAAGTTTAGCTCAAAAATACTAAAGGCAGCAATAGTAAAAGCCTATTTGAAATATCTTAAGTAAGGCTGATCCTTCTTTAGTTTTTAAACATTAGCAATTCATAATGTTGTATTTTGTGAAATCTACTTTGGTTAAACTGCTTTGTTCTGCCTGGGTGTCATGGCTATTTATAACTTTTTGCCATTTCAGTGTAAATGCTGAACTGATATAACATTACAAGGCAATCTTCATGAAGTGTTTACAAGTCAATTAGAAAACAAAACCATTTTTGCATATGTTTTATTTACTGGTTTACAGGCTATTTGATTTTCATGTTGGCAATATTTTTGTCTGTTATTGTGTTTACAGTGGCACATATAGCCACTACCAACTTCTTAAAACTGTACAAGTTTAAGGTAGCTGATGTAAATGAAAAACATTAAATACTTCTTGCTAAGATAGAAAGTCAGTGATAGTTCTTTGTAGATCAAAAACCTAAATTATGAACAATTTTTATTTATGAAATTGGTAGGTGATTACTACTTGAAATCTAAGACTTGGTCAATCTTGTTAGGAGAAAGGTTAAAGCAGTGAACAATTTAGGTCAATCTCTAAAAAGGCCTATTGATCACTATTTTAGAATTCAATCCACCAATCATGCACTGAAGTGAGGAAGCAGAAGAACACTCATCTACAGCTAAATCAAAATATGCCATTGTCATTACACAATTAGCTCCATAAAGGATAGTGATAGACGTGATTTGGTGAGGAAGAGTTTTGTCTTGTAGGGGGTAGAGGTGTCAATATTGTAAATTCATCACCAGCAATTATAATACATTCATATTAGTGCTATACAAGTATAATTTTTGCCCTTAATTACTCCATCTGGAACTAAATATATCAAAATGGAATACATTGGAAGGATTGTGGGCCTGACTGCAAGTGAAATTCCATTGGCAAATACGGGATTTGTATGGAGTTGCAGCAATTGAATGTACATGGTCTGCGTAACTGGACTCTGTGTATGTCCAGTGAATAGGTGGAGTGTACTTTTACTCTTTCTATGTAATGTCTTTCAATGGGTGTTTGTGAATATAGCTTGAACAGTATTTTCAAAATAAACTGTTAAAATTCAAAATTCAGCTGAAAGAACAGGAGTACTTGTGGCACCTTAGAGACTAACAAATTTATTAGAGCATAAGCTTTCGTGGACTACAGCCCACTTCTTCGGATGCAACTGAAGAGTTCTCAAGTGAAGGTTTTAAACGCTATTATGTAGAAGAGGGGATTAAAGTGGCTTATGATTGCAAGGTTCCCACAATTCCTACTCTTTTATACCTATTTGTGTAATACTAGTTGAATTCAAGACAATTGCTCTAGGTGCTGCAAGGAAAATATTACTCTAAGAGCACAGAACCATAGTGCTCATTTTATATCAGATTATGCTAAAATAAAAAGTTCTCCCTAAATATGTAAGAGATTTCTTCCCATTTGAAAGATTATGTGGAAACCCATCCAATCTACACAACAAATTTAATTAAAGCCTTTAAACCAATTTTGTTTTAAGGGATGAGGTAGCTGGAAGTGATCTGTAATTACTAATCCAAAACAGTGTGAATTTCATGAAAGAGAAACCATAAATTAGGGACAAAACAGTAAAATTTCCCTATTAGTATATTAGAGAATGCACAGTAATTATGTGGTTTACTGATAATGTAGTTTGAGTCTACAATTGCTGAAGTTCATCCTGAGTGGCTTGAAATACTCTGATGCTTCTTTTCTGACTAAGCAAGTATGTTAATTTAGAGTGTATACATTACATTACCTGTTGCGAAAGTACAATTAAGAGAGAAAAAGATTCAATCTCAATCTCAGAGAATTCTAAAAATAGAAGACAGAACAGAATAAGAAAACTGTTACCTCATCCTTTCTGCCAATGGAGATTTCATAAGTATGTAGCAGCTCTCTCAGGTTCTCCATCTGATTGTTCAGCTGTCTCACATGTGCAGCATATTTCTCTTTCTCTTGTCTCATTTCCAGCTTGTGATGTTCAATAAAAGTCATTTTCCATTTTCTGAGTTCAGTCAGAACATTTGTCTGAAAAGGGTAGCACTAATGAAACTAAGAAAATTATCCTCTCCAAGTCTTTTAATCCCAGAATGTATGGCAGCTAATCAGACATCAAAATTTACACTGAACCTTGCATGTACAACTTTGTCCAGTTACCAGACACACTGAGACATCTAATTATGATAACTTAAATACATTTCATTATTAGACTGCTAATAAAAGCATGTAAGAGAGGAGGAAGAGAATCAAACCATGATCAATCTACTAAGAATATTTCATTTTGGTGCCACAACCAGTGAGACTTGGAAAAGTACCTGTACCATTTTAATCTAGCCAGTGGAGCCAACAAGGGAGAGGAGAGGAGCAAAGCCTGGGGGCTGGGTAACTGAGCACCACTAAGAGGAAGCCACTGCTACAGGGCATCCAGCTCCACTCGGAGCCAAACTCAAAGGAGTCCAGCAGAGCCCACTGATGTTACAAATTCCACTGAAAAGGAGCCGCTCCTGAGAAATCCAACAGAACATGAATGTGTAGATGTTCAAAATATGACCCATTCTACTGTGACTGGAGTCTCATTCTGGTGTCAAGTGGGAGGGGCTTGCTTGCAGCAACTATTGCTCCACCAATTTCCATCTGATCTGTTTTTAATAGGCAGTTTTGATCCTGCTTCTGCAAATTCACAGAGCTTGAAATTTAAGGAGCTTTCTGGGACCACAGATACAGGCACACTTATAGCCGCCACTGCATGAACAGAACTGATTCTTGGAGTATTTAGTGTTCACTAGTCAAAGGCAAGCAGATTATTAGTCCATCTCTGTGCCAGTCCAGTAGGTTTTCAACTGTTTAGCTATCAAGCAACATAAGTTACATCAATTTCCCAATGTAGTTAGATTGGTAGAAGCACAGGAGAAAATACAATGTCACAATAGTCATCTGCTCAATATAAGGATATTACATTTAGCACAAATTTAATACCTTAAGACTTCCACTCCAGAGATCAAGTATGCTTTCTATCTGGGTCACTTTTTCATCTGAAACACTTAACTCAGTCACTATAGTCTCATCAATCTCTCTTGGACCAGATGAGGACCCTTGTGAAGATGTCTCTCCCGAACGAACAGGGCAAAGTCCTTCCATGTCTGCCTGAGAAGGTCCCTTTACTGGTGTAAAAACTAAAAATAAAACAAAAAGGTTAAAAGTTGATTCTTTGAAGGGTTTAGCTGTTGTATATTCAGGAGGCAAGTCAGAAGTTGGGTATACAAAAGGCCTGTGTCACCAGAAGTCTTCCTTCTCTGTGCACGTAAACCCAAAAGTATGCCTCGAAGTGTATTTCCACACTGCATCTGGGAGCATGCTTCCCAGCACAGGCAGACAGACATACTAACCCTGCTCAGACCAGCGCCGAAAATGGCAGCGTAGCAGGGGGCAGCAAAAATGGTAGCTTTGGTCAAGCCCCCCCGGAGTACACACTCTTGCTCAGACATCCTAGGTACGTGCTCAGACACCAAGCTAACCCCTTGCTACACTGCTACTTTTAGCATGCTAGGTCCACTCGAGCCGGGAAGCACACTCCCAGCTGCAGTGTAGACATATCCTAAGGGATGAACATCTGTAAAACAGCAGTTGGCTGATAAGTTTTACTCTCAGAAAGAATGAACTATGCTTCCCACGTCAAAGTATTGTTCCCTTTAAAACCAGAAACTTTCAAGGTCATTTGTGCCAAAACATAGCACTGTTTATGGACCAAGTGAATTTTGTGTATAGCTAGGTCCATGTTGAGAAACTAGCTTTACAAGGAAGCAGAAAGCGTCCCTCTACTTGAAAGACTTCTTTCAGGAAATCATGTCAAGTGGAGTCCATTTAAACGTTACCCTCTCACCATTTTCTGAATTGTTTCCCCAGGTTTCATAATACAGCAGAACCCCATTTATGCGATCTAATTGGGACCGGGGCCAGATCGGGATAAACCAGAGAATGGGAAAGCACAATGCTGCAGCGCCATAGGAGACACACACACACCCCCTTCTGGACCTGTGTGCACTGGTTTTCTGTGTAGAGCTGGATAATGAGGGTCAGATAAATGGGGTTCTACTGTATCTACATTAGACCGTAAGCTCCTCAGGGTGGGGAGCATGTCTTGTATGTTTGCAATGTACAGTGTACCTTTATTTATACATTCAGGTATGTATATGTCCCTCCTCACCCCGGTATCACCATAAACAGCACTCCATAAATAAATGAAATATTACACTGGATTCTCTGTGCCTCAATTCCCCAGCTGTAAATGGAAGAAATAATGCTACCTTTCCGACACCCTTTGACTTGATCGCCTATTATGATTTTTAACTCTTTGGGGCAGGCAGTATCTTACTATGTGTTTGTACCGTGCCTTAACACAATAGGTCCTAACTGAGAGCTGGGGCTACTAGGTGCCACTGCAATACAGATAAATACATGCCAAGAAACTATTGGAGACAGACTGAAAATGAAGTAGGACTGGACTTTACTTAATTCAGGAAAGGCAAATATGCTTATACACAAAGAACAACTAAAATATGCAACAAAGTCCCCCAAGTTGACAATATGAAGATGAACAATATTTTTTAAGAGCAATTGGAAAGCATCTCCATTGGAAAATTTCTGCTGTTAGTGTTATATTTAGAACTGTGATGGGGGAGATCCCCACACTAGCCCTGCAAGAATAAAATAGGGCCAGGTGGGCCCAATCAGCTAATTGACTGCAAAGAGGGGAGCTTTAGACTGGAGGCAGTTAATTAGAGAGATGCTCACCTGTGCAGGAACAGGGAAGGCCTATAAAGACAGGTAGCAGGCTACAGACGGGGCTGCTAAGGAAATCAGGCAACAGTCACTCCCTGGGGAGGGGAGGAGGGAAGAGATGGGGAACTAGAGTGTAGGAATCAGTCCAGGGAAGGAGCAGTGAGGGCAGAAAGAGGAAGCCCAGAACCACTGAGCTGAGGGTTCCTGGATTGGAACCCGGAGAAGAGGGCAGGCCTGGGTTTCCCTACTGGACACTGCATAGCATAGACCTGAGGCAGTGAATGGGAAAACTGCCTAGAACTGCTGATGGACTATACCCTCGAAGGGGGAATGCTGAGGTACCTAGCTGGAGGGTTAAGTCACAAAGGAGACACTGAGGATCCTGGAACAAAAGAGGAGCTGCAGACCAGAGGGTGTCTACCTCAAGTGCTAATCCCCAGAGTGACCAAGGGGAGGCATCAGTGTAGCAACGGTAGAGCACCGACAAGAACAAATTCTAAATTTTTAAAAAGGTATTAAAAAGCAGCCCTGGATAGAACATCTCTTTTCTTGTACACAGGGAAAAGAGAAGTCTCACACATTTGTGTTTTATTTTAGTATTCAACCTTTCTGAGAGAGAGAGAGAGAGAGAGAGAGAGAGAGAGAGAGTGTGTGTGTATGTGTGTAGAGAAAATTGCAAGATAATGTTGATTTTTGAAACTTAACATATAAAGGACGTTGTCATGTAATTTAAAAGTTGAGATGTTATAATTACAATCTGGCTGGGGAATATCATTTGGATTCAAAATATTTAGTGTACTGGAAGAGTTTTTGCTAACTCTGAAAGGACCTATAGAAAGTCAGCACGGACAAGTAAAAGTTAACGTACACTGAGCAGAAATATTTCATGGGGAGGAGAACACACAGTCACTATTATCAATGTAATGATCCATTTAAGATGCAACTGCAGTGGGGGGGGGGGGGAGCAAATAAGACAGCCAGGCTCTATTAAGGGAATAGAAAAAAGAATTACAGCAGAACCTCGGAGTTACGAACACCAGAGTTACAAACTAACCAGTCAACCACATACCTCATTTGGAACCAGAAGTATGCAATCAGGCAGCAACAGAGACAGAAAAAAACCCCAAAAAACAAGTACAGTACTGTTAAATGTAAACTACTAAAAGGGAAGCAAGCATTTTAATTCTGCACAGTAATGTTTCAAAGCTGTATTAAGTCAATGTTCAGTTGTAAACTTTTGAAGAACAACCATAACATTTTGTTCAGAGTTATGAACATTTCAGAGTTACGAACATCTGCCATTCCCAAGGTGTTTGTAACTGAAGTTCTACTGTATATAATTAATATTAGCCTTGAATTCTGTGTTAATTTGAACAGCAACAGCATCTGATAGACTGAGCATACAGAGCCAGAAAATGTGTGTTCCAGCCTACCCAAGGCAAGTTGGCTAGCAGTCTTTTGGGACTAGATTGTGATTCTACATTATGGCCGTTCAGGGAAATAAGTTGGGGCACTGAGAGTGAGTGGGGTCAGCAAAAATGCCTTCCCTGGACTGATATTTCCTTTCAAGCAGGCGGGCAGAGCTGACATTATCTCCCTCCCAACCTCCAAGCCAGAAGGGCCGCCAGGAAGGAATTGTGACTCAAGAGTCAGTCACAATTCCTTCCCAGGCTCCTCTTGAGATGGCACTATATACCACCTTCAGCCTAAAAAAAAAAAAAAAATATCTAACTGTTAGTCTCTCTGAACCAAACTCCAATTTCACTTACACAAAAGTGCATGTCTAACTTGTTGTAGTCCACAGACTCACTCCCAATTTACATGTGTGTAAATGGAGGTCAGGATCTGGCTCAGTCACTGTATTGTCATGTGTTAAAATGGGGATAATATTACTTACCTACCTAATGGGGCTGGTTTTTGAGTATTATTTTCTCTGTACAAGACTCTGAAAAACGTAACATGCTAAATATTAGTATTAGTGTTGGTTACCTACTCTCAGTTATGCAGACTCAAATAGGTAAAATCTGGAAAAAAACTACGATAAAAAGAGGTATGACTGACTCCCACCCTCATACAAGGAGAGATTTAAAATATTTGAAACTTAAGATGCCAAAGTTTTGGCAGAAATTCAGTATATAAAACAAATGGGATAAAGAACAATCTCTGGCACTCTTGCTTAAACAGAAACAGCCAAAGAAGTCAGTATGCAACAAATGTAAAGTGGGGGGGAAGTACCTTGATACTGAATTTATTGCCAGCAATGAGTTCAAACAAAGGTAAATAATTTAGTAAAAATCAATAAAAGAAAAAACATTTAAACTCAGATTAGCATCTGAAATTAAGAATTAAAAAGCCTCTCACACTCCAAGGCATAAACTAAATCACCAAGTTGGTTTAGGGAGATGTACATATTCCATTATATGTTTTTGCATAGCTTGCCAGATGCCTTTTATTCTGTTTTCACATTACTCTGAAGCATTTCATATAGGTAATGGTCAGAGACAGGATATTAGGCTAGATGGACAACTGGTGTATTCCTACATTTTAGTAGTATTATAGGTTCTTAGCTTTGATTTTTATTTAATAGTCACTGCAAACAACCTGTCCCCATTTACCTTCCTTTTCACTATGCTGTCGTCCTCCTATTCCACCTTTCCCAAGACAATGATTACCCAATACTACTTTTGCACACACCTTTGCTTTTGCTATGCTATGCCATGCACATTAGAGATAGAAACTGTTACTTTCTATTCCTATCCTGCAATTTAACAGACCCCTATGAAATCAATCTTTCAATCATTACCAATAATTTACATTCCCTGTAATGCTTGAGATTTAATAGGGACAGCAAGTCATGAAAAATACACAAGTGGTTACCTATGCAGGAAACATATGGAAGAATATTATACTTGCAGTAGAAGAATGCCTATGGGAAGTTATTTGAGAATAATTCCACTACCTGCTCAATCCTAAAAAAACAATACCTTCTATCCTTGTAATCAAAACAGAGGTAATTAAATCAACTGTTTTCCCAGATGATGTTACTACAGCTCCTTTCTATGTTCCTCTAATACCTGACCTCTTCCTGTTTTAGATACAAGTCAGTAAATAGTTTCTGATAGAGCGGCATAGAAGTCAAAATCAGATACAAAACTGGAAAGGCAAAAGTAACTGGAAGCATTTAAGATATTTTTTATACGAATACATAGTATCCTCATCACTGTAAGGGGTAAAGTAAACAGATATGCCTTGATTAGTTAATGACTTAATTTCTCCTGGCCCTCAACGTTAGGAAATCTGTCCACCTCTGTTCATCCCAAAATAGGATCCACCTAGGAAGTAAAGGCATTAAAAACAAAAACAAAAAAAAATGTTCATATCATGTAAGACACTTGGTCTACGGACCAAAGATCAGCCAAGGTTGAGAGTTCCATTCCTCAATAATAGAAACTAAAATGGCTAAATGGAGTATTGTTAATAACCAAGGCAAGAATCTCTCAATTTGCATATGGATAAAACCTCTTCTAGCTAGGTTGGGAAGAAGAAAACTCCAAGAAAACTATCCTTGCCCGGTAGTTTTTTGCTTTTCTATGTGAAGTGGCCCATTGCATACTGAGTAGATTGAGAGGTGGGTGTGGAAGCTGCAAGTTAACCAAAACAACAAATCTCTTGCTGAGAGAGAAAAGGTCAAATAAGGCAAACCACAAGTTTTCACCCCAAATTTGTTTGCACTGTAAATCAAATATACCATGGAAATCTGTTTTGCCTTGTCAAAATGTTTCACCCCAAATTAGGAGCTCCACATTTGCTTGCCTTATGAGTCAGATCTACATCTCTCTACATGTGGATAACGTCTCTTGTTTTGTTGCAAACCCTAAACAACAGGAAGTGCTTACGTACAATCAAAGAATGTATGAAGTACATCCATCAAATCTGAAAGATAAGGGATTTTGTTGGTTTTCATTGTAAATAATTAGGGCACTCTAGAAGTAATAGGAATTGTATGGCACAAGGAAGAAGGAATGTTGAAAGATATAAACCAGGATATAATTTTCAATTAAAAAGTGCTAAAAGGGAGGGAGGAATCCAATAATGTGGATTAATACTGAAGTACAATCCTTGAAATGAATCAGTCTCTGATAAGAAAATGATTGAAGAAATTTGATATACATCAATGCCATCTACTGGATACTGATGGAAACAACAGAGAAACAGCTGAAACCTGAGCACTCAATTGGCATGTGACCAATAGAAATCAAAGGGTGGGCACCTCCAGTGAGCTCTGAAATCAGGGTGTGTGTGTGTATATATAAAAAAAGAAGGTCAGCAGGTTAGACTCCAGAGTTGACTGAATCCACAAGGAAGCTGTAGAATCCCCATTGCAGCAGACACCTGGACCGGGTTAAGAGGAAAAGTGGTGAGATTTCATGTCAAAGATTCCTCTTCTGTTCTTAAGATAAACTAAAGTCTACACTCTCTACGGGGATCTTAAGTAACCATTTTACTCCTTTAAGTCCAAGAAAATTGGCCTCAAGAGATCTGCACCATAATCTTCATGCAATTTCTTTTGATATTCTAAACTTGTCCCTGTTGCACCAATCCATTCAAAAAGCAGGGATCAAACACTCAAAAGTTCCTTAGAGACAAGTACCTTCTTCCTTCTTGGAGAAATACTGGAAAGGTGATACATGTCTTAGCTACTAAAGAACTGATGTTCGTAAGTAAATGTAATAAGAAATCTTGGTAATTTATATTGTTTCTTGGTGTAACTGTTGAGCCTCAAGCCTAGTAACTGACAATTGCTTGCAAGACTATCAGTTTATTCAGTAGGTACCTAGAACATTGGCTGTGTCTACACTTAATTGGTGAACTGCTGGTTGTATATTAATGTGGTAGTGGGTGTTTGATTATTCTTAATGAATCAAGTGTCCTGATTTGAGAAATATTGTTGAAGTTGAAAGTTGATTTGAAGAGAACCCAGCATTGAAATTATTAAGTAATGCTCCCTGGGCTCAATAAAAAGGGGTTATTACATTAGATTCCATTCTACATTGATCACAACACTTATCCAACTGGCAAATCTAGTTTTGTTAGATTTCAGCTGTAAAATCTAACTGGCACGTTGGCAAATTCATAAAAATTGACCCCCTTTCAGGTTTACACAACCCTATCTTGGAAGCCGTTTGTGTTGAATGATAACTGCATTTATGTAGAAGCTTTTAGGCCAAAGGATTCAAATTCCAAGCATTTTGGATACACAATGCTAAATACAAGAGCCCACCTAATCCACCACTGAAACACAACCACCTTTGGGTGAAACAGGGTAACTGTTTATCATCAGACAACATCAGGAAATGAGAAATACTATCATCCAGTAAAGGCACTGCATTTAGCCGTATGGAGTGGAAATCCATCAACTTCATGAAAAAACTCGTACAGATACAGACAGACATCATCTTCCTTTCCAAATGCAAGCAGATGGACATCATACCAAAAGGACTAAAGAGGAATATAGTTTCATAGTCTGGAATTTGGCCAGCGACAGGGTTAACTCTTGTGAAAAGATTATGTGATCTTTAATGACAGCCACAAGCAGAGGACTTTGATTTTCATGTGTCAACTATATTTCTACCTCCTTTGTGTATAAGCATTATGGTAGTCTTTAGTTAACGGATTATTTCATTTATCAGATTATACAGATTTTCCAGACCTGTATTTATAGGTGTAGTCTCATCCCATTTTTTCCATTCTCATACACATATGCTACTGCATTGAGTAATCCAATGTAGATAATTTTAAAAATGGTTTTCTATGGTATGTTTTTTAATAATTTAGTCAAAGATGTGCTATACAGTTTCTTTCCAATAAGCAGCAGACAGTCATTCAGAGTAAAAGGTAATTAACTACAAAATTTACTTAAATATACATTTAAATGGCATATATGTGCTTTCACTATTACTCTGTGTGGTTATACTTTGATCTGTAGTACAAGACTGTTTTACATGATCTATTTTTAATGTGAAATACTTTAATGGAGCATCTGGCATCAGAGACAACCCATGCCTGCAGATAGTGGGGGTGGGGGAGGGCGCAGAGTGAGGGCAGCTGGCTTCAGCAGTATTACTGCACATGCTCACTCTGTGTGAGCTCAGCACAAACAAAGCAGCAAATCCAAGGGGGGGGGGGCCGCGGGGGAAGACATGACCCTGCATGTGCCCTCTTTCCCCCATGTGTCTCCTCTGGCTGGAATACAGAGTAATATGATGCACTGCTAAAATACATAACATATGTACCTACGAATGTAGGGGAAAAAATTGCGTGGGGCAAGGGTCACTTGCTGGAGGATACTCTGCACCTTTAAATCTTTAAACCATTATTTGAAGACTTCAATAGCTCAGACATAGGTTAGGGGTTTGATAAAGGAGTGGGGGGTGAGATTCCGTGGCCTGCGTTGTGCAGGAGGTCCGACTAGATGATCATAATGGTCCCTTCTGACCTTAACGTTCCACATAGAGTCACAGACTTTAACACTAACTTAAACACTGTTTTCTAATCACTTATCAATGCAATTTTATCTTTCTCTTAATGTATACTTATAATAGTATTAGTGGGGGGGGGGGGGAAAAGAGGTGTAGAGGAAAGGAATATTTTTTTGGTTTTTGTTTTGTATCAAACAACATATCAGGTACTATTTCCCTATTTTTGCTGGAGAATTCTATGGAAAACAGGAAAAGTAGAGAGATCACCACAAGATACTGAAGCCTGAGTAATTTTTAGTCAGCCTGATTAAAACTGTTAGGTTTTTTTTGTTTTTTTTTTATTTAATTCAAATATCCAACACAGGGGAGAAGCTCTCAATTATCAAAACACCTCCATTCCTTTAACTCAAGGTTGAAAGAGTTTCAAGAAACAGAGAAGATGAGACTTGATAAACATGGTATATCTAAATATAAAAGAGAAAACCTTTATAAATACACCTCTACCCAGATATAACGCGACCCCTATAACACCAATTCAGATATAACGCGGTAAAGCAGTGCTGGGGGGAGGGGCTGCGCACTCTGGTGGATCAAAGCAAGTTCAATATAACACAGTTTCCCCTATAACGCAGTAAGATTTTTTTTTGGCTCCCGAGAACAGTGTTATATCGAGGAAGAGGTGTACCACACATCTTTCAGGCTTCCTTGACACGTGGTAGAAAAACTTGGAGGGGGGAAAGAAAAAGAAGAAGGGAAAAAAAAGGTGGCAGCATAAACATTTCCCCCTCTCCTTTGGTGACCATCATGAGACGCTGCAAGCATTTCCTGGTGAAAGAATGCATTGATTTTGGAGCAGGGGGAAGAGTGGGAGAGAAAATACTTTAGGAGGAAGGTGTGTTGGGGGGGGGGGGGGGGGGGGGATTTTGGTAGGTCCATCAAATTCTCTTATGATCTGTGAGTTCAGGCCCACTGGGGTGCCCTGTTTACATTCTAAGCACATTAATCAACTTTTAAAAATAACATTCAGGAAGAGAATTTTTTTAAGTAAACTGCAAATGTGGAATATAATGGGTCAGTATTGTGGACTGATAGCCTAAAGAGAACTCATATCTCAGCTGTTCGGAGAGGAGCCACCCCTGTACATCTCTGCTACAAGAAATGTCTTGTTCCGGTCTCGAGTTTTCAGATCCAATTAACTATACTGATCACACAGAACAGGAAACAATTCCAAAGCCTCTGAACTCTGGATTTAACAGCACAGCAAGTTTTATTCTGAGTAGTTTTCCTATTTGACTGGAAATTATTATTATTGTAAAAACTATTTTAAACAAAGGTTACTACAATTGAAATTCTACATCAACAGTATATCACCTCTACAGAGCCACACACATCGACTTGAAATGCATGCTTCCAAAAGTCCTAGAACTATTTGGAAAAAATAGTAACCAATGGAGCCACCTGCACACTTACCCCTCAAACAAGGCTGTGTTCTGTACGATATGTAAGAGCTGCAATTCCAACTGCCCTCTAGTTCAAAATCTAGTGGGGTGGGGGGAACCCTCCAAAAATGAGGGGAAGTTGGGTAAACAAGAATACCGAGAACTCCAGCCATTTAATATTATAGACAGCATAGGTGTACACTTCCCCCCCCCCCCCTTTTGCAGGCAGTTAAAAAAAAGTTATAGAACCCTGTCTTGAGAATTTTACTGTCATAACACAGCAATAGATAAAGACCAAATGGGAGCAGAGCAGCGCAAGAATTTTTGTTGAAGATCCCCCTTGCTAGCTCACCTTTAGTCTTCTGAAACGCTACTCGTGCTCAGAATGATAAGCTCTCTAGGGTAAACCAGGCACGGGCATTTTCAGAATTGGATTAAGATGATACTGGAGTAAAACCCTCTGTGACTGGGCTACACACCACTAGCATTTCTAGCACTGGTAGAGTTGCACTGGTGCTAAATCAACAGTGGGAGAACATCTGAAAATCCCTAATATATATAGACAAAGGCTACGAACAAGTAGGATAATTTCCAAAAGTGTTTGGCCCTATTCAAGGTATTGAAATATGTCTTAAGTCTCTTAACTTATGATAAAGAAAAACTGATCGAAAACTAAAAATTAATAGTAGCTTAGGTACAAGTGATCATAACTTGATCATATTTATAATATGCAAGCAGAATAAAGCCCAGACCAGTAATATACCAGTATATATACACTTGTTGCTTTAATATAGCCAATTTCACAAAGCTGAAAACAATTATGAGCCAAATCCTCTGTGAAGAAGAATTTAAATCCGAAAAAAATGTGAGTAAGTGGGAATCACTTAACACTCTATTAGATATGTGCCCCTCCTCCCCCCAAAGGGAGAAGGCTGTACTCATTTAAGAAAAAACAACCTTATATATAAAAAAACATGAAAGAAAGAGGAAGTTGATAGTGATGAATCAGAAGTTAGTGCCTAGCAGATAAGGACAAAAGGAGTTTTTGAAATATATTCGGAACAAAAAGAACCCCAACAATGGTATTGGTCCATTACTATATGGAAATGGTAGAATTATAAAAAATAATAATGCAGAAAAGTCAGAAGGGTTTAATAAATATTTGTCCTATATTTTTTGGGGAAAAAACAGATTATATATTCTCACCATATGGTGATGATAATACTCTTCCCATTCCACTAGTATATCTGCAGGATGGTAAACAGATGCTAGTAGAGTTAGACATTTTAAAATCAGCCGGTCTGGATAACTTGCATTCAAGAGTTTTTAGAGAGCTGGCTGAGGAGCTCAGACTGTTAATTTGATTTTCAGTAAGCCTTGGAGCACTGGGGAAGTTCCAGAAGACTGGAAGAAAGCTAATGTTGTGAATTTTTTTTAAAGGTTAACAGGATGACCCAGGTAATTATAGGCCTGTCAGTCTGACAACGATTCTGGACAAGATAATGGAGCAGCTGATACCAGACTCTATTAATACAGAACTAAAGTAGGATAATGTAATTAATGCAAACTGTCACAAGTTCATGGAAAACCGATCCTGTCAAACTAACTTGATTTTTTTGGGATGAGATGACCAGTTTGGCTGATAGAAGTAATAGTTTTCATATAATATACTTAGACTTCTGTAAGGCATTTGACTTGGTACTGCATGACATTTTGATTTAAAAAGACTAGAACAATATATAATGAACGTGTGGGCACCTTTAATGGATTAAAACTGGCTAAGTGATTTGTCTCAATGTAACTGTAAATGGGGAACCATCATTGAGCGGGTCTATTTCCAATGGGGTCCAGCGGAGATCTGTTCTTGGTCCTACCCTATTTAACATTTTTATCAAGCAAACAATATGTTTTATAACATGGTGAAATGTAAACCTGTACATCTAGGAACAAAGAATGTAGGCCATACTTACAGGATGGAGGACTCTATTTTAGGAAGCAGTGACCCTGAAAAAGATTTGGGGTAATGAAGGATAAGCAGCTAAACATGAGTGCTCACTGTGATGCTGTGGCCAGAAGGGCTGATGCGATCCTTGGATGCATAAACAGGGGAATTTTGGGGAGGAATGAGGTTATTTTTACCTCTATATTTGGCACTGGTGTGACTGCTGCTGGAATATTGTTTCTAGTTCCGGTGTCAAAAATTCAAGAAGGATGTTGAAAAGCTGGAGAGGATTCAGAAAAGATCCACGAGAATGATTAAAGGATTAGAAAACATGCCTTATAGTGATAAGCTAAATAGATTGAGCTCCTTGAGTCTAACAAAGAGATGGTTAAGGAGTGACTTGCTTAGCCTATAAGTACCTCCCTGGGGAACAAATATTTAATAATGAGTTCTTCAAGCTAGCTGAGAAATTTTATAACACAATCAATGGCTAGAAGTTGAACCTACACAAATTCAGACGGGAAATAAGGCATACATTTTTGATGGTGTGAGTAATTAACTTGGAACAATTTACCAAGGGTCGTGGTGGATTCTCCATCACTGAATTTTTAAATCAAAATTGGATGTTTTTCTAAGAGTCGTTCTAGAAATTGTTTTAGGAAAGTTCTATGGCCTGTGTTTATATGGAGTCAGACTACATGATCCTAATGGTTCCTTCTGGCCTTGGAATCTATATAGTCTTGCTTCTCCACATAAACTGCATGGGAATAGAAAGATTGTCAGGTTAATAAATCAGAAGGCTTTCCAGGGGAAGGATGTAATGTCAGCTTATGCTTGTGGGGTTTTTTTGTTTT
Organism: Chrysemys picta bellii; assembly: GCF_011386835.1. Lineage (NCBI taxonomy): Eukaryota > Metazoa > Chordata > Testudines > Emydidae > Chrysemys > Chrysemys picta. Next base: position 46,723,424 of record NC_088796.1, on the reverse strand, counting down.
TTAAAAAGACCAATGAAAGGAGGATCAACAAGCACCAAAAATAAGTGAAATTTATCAGTTGAAATAACCACAAACAAAACTTTAGAGATGGTATAAGGAATAGTCCCCAGCAGACTCTAATAGTGGAAAGTTGAGTCTAGTAAGAGTTATGCTTAAGTCTGCTGAGGTGGAGGAATTCCATACCCAAGCATAAAGATAAGTCACCCCCTTAAGGAATCATTTAAACGTAGAAAGTACAGAAATTGAAGATCTTTTAATTGGATGGGGGTGATGGGTGAACTTCTACTCACCAAATGAGCCTAAATCATTGCAACAGAAACTATACATCTTTAGAGGTATTAAATGATCCAGGATAAATTGAATGGAGCATAGCTGAGAGGCTACATTTTGCATATAGCTCACCTAGAAAAATGTTTCCATTTTAAGTTCAGAACAAATTACTATCAAATTATGAACTCAAAATGACACAAAAAAAAGTTAATTCACTACCAATGAGGACTGAAGAGAAGTAAAGGTGAATCTTTTTTCTCTAAAGAACCTAAAGTTTCTTTAGTTCCCTTTTCAATTTGTCAGTTTTAATTGAACCATGAAAGAAAACATTGTTTATCTGGAAATATTTAGTCTAAAGTCAGTTTTTCCTTTCTTACCTGACAATTTAGTAGCTCAGGTTCTATGTTTAGACAGCAAGAATATCCACTCAAACTAAAGCAGAGCTTCCAATTCAATTCTACACTGTTAAGCACTCAGATACTGAGTTGATGAGCACAGTATAAATAAAAAAAAAAAATTTAGTCAGGTCATAAATCGTGACAAGAGAAACACAGAATCCTGAGCGCTGACCTTGGATGTAAGATTATTTTTACCTAATGAACATTTTTACAAGGATAACTTGCAGGGAGAAAACATCTCTCAATTTCTTATTTGGTTATTAAGCTTGTCATTCACAAGGTTTTGGCTGTTTTATATTAGAAATACCAGTGTAACCAATCTGTTTTGCCTGACTGAAAATAAATACATATTTGTGGTGTATATGGTAGCTTTAAAGATTCTCCGTATTCTTTTCAGACAGATAGCCTGTTGATCTTCCTATAGTACACTCTGCAAGAAAGTAGGAGCAATCATCAAACAAACTGCTGTCTATGGGTCTTGATTCTGTTACCTTTACTTATACCAAGTATTATCATACTCCATAAACAATCCTGTTGAGAGCAAGGTACTGAACTTGAATAGGATGTCAGCATCGAGCACTACATTTGTTCAAATCTGAAGAGAATCATACGATGAACCAGAAAACTGTATTCATGGAGGCTGACTTCAATGTGGTTGGAATTGAAATCTCTAGTCAACAACAGCAGTATTTTTTGGACTGGGATTTGCTATGTAATATTGTTCCAAACTGGTACAAAATTGGGACTTTTCCCATTTACCTTCACAGGTTCAGCAACTTGTTCTAGAACTGTCCTAGAATTCTAGAATTTTACAATTGTGTTTGAATCCTATTGACCCACATCATCATGTTAATACCACCTAGCTCTTACTTAGTGCTTTTTATCCATAGATATCAAAATGCTTTCCACTGGGGATGAGTCTCATTACCCCCATTTTACAGAAGGAGAAACTGAAAGATACATAAAACTAACCAATTGTAATTAATGTTTCCCCCACCATCCACATTCATTGTGCTGGGAGATTTGAAGCCCAGAGAAAAATTCTTTTGAATTCAAATAATTTGTACCAAAGTGGATTCTATTCCCAGATGTATCTGCTCTCACTTTAGAAGGAGTTGGGAGGACAACGTGGAACTCTATGACTATGAATTGGTCACAGAGGTCATGTATTCTGTGATTTTTAAGAGATCTGTGACTTCTTTGGCGCCGACTGTCGGCACTGGGCATGTTACTGTTTATTACACAGCACTGACACACTTCCCATACAGGACACAGGCTATGTCTACGTTACTGCAGTAAGGCGACCTATGCTACGCAACTCCAGCTACATGAACAACGTAGCTGGAGTCGACATACCTTAGGTCGAATTACCAAGGGGGGGTCAACTGAAGAGCTGCTGTCAATTTGGCGGGTCTTCACTAGACCCGCTAAATCGACCGCTGGTGGATCGATCTCAGAGCGTCAATCGCAGCTGTAGTGTAGATGTAACCACAAACATTCTCATCACCTCTTCTCATCCCAGAGAGGTCACTTCATGCTCAGGCACGTAAGCTTCATAAGCACAGAACTACAGAGACTGCATTTGAACCTTTCCATGACAGCATTCATTGTTCTCAAATTCCTTGTGTGTCTGCATTTCAGTATCACCTGCCACTCTTGTGCTCTTATCGGGGTAAAAACCTGCCTTCTACCCCTTCCCACAGAGGTTCTTATGTTCAGAGAATCCACTGTGGTTGTGCTGCACTGGGGAGTAGTTTTGGAGATGATGCACTAATGGCTCAGCTCAGAAGATGACTCAGCTCCTCTTATAAATGAATAAGCATTTCTTCAAGTGGCATCTGTGTGTTTGGAAGGGAGGGGGACAGTAGAAGCAAGGGTATTGCTGGCCAGAGTGCATGAATGTAGGGGGTAGGGATAGCTCAGTGGTTTGAGCATTGGCCTGCTAAACCCAGGGTTGTGAGTTCAATCCTTAAGGGGGCCATTTATGGGCAAAAAATGGGGCAAAAAAATATAGTTGGGGATTGGTCCTACTTTGAGCAGGGGGTTGGACTAGATGACCTCCTGAGGTCCCTTCCAACCCTATGATTCTATGAATGTGGCTTTCACTACACAGATCAACTGGCCAAACCTCTGTGGAAGGGGAAGTACAAGGGACACAGCTGCTACTGCTGCCCTGAAAACATGGACTGGAACATCCAATGAACTGTTACATTGTTACTACTTGAAAATTTTAAAAAATTAAACAAAAAAAGCCATTTTAAAAATTAAACTAGTTAAACATTGTGTACACCCAGCAGATTCCTATTGATAAAAAAGTGCATCTTAATAAATGCTCTCCATGTTGGAGCATCTTTTCACATTAGACAAGACACAAAATGCTTTGCTTTATCTTATGATGCTTATTCTTCCTCAAACTACTCTCACAACAGCTCTCTAACATGAAAAGCTATGTTCTTAGGAAAAGTCAGTACAATATGTTATAAGATGAAAGGGAAAATGATCCAAGGTACTTTGAAGTAACACATAGCACTGGTTTCTTAGGTTTAAAGTTGTCAGTTCAAAGACATCAGTGGAAGGGTATTACCAAGTGGCAATACTTGGTCATTAGCATCAGAGAAAAATCTCATATTCTCATGGATGTACGTGTAAAGGAGTCTATTTTATTTTGGTGTCATTTGCTAGTATCTTCACTTCTTAAGAGAAGAACATATAATCTCATAGTATGTATTTGAAAAAAATTGAAAATACTTGTTGTTAATGCGGACCACATCTTAATAGAGTGTGCTTTGTGGACCACCTCCCCTCCCATTCCATATTGCAAAATATCCCTATGGAAACTATGGCATTCACCCTCAGGAAAACGAAAACTATTTACCCAGTATGTATTTTTAGTTCTTTGTTGTGATTTAGCAACCACCAGCACCATGTAGCCAGCCAGCTTTCCACAAACCATCAGGAGTGCTCCACAGACAGTGGTTTTGGGATCGCCTGTTAGTAGAACTCCCTCCTTAGCTTATTTTCTAACTATTACTCAAGGTAGATTTAAGCTAAAGAAAGATATAAGGCTGACAGTTCTTTAAAAATGTCAAAATTCCCTAAAAACTTAAGACTAGACAAACAATGCTAAAGGCTTTAACTACATCACAACACTTATGTTTTGAACTCCAGAATAGCAGATATTTAAAAGAACCCGTTATCACTAGTTTTTTTTCTTAAAGTAACCAAGTTTGCATATTATATCAGACAGTGCAGTTCAAATTATGCAATCACCAGATACTTTTATCTGAGTATCTATTTATGTTATGAAAATTCTCTTTATACTCAAACAGAAAAACATTTCCCCACACCACCACCACTCCCCACACACTACCTGGAGTCTTAGGGTGATTGATGACTTCATCCATTAAACTTGAAAATCTGTCATGTGCTGTCAGTTCTGCAGCAGGCTCAGACTGCCTCAGGACACACGGTTCAAACTTTGGAGTCACTACGGCATAACGAAGCAGCTCTTCATATTCATCCTGTCACAACAGGATGGTAAATAATTATACAGCTACTGTCATCGTTTTTAAAACGCAAACACAGGAAGAAAGGAATGAAAATGGATATGTTAGCTTTTAAATGAGAGTTTTGTATCACATGGCAGAATAATAATTTTACTTATGTTTTCATGGCTCAGCTGTTTCCCTTCAATTTAATAGGCAGAGTTAATGATTTAGCTCCCTTTTATTTCCTATTTTAGAAAGCCCATACTGTCTTCTAGTTAATGCATTATAACGGCCACACAGTACACATTCTAAATAATCCTTTCTAGCTGAACTAAAATTACAGATCTTATAGGAAGCACTCTAAATTCCTTTAAAAAACAGCATAAGAGTTGGACAAATATTTCTTCAAATCACTTACAGTAAGTTATCAGATGGCCTACTACTGCTTTTGTGCATCATTCTTATTGTATATGAAGAAATATAGTTTTATTCCTATCACAGAGGTGCCAATGAGGAGTAAATCAGGTTTCAATGTTTGTACAATGAGAATATATCTGGGAGGAATTAAAAATATGAGACTTGGTTGTTTAATATCTTCCCGTCTAAATTTGATTTGAATATTCTCACCTACTTTAAAATATTTAACTTTTGTTGCATGTTACATTTATACCTTATTAGAAAAACAAAGACCAATCTAGCTTCCCACCACCACCATAAACTCCAGAACTTGGACTGTATAATTTTCAATGTGTGTTATTGTAGCATACCAGAAATGGGTTTTATCACTTTACATAGTATGCAAGCACCTCTAGTGAAACTGTGTTCAGAAATCTGCTATGTATTATAGCAACCCTGCAACACCACTATAGTTGAGGTCGCATCACAACTCCTGTTTAAAGGTTGAGCTTTCTGAGTCCTCTAACAATGAAACGCTAAATTGGATTCCCTTGAAATTTGCTGTGACCGGAGTACAGGGAGATGTCAAGGAAATGACAGCCCAACCAACAGTTCAAAGCTGTTAGTAAACTAACAACATCACTATTTACTCCTACTGTCCCTTCTGTTTTAGAATATCAAGGCACTACACAATACAAATGATAAATCAAGTTTCATAGCAACCCTGCATGGTGAGTTGGGCAAGGATTAATTTGACCAAGGTTAATGCATCTGCTCAAAATCAGACAGCAAGAAGGTAGCAAAACACACAGATGCAACACAGATGTTTTCATTTCCAGTCACATGGTTTGGCCACACTCTTCTTCTCCTCACTGTTATGCTGCTTAATATGTACATCCCGAGCACTCAAAATAGTCATACCAAACCCAAGGGAAAAGTAGAGTATATAGACAGTCCTCTGAAGTCCTCATTTCTCTCAGTAAGACCCCATTAATTACTTGCAAGAACACATGACAGTATATCCAAACTGATCCAACATGTAATATCACAGAAGTATCGCTCATGTATCTAAAACAGTCACCAAATTTATGGCATGGAACTTTGCCATAGAAAGTTACAGGGCAATGCTGACAGAAAGGAAGTTTGTATTATTTTTTAAATTGAAACAAGCAAAGAGCAAACTATGAGATTTAATGTGGACTATGAACATTTTAAGTGATTTAACCAAAAGGAGAAGCCTCTATCCTATTCAAAAAATCAAAACAAAAAAAACCCAACCCTGTCACTGAAGTGCAGAGGTGGCCAACAAATGTGAAATGTGTGTGTATATATATATTAAAAAAAAAAAGCCCAAATGGTTTAATGTTCACATGGATACAAAACATTATCCCCCCCCCGTCCCCTAAATATCACTCCAAAGCTATTTCAGTGCTGCACATCAACTAAAAAATCCCACTGGAGCATAAAATTGGCTTCTAGAGGTAAAGTGCTGGAAACTGGAGGTCAGACAGGTTGGGACTATTTAGCCTAGTTTTGCAATATTAAAACATTAATATATCTGAGAACACAATAGGCCCATTATTCTATGAGATGGGAAAAACCTATAACAGACAACTCAGCAATAGCTGAATACTAAATGACTTCCCCCCCCTTTCCCAGCTTTTACCAAAAAGGTTAGCGTGATCGGATGACAAATGTAGTGAACATCAGTGTAAATGGGTAGGATCTAAGGCTAAAAGAGGGAAAGAACAAGTTAGAACAAGTTAAGTTTACTTAGACAAGCTAGATGTTTTCAAGTCAACAGAGCCTGATGGAATACATCCTAAAATACTTAAGAAACTGGCTGAAGAGATCTGAGCCATTAGCGATTATCTTTGAGAACTCATGGAGGATAGGAGAGATACTAGAGGACTGAAAAAGGGCAAATGTAGTACTTATCTATTAAACAAAGGGGAATATAAACAACCCAGGGAATTATCAACCCATCATCTTAACTTCAGTACCCAGAAAGAAATTTGAGCAAATAATTAAATAATCAACTTGTAAGCACCTAGACATAAGGTGATAAGTAACAGTCAGCATGGAGTCATCAAGAACAAATCAAGTCAAACCAATCTAATAGCCTTATTTGACAGGGTAAGAAGCCCTGTGGATGGAGGGAAGCAGTAGATGTGATATATCTCAACTTTAGTGAGGCTTTGATACTGTTTCACATGACCTTCTCATAAGCAAACTAGGGAAATATAGCCTAGACAAACCTACTATAAGGTGGGTGCATAACTGGTTGGAAAACCAAACTCAAAATAGTTATCAGTGCTTCACTGTCAAGCTGGAAGGGCATATCAAGCGGGGTCCTGCAGGGATCTGTCCAGGGCCTGGTTCTATTAAATATCTGCATGTAAAGAGTACACTTATAAAGTTTGTAGACAAAACCAAGCTGGGAGGGAGTGCAAGCACTTTGGAGGACAGGATTAGAATTCAAAATGATCTTTACAAACTGGAGAAGTGGTCTGAAATAAATAAGATGAAATTCAATACGGACAAATGCAAAGTACTACACTCAGGAAGGAATAATCCATTGCATAACTACAAAGTGGGAAATGACTGCCTAGGAAGGCGTACTATAGAAAAGGATCTGGGGATTATAGTGTGTCACAAACTCAATATGAGTCAACAATGTAATACTGTTTCAAAAAAAAGCAAACATCATTCTGGGATGTATTAGCAGGAGTGTTGTAAGTAAGACAAACATTAATTCTTCCATTCTACTCAGCACTGATAAGGCCTCAACTGGACTAGTGTGTCTAGTTCTGGGCACTACACTTCAGGAAAGATTTGGAGAAAAACCAGAGGAGAGCAACAAAAATTATTATAGGTCTAGAAACCATGACCTAAAAGATAGAAAAAAATGGGTTTGTGTAATCTGGAAAAGAGAAGACTGAGGGGGTACATGGTAACAGTCTTCAAGTATGTAAAAAGCTGTTATAAAGAGAAGAGTGATAAACTGTTCTCCTTATCCATTGAGGACAGGACAAGAAGTAGTGGATTTAAATTACAGCAAAGGATATTTAGGTTAGATAGTAGGAAAATCTTCCTGTCAGGGTACTTAATCATTGGAACAATTTACCTAGAGAGACTGTGGATCTCCATCAGTGGAGATTTTTAAGAGCAGGTTAGACAAACACCTGTCAGGGATGGGCTAGATAATACTTCGTTCCGCCTCAATGCAGAGGACTGAACTAGATGATCTATCCAGATCCCTTCCAGTCCTGTTTCTAGGATTCTAGTGATATAAAATTATTCTGCTCAACTGCCAGGGGGCAAATTTGTAACATACACATGGGAAACATGTAGTGTCAGCTATAGGTTGTCTTAACTCAGGAAGTTCCTTCAAGAGGAAATGTAGCCAAACTCCAAACCTATAGACAATGGAACTCCCTGTGCCTGTATCCTATAGATAACTAACTACTTAGTTTGCAAAATAACAAGGGTGGGGGGCAAGTAAATGAACAATAAGGGGTCATAAGAGGGGCAGATACATGTAGCTTGCTAATTATGTATTGTAATGATGGCAAATTTTGGTCAATCAGAGCAATAGATTATCATAAGCAACTGCATATAATGCTTTGGTTTAAGTGTTTTCTTTGTTCTTGCTGACTTATGAGCTCGAACCCAATTGCAATTGACATAAACGGATCGCCCCTCCCGCGGCTCCTTGCTTGGCTAGCTATGTCCGTCTCTCCTTATTCCTCTGCTGGAACGGACAGAAATTTCTATGACACTAGGATTTCAAGATTATTTTTTTAATCAAGACTCTAGTAGTTCTAAGAAAAGCAGCATCAGTATATAGATGTTAAGTATCTCTGTAAATCTGACCCATAGTGACTGTCACACTAGACTAGACTTTGAACCAACCGTAAGGATGATTATGATCTGTATATTGACCTCAGGACCTGCCTGATATTCAGTAACAATTTAATACAGACACAATCCTGTCCATTTTCAGGGCTTGTTATATGGCAATGCCTTTGTCTTATCCTCTGACTTAAGTGTTGGAAATATGGATGAATTGTCCTTGCCGATAGGCTTTCTGATGGTGGATTCAACAAGAGGCATAGCTATATATATATTATACACACACACACTATACTATATACTATACTTGGGGAAGAAGCACATGCCTTGCAAAGATGAATCCCTTCTAAATCTATAGTTCAAAGGGACAAATGTATAGATGCCCGACAGGTAGAAACCATATCAGCTCAACCTGAGAAAAGGGCTTCAACATTACACACTTGTTCCACTGAGTGACTGAAAGCTAGGATGCCTCTCTACCAACTGGCAAAACCTTATTTTGTCACTAAAATTAGCCTACTTTGGCTACATTCCTATAAGAGAAAATATCTGTTCAAACTCCATAAAACAATTGTGGTTTCTAGTGGCTTTAAGAAGCAAGAGCTACATTAAGGACCAAGCTTATATTGTAGTCCGATTTCTGACCAGGGAATGAGGTGCCATTAGATTGCATTTACTAATGTTTAAAACTTAAACAGCACCTTTCACCTTTAAAGTGCTTTACAAACCTCTTCAATAGCACACTGTACCAAATGTAAAGCCAGGGGAGCTCTCTAGCTGACCTGTTTTAAGGTTTCAGAACAATACAGACTCAGCCAAGCAGGAATTTAAGTCTACAAATATTTGAAAATGTTAACTCTGGAGATGGAGCAATACACAGATATATAACTAGAAATAATGGGATTACATTAAGAAAAAGAAAATGTCCTTTCATTATCAGACTCAACTCCCCTGTACTGAGATGTAGCTGACTGTAGAATAGATTCTCAAGGGATGTGATAGAAGATCCATTGTTTGGGACAATTAAAGACAAGTTCGGATATACGGTTTCTGGAACTTAAAGTTTCTGATAGGACACTTGTATTGTAAAATCTTTGTGTGAACAAAGAAGGAAAGGTTAGAGGGGATGAAACCATGTGCCAATTAGAATAGACATAAAATAGTTCTGGTTTTGGGTGGGTACTGAAATCTCCCAAAAGCCAGTCATTTTCAACCTCCTTTTCTGAGAGGGTGGACATGCTTCCTCCCAGATACCATATCAATGAGCAGTCACAAAAAAGGTGGGGGGAGGAAGTATAGTAACACCTGAATGGGCTGACATCTTTAGACCATAGACCTCTGGAGTGAAATCCTGACCCAACAGACATTAACGGCAGTTCTGCTAGACTTCAACGTGCCACAATTTCACCCTGGTCAGCAGTGATGCATCCTCATGCCATCCTGTCCCACAGAAGGTACAGCAGGAAAAAGAGAGGGATTGTAATTTATTTTGTGGTTGAAGGTACATATTTTGAAAATATCTCTATACTAAATAAAGGAGAAAGTTGAATCTTTGTTAGTATTGAGCTCATGTTATAGGTGCTGAAAAGATCGAAAGATTAAGAATACAAAAAAAACCTCAACCCATTCAAACATACATTTTCTTTAATTAAAATAATTCTTGTGGATGAAAAAGACTGGTGATGCTGCAAATCCAGGTGAGAGCTCAAACCATTCTCTTCTAAGCTTTCCAAATAATGTTGATCCATCCTCAGCCATGGCTATAACTTATGATGATTTGAGATTTTTTGCACAGCTTGTTAGTTTTGTGAGATTTTTAACTCTCTCTATAGCTTTAACAAGCTGCAAGCTACATTTTGAATATAGCAGCTTCTCTGTGCACTTTTGCCTCCATGTTGGCCTACAATTCGAAAGGTAGGTGGCAAAGGGCTAACAAAATAGGGCCACTGACTCAAGTATTTGACCACTCAAATGTAATTGCTCTACCAAAAGACAGGCTCTCAACCTGGAGAACTAGTTTGTCAAGGGAAGATCCTCCTAGCAACAGGATCAACAGTTGGCACTGGCCAGGAGGTCACATGATAGAGGGGCTAGAAGGTTATAAAAAGACAGGAGCTGATCCCATAACTCTTCAATCACTTTTCACCAGCTCAGGCTGAAAAGATCTGCATGTAGGAGCCTCATAAGGTATGGAGAACCCTGCCTTCCTGAACACAGATGGACCCCAAAGACTCCCAAGGGAAGGATGAGCTAGTGAGCAGCATCTCATTTAGGATGTTAGCGGTTTTCTAAATGATATGTGCTCTTTGGTTAACAAATAATGCACGAGTGCAATGGTGTTAGAATATTGAGCAAAGTGTCTGTCACATGCCACACCTACCATTTGGCCTGTTGAAGAAGGAAACTGGAAGGCTCAACGATTTGGGCAGAGTTCTGGGAAAGGGTATATTTGAATTACTAGGATATCGTATGGGTCAATGCTGGTCTTTGGGGCCTGAGGCAAGTGGGATGCAGGACTCCATTTCCATGAAGGGGTAGCAGAAAGTGTACAGGAAGTGTGCCAGAGAGGCTAAGGGAGGAAATAGTGCTCCAGCCGCCTCAGACCCAGGAAAGCATATAGCTGAAATAATAAGAACAACCATCCAAAAGACATGCCAGAGGCAAGGCTAGTCACGAACTAAGCTATGGGGGCAGAGAGGCTTCACTGGGGGAAGAATGCAAATGCAGAAGACTGGGTATTTTGGGGGGCATGGGAGCTGGGCAGACACAGATAAATACCAAAGAAGGATAAGGCAGCAGAAAGGTAAGGACAGCCAGAGAAGTACTTGCACCATGACACTGGGGGGAAAAAAAAAAGCAAAGAGAACTTTCTGGGTAGAGCGCTGGCTGGAAAAAGAGGCTTGGAATATCGAGCAAAGAAACTGCCTTCTGTTTGATTCCTATTGTGTTCAAGGAAATGGGACTATGTACATCTTTGTAAATAAACAGGATTGCACCAAAGAAACTACTAGCATAGTTTTTTCCTCCTAATGTAAACAACATTCAAGATCTTGAATATTGGTTAGCCACTAGAGTCAAAAGGCAGAATGATGCTTTCTATCCTTAATAGCAGTTTTATTGTTTTAATTTGGTAATTCACACCTGTAAGAAAGCAGCACTTTTCTACTTTTGGGATTAATGTGCTGTCTCTTAAGCTTAGTCAAGACACATGCTCCATATATTAAATTTTTTGTGTGCAGTTACATCAAGTTTGAATCTTTACTAAGCAAAAATTAGCAATGTGGTTATTTGCTTATTAAAAACTCAAATTTTGCTTGTATTCTCTATTTTGCTTCCTTCCATTAACATTTTTATTTCTCTATTGTATGCCTAAAATAAATAACAATTAAAAAAGATGAAAAAAGTTATCCACAGCATTTCTTCACAGTTACACTTTGTCAAATAAAATGCCGTAAAAGAGGTTCAAATGCAATTGCTTCTGTCCTACCTGAAGATCTGAAGAGACAGAACTGCCTCGATCTGAGTCTTTTGGCAAAACTGGACTTGAGCTTTTCTCCTCATCTGATGACATTCTGCACAAATTTCAGAGTAGCAGCCGTGTTAGTCTATAATGCATCCGAAGCAGTGGGCTGTAGTCCACAAAAGCTTATGCTCTAATAAATTTGTTAGTCTCTAAGGTGCCACAAGTACTCCTGTTCATTCTGCACAAAGACAATTCTATAAAATAGCAGAAGCTGGACTTCATTTTCTAGTTACAACAAATGATTGTGGCGCTTCCCTAAACAAGGGAGTTGGGTAGGATAGACCCTATGTAGGGACCTGGGACATGGAGCAGTCAAAGGACTTGAGGCCCAACAGGAAGAAAGGTGCTGACGTCCCTGCTGGAAGGCAGTAGATTTTGTGGGGCGCAGAAGAGAATGGGTGAATAAACAAACGATGATTGAGTCAAGTATGAATTTGTGAGCTAGGAGGACTGATTAGAGAGTGTATGACAGGGTGGTATGGTTATCTGGTGTGAAGGTGAGGAACAAGGTATTAGCTGTGTCTGAGCAAAAGAGAACAGGAAAGTTTTGTCTAGAGTACATTCATGCAAGTTGTTTTATAGGCAGGGGAAAGGGTTGTGTATAAAAAACCTACACAGACAACAGAAGAAACTGGCTGTCTATACTAGTGAAATAAAGTAAGAAAAGAAAACTGAAATAGATATTTTCTGATAGAAGTATAATTTTTAATTTGCCAGTATTCATTTAAATTTTATCATTAAATTGGCAGAAAGTAACCACCTTTAAGTATCTGTATATCCATTCTGGTTTTCAAAGTGATGAGCAATAGGTAGCGTCTTATTCCCCTAGTTATGTGTAGTAACATGGATGGAAGTTGTGTTTGCACATTAAGAGTGGGGAGACTCCATTACTGGATGATCAATTAGCCTGAGTATCGCTTAAACAGTTTCAGGGTTGTTTTTTTTGGGGGGGGAGGGGGGGGTTGTGTGTGTGTGGAGGGGGGGGGGGGGGGAGACAAAACAAAAAAACAACAACAAAAGAGACCGTTCTTGCACTACATAAACTTTTTGCCTCTAGTATAGTTGTTTTTTACTTTCAATACTTGCAGAATTTAAGTAACTTTCCTAATTTTCTGGTGTGCGGAAGAAAACTATGTAGGCAGAAATCATGTATGCAAAGATTTCACCAGAATGAACTTTTACACAGCCAATAAACCCATAAATCTAGTCATTTGATGTAAATGTTGTCAGGGTTTTACACACTGCAGAGGGCAATGCTACAATAGTTCACTTTATAAAATGGATTTAAAAATGGGAGCACACCCTAGTTAATAATTCCAGGCCCCAATCCTGCAACTGACTCTAGATGGGCACACCCTTGCACTCACACAGAGCTCCACTAAATTCAATGATGCACAGGCATGCTGTCAGGGCCCAAACTCATATTTGTGGAGGATAGCACACACAGACATCAGAACAAATTAGCCACAATAGCCTCCAAGATCAATGCAGTCATGTAAAAAGATAAAGAAAAGCTTTAAGCTACTTTCCCAACTATGCTTTTGAATTTGTTTTAACTAATTTAAAATCTGTTAGAGAGACTGGACACCCTAGGATACTTAATCCCTTGCTGAAATTCACACTTTTGGTTTCTCAGCACTCAGGGTGACTGTTGTAGATACTTCAAAGATGGGAGATGCAGCATGTCCTGCCTCTGAATTATCCATGACTTGGGGAATGGAAAGTTACACTCAGAACAGAGAAATTGACATTTTAAAAATGCTTCAAAGGCAATTTAAAGGCTGTGATTGTTTCTGGTCCAAACTCAGAGACAGGACTGCCGAGTCTCCAATTAATGTTAGTGCCCAATGTGCCATAAGCTATATAATAGCTGTTTATATATATATATATATACACACACACACACACACACTCACACAGAGTGAAATTTCAAGTATTTGCTAAAACTCTTCACTGTGCACTTTGTTGTGCAACGAAAACAATTGCAAGATTTGTCGGTTTCAGGTTTGGGTCATTTATTTGAAATTAAAAAATCCAGTATGTCTTAAATTTTGGAATTCTCTCAGTTTATATCCAGAGAATAGATTTCACAACAGAAACCCACACTAAAACAAAACAGCAAGACTGGCTTACTGCATTGAGATCACTATTTTCAGAAATCAAGGTCCAATTAGGGCAAAGAGTAACTTATTTGTTTTGATTTCAGTGGGCAAAGCACTTGACTTTAAGTGAGGATCTGAGATCAGTTCAATGTTTACTTTTCTTTGGTAAGCGTAGTATGTTGCAAATAACCTGGTATTGACACAGCTCTTAGCAGGGGCATCTTTCTGTAGGTTAGAAAAGAAAATCTGTCCTCTCTCTATATATAAGCCAGGGTTCACCTCATCTTCCCCCCGCCCCCCCCCTTACCTCACCTGAGTTTGCAAACACAGGTGATATCTATACTATTAAGTTTTGTATTTGGACTTTCCAAGTAATGGTCACTCTACAGCTTCCACCATTAGTACCACCAGTAGAGTTGTTCCAATGGTGAGTGAACAACTACTACAAAGGGCACTAGTGAGAGCAAGGTCAGACTGAACAATAATACTGCTGATATGTGCAGATTGGGAGAAGCAATTGGGTCTTCAAAAGTCTCTGGGGAATGGGGAAGACAGGAACAAAAAACTGAGAAAACAGGTTAATGATTCTCACCAGGGAAGGGGATTATTACTGTATTGAAATATGGGATGGAAGGTCACATGTTCAGTGAGGGCCGTGGATAACTCCACAAGTAGTCATGTTGAGGGCACTGCTAATAATTGCAAGTGCTACCCACAAAGCTAACTGTATAAGGTCATAGATAATAATGTGGGGGATTTGACAAAACTGAAGGAGTGATAGGAGTGTGGAATCCAGGGAGAGACTCATCTATTCACAGGTGTGCAGGGGAAGTGTTAGGATTTCAATGAAAATCTCCGAGTCACAAATGGACATAGAAGTTCAGATAAAATTACAAATACGCTAATTGTGTTAATGTATAACCATACATGGAGCTGGGTTCAGTGGGGGTTGTGAATAATGGGCAGGTGGGGAAGTTCAGCAAGGACTGTAGATATTGGAGCAGGGGGGCCACAAGGGTTATGAGGCATGATGGTTAGTGGGGGATACAATTATAGGGGATGGAAGGGGATCAGTAGGAGCTATGGGTCAGTGGGGGTCAGGTTGCGGCGGGGGGGGAGGCAGAGGGGCAGTGGCAGCTGTGGTTATGGGGCAGGGAGACACAGGGCCAGAGGCTATTCGAGGAGGCAGAGGAGCAGTTGGGGTCGTGTCTATGGGGGAGGGGCGAGGCAGAAGGGCCCGTGGCTATGGGGCGGGAGGCCCAAAGGACAGGAGAGGCCGTGGCTATAGGACGGGCTGGGAATTAGGGGCCGTGGCTGTAGGGCAGTAGCCGGGGGGGAGGGGTGGGAGACCGTGGCTATGGGGGGGCCTGCAGGCTCATAGAACTATGGAGACTCTCCACTGTATGATGTGCACCCGCCCCTTTCTCCCCAGGGAGGCTGGGAGGGACTCAGTCTCCCCTGCAGGACCCCGCGAGCTCCCCATACCTGCGCAGCCCCCCGCCTACGGGCTCAGCCTCCCGCGGTGCGGCCCCAGAAGACTCGGAAGCTTGACAGTTTCAAACTGCCGTCGGTAAAAGCCAAAGTCTCTGAGATTGGTTCTGAGTACTTTTGTAAAGCATCCTATCATTGGATAGCCGTTTCGTAGCGCAGCCAATCACTATGTGCGCAATTAACGCGGGGCGGGGCTCACAGGTAACTGCCTCCCCCATCGGCGAGCTGCGGCTGCCAGGGCGCCTCACGTCTGGGAGTGGAGCGCTCTGCCCGTCTCTCGCGTGCCCCGTGGGTAGGACTGCTTCCGCCCGCTGATTGGCCAGCGATGCTGCCCGGGCCGGGAAGGCGGGTAGTGAACGGGCAGTTAGCGTGAGGGTGTCACGTGAGCAGGGCCGGATTTCTGTTGCCGTCAGTGGGTTCAGGCACGTATTGTGCGTGGCTGACGCTAGGGCCGCTCGGCCTAACGGCCCCGGCTGCCTGGGACGCTCCTGTCAATTGCAGAAATCCATGAAAAACCCACCAGTCCCGTCGGGGGGCTGCCCGCACTGGTGCTCTGGGCTGAGCCAGCAAAACACATACAGGTCACCCCAGTGTCCCTTGGTTGTTTTAAACTCTCAGACAGGACAGCTGGGGTAGAGAGACTGGTGCCCCTCTGGTTCTTGCTGTCAGTGTAGCTCAGGATGTTGGGCAAAAGCTACATTTACATTTGGAGCAAAAACACTCCATTGCGTGTGACCATCGAGTGGCCAATAGCAATAAGTCCTGGGGCTATAATTAATAGAAAGGCCGTACTTGCATATAATAGGGAATATAGAGAGTCCCTTTGCCCATTAGTCTCTTTGTTTAAATCATGCTTTTTGTAGAACAGCTGGTGGGGTGTAAAACCGCTCCACACTAAATTATAGCCTCCAGTTTTGCTGGTGACAGCTACACCATCTGGTGTACAACAGACACATGTCCAACAGTCTAGCCCCGATAACTTATGAAATAGACATGACATTTAGCCTGACACTAGCCTGATGACTGAAGAAACATAGCATCTAAATGTATAAACTTAGAGCAAATATACACAAAAATATAATATACTGTATTTTATTTTAGATTTTTATAAATATATTTTAAAACCTCTCGGTTACTTCTAGATGCTTTTAACACGCACTAAAATACACGTAATCAAAACAAAAGCAGCCAAACCACCACAAAACTTCATCCCCAGCAATAGTCAGTCCACATCCCAGGGGTGAAAGTAACTTAAAGGATTTACCAGTACTCCGGAGTCCTTAGGAGGGGCCGGGCCTCAACCGGAAGAGGCGGGGCCTTTAAATACCCAGGCACTTTAAATCAGGATTTAAAGGGCCTGGTGCTGGGGCTGTGGTAGCAGTAGCTGGAAGCCCCGGGCCCTTTAAATCACCCCCGGAGCTACCAGCTGCAGAGGCGGCTAGGAGCCCCAGGGATGATTTAAAGGGCCTGGGGTTCCAGCTGCTATTACCGCAGTGGAGCCCCGGGCACTTTAAATCACCATCAGAGGGGGCCCGGCCTCTGGTGGAGCTTTAAAGGGCCTGGGGCAACACTGCAGTAGCGGCAGCCAGGAGCCCCTGGCCCTTTAAATCACCACCATAGCCCTGCCTGCCGCTACCCCAGGGATCCAGCAGCGGGGCTTGGGTGGCGATTTAACGGGCCCCAGAGGGTAGCAGCAATGGGACCCCTGAGCCCTTTAAATCGCCACCCAAGCCACGCTGCTGGAGCCCCAGGGTAGCAGGGGCAGCCAGGGGCTCAGGCAGTGATTTAAAGGGCCCGGGGCTCCAGTAGCCGCTACCACCCTGGGCCCATTAAATCGTCCCTGGAGCCCTGCTGCCGGAGCCCTGGGGAGGCGGTGGCAGGTCTCCGGCGGCTATTTTAAGGGCCGGGGCTGTAGCGGCTGCCACAGCCCCAGATCCTTTAAATAGCTGCCGGAGCGCTGCCACCGCTACCCCAGGGCTCCGGGGACAATTTAAAGGGCCCGGGGCGGTAGCTGCGGCAGGCGCCCCAGGCCCTTTATATCGCCACCTGAGCCCCGCCGCTTCCCCAGGGCTCCGGCAGCAGGGCTCTGGCAGCAATTTAAAGGGCCCAGGGCTCCAGCCGCTGCTGGGAGCCCCAGGACCTTTAAGTTGCTCCCAGGGGAAGCCAATCCGCGCTGGTACGGCGCACAGACTCTTGCCGGTATGCCATACCGGAGTGTACTGGGTTACTTTCACCTCTGTCTCATCCTCAAAATAAAGTCTTCTCCCCATAAAGATTTCCCCCGTCAAGTCCTTTCTGCAGTGTTCCTTGGCTGCCAGAGTATCTTCTTAGAGGCCATTGCATCTGGGTCAAGTAAGAGAAACCCTAAGGTCAGCTCAGGATCTGGAGAGTGTAAATGTGGGGTTACATGCACCTTTGCTTCCACCAACCTCAGGTCCTGTGCCACACAGAGCTTGATCTGACCCACCGATCTGGCACATTATTTTAGCCAACATCTCAGATAGCAAAGAATTAGTGTGTCTCATGAGAACTAACTCTTGGAAAATTTCCTTTCTAGGAACTCTTCTTTTAGCTTGTCAGTGGGGATGGGATCTTTTCTTACCAAGGCACATTCAAGGTTATTGAGACTATGTACATTCATTTGCCATGTCATCAATAGAATGCTGACTAAAGAGATTCAGGGACTCTGTTGTAGTATTAGTTAAATTTAGTTTAAATATTAATTGGTTTTGCTCTGAAATATGAGGTAGGGCAGCTGAAGAGTGTAAAAGATTTTATGTAAGGGGTTTTTCCTTGCAGAGAAATGTATAAACAGTAGTCGCAAACTGATTTTCTCTGACAACTATTTTCATTGTGTGAGGTTTGCACAAGTGATAGGTAAGATTTATGAATGGAAAAAATATATACTCTCTGGGATGGATGAGATTCTAGAGCTGAAACTTTAGAAAACCAGAATGAGGAGCTAGAGCAAGTTTGCAATTAATATTTTAAAATATCCACCGGTATAGTTTGCTAAAGTTAATGGGCTGGAGAGGTTATATGATGCACCAATTATCTTTTTCTTTGATACACATTTTATCAGATATTTTCCAATGAGGTTGTTCATCGTGAAATATTAGATATATTTCTTCTTCCTTCCTTTTCTCTTGTCTCTCCTATTTTCATCTATATTTATAGGATTAATTTGTTATGTATAGTGCCTACAACGTGTTCCATTGACTTCCAAACATAAAGACACAGATCTTACCACGTAGGTTTCAGAATTTGAAACAAATAGCTGACTAAGGATAAGGGGGAAAAGGCATAAATATAAACAAAGTGGTTATTGTGGTGATTACATATGTTAGATAATATGTTTTATTAACACAGAGATTTTTTTAGATACATAGATTATCTCCCAAGTTTTCACTTTTCTTTATGTATCTTTCTTTTCTCCCCTCTAAAACCTTTAATTCTAACTTATCCTTGTTCTACTTACTCTATAATCTCTCATTCTTTAAATGAATATTAGTATTGTCATACCAAGTGGTAAGTAATTTAGAATGTTCAGTATCTTCCCAATACTAAAGACTCCATGATAATATAGGGTATGTCTAAACTGCAATTAGACACCCACTGCTGGCCTATGCCAGCTGACTCAGGCCTCAGGCTAAGGGTCTATTTAATTGCCCCTGACTGCCCCCCGCCGCCCCATCCAACCATCCCTTCTCCTTCCTGACTGTCCCTCCAGGACCTCTGCCACATCCAACCATCCCTTCTCCCTGTCCCCTGACTGCCCCCTGCTACCCCATCCAACCACCCCTCCTTCCTGACTGCACCCCAGGGACTCCTGCCTCATCCAACCATCCCTTCTCCCTGTCCCCTGATGGCCCCCGGAACCCCTGCCCCTGACTGCCCCCCGCCACCCCATCCAATCCCCCCACTCCTTCCTGACTGCCCCCCGAGGACCCCTGCCCCATCCAACCACTCCTTCTCCCTGTCCCCTGACTGCCTCCGGAACCCCTGCCCCTGACTGCCCCCCATCCAACCCCTCCTCTCATTCCTGATGGGCCCCCTGAGACCCCTGCCCCCATTCAACCCCCCTGTTCCCCACTCTCTGACCGCCCCAACCCCTATCCACACCCCCACCCCTTGCCCACCTCCCCAAACTCCCCTGCCCTCTATCCAACCCCCCCTGCTCCCTGCCCCCTTACTGCGCTGCCTGGAGCACCGGTGGCTGGCAGCGCTACAGCCGCACCTCTCGGCTGGAGCCAGCCATGCCACCACGCAGCACAGAGCACCGGATCAGGCCAGGCTCTGCAGCTGCACTGCCCCAGAAGCTCACAGGCCCACCACCCAGAGCATTGCGCCGGCAGTGGAGCGAGCTGAGGCTGTGGGGGAGAAAGGGGACAGCGGGGGAGTGGCCGGGGGCTAGCCTCCCCGGCTGGGAGCTCAGGGGCCGGGCAAGAGGGTCCTGCAGGCTGTATGTGGCCTGCAGGCCGTAGTTTGCCCACCTCTGATCTATTGGGTGCTCAGTTGTTATCTTACTGTTTTTCTACACATTCTTATTGTCCTGCAAACTGTTTTAGGAATCAGAGCTTGATTAAACTCTGAATCTCACACAGATATTTTCATTTTAGATTACATAAGGTTGAGAAAATTCAATATATTTTAGTATTGTATTTAATGACAATTTTATACAGTAGTTAATTTTGTTGCAAATACTAGTTATAGTCCTTTTCTTATGTCACAATGAACTATTTTTCAATCATTTCCCTCTCAGATACATTATTTAGCCTAATATGAAACAACTTGATGATTGTAAGGATGCAAGGAACTAGAATGCAGGTCTGCAGAGCCTGGGACAGCTGCCATTCCCACAGTGCCACCAGGAGGCTATGCAGAGCCACACCAAGGGCACATTGTGGAGAATAGGCTTTGCAGGAAGTACTGCCCCAGGGAGCCAGAGTGACAGTACCCTGCAGCCCTCTGATTGGTCAGCCACCCTGTTTAACTCTGTGGGGTTGCCCAGACAACTTCCTGGGCCACACCACAGACTCTGGGCCTGCTGTGACTCCAGACCTCACCTCCTCTCCTGATCTCTGGCCTCTGATCCCAGCCTGAATCTAGCCTGGTACAACCTCTGATCTCTAACCCCAACTAGGGTGACCAAGTATCTGGTTTTCGACCAGAACACCAGGTCAAAAAGGGACCCTGGCGGCTCCGATCAGCACTGTCGACCGGGCTGTTAAAAGTCCGGTTGGTGGTGCTGCAGAGCTAAAGTGGGCTAGTCCCTATCTGTCCTGGCTATCTGCTATGCCCTGGAAGTGGCCAGCAAGTCCAGTTCCTAGGGAGGCCATGGGGCTCCACACGCTGCCCCCCCCACCCCGAGCAGCGGCTCCGCACTCCCATTGGCCGGAACCAATGGGAGCTGCGGGCACGGTGCCTGCAGGAGAGAGAAGTGCGCAGAGCCAGACCTGTCCTGCTGGTCGCTGCCGGGGCACAGCGCAGAGTCAGGACAGGCAGCAAGCCTGCCTTAAGCCCCCCCCTACCCCTGCTGTGCTGCTGACCGGGAGCTGACCGAGGTAAGCCTGATCCCCAACCCCCCCTACCTCAGCCCCGAGCACCCCCAAACCTGGAGCCCCCTCCTGCACCCCAAACCCCTCATGCCTGGCCCCACCCCAGAGCCTGTACTCTATCATGTGCAGTCTGCCAGAATTTTCATCAAACTGGATCTCTGGGGCACTTACAGCATAGTATGCATCAGGGCAGGAGATGAATGGAAGACAGTCTTTCAAACCTGCTATCGGCACTTTGAAAATGTTGTAATGCCAGTCAGGCTGACCAATGCTCCTGCAATCTTTCAACGTTTTGTGAACAATGTATTTAGAGACATCCTGGACAGTATGTAGTCATCTATATCAATAACATACCTGTGTTTTTCAGATAATCCTCCTCAGAATTGTTACCATGTTCATTCTATCCGGGAAAGACTATGGAAGCATGGCCTCTTTGTGAAATTGGAAAAATGTAGTTGGAAAAATGTACCTTTGACCAGTACACCACAGAATTCTTGGATTACATCCTTTCCCCAGAGGGCATCAAAATAGATCCCCAAGCAGCACCTACAGTGGAACTCCAGATGACGGTGACTAGCCAGAAGAAGTCACTTTCAAGCCTGAGACCCCATCTCCCTGAAAAGAGGATTTTTACTGACTGTTCCTTCCAGGCTTCTCAGTGTAAATAGCCCCCATGACCAATCTCCTCCACAACAACGTCAAATTTGTTTGGACATGTGAAGCTGTCAAGCAGCTCAAGACTGCTTTCACCACTGCTCCTATTCTAGCACACTTGGAGCTGGCCCAGGTATTCATAATGGAAGCTGATGCCTCCGATGTAGCCATCGGGGGCCATTTTCTCTGACGCATGGTCCACAGCACATATTGCATCCCTGCACCTACTACTCCCAAAAACTCACCCCTGCTGAACAGAATTATTAGAGATATTAGATAAGGAACTACTCAAATTAAACCAGTCTTTGAAGAGTGGCACCATCACCTCCAGTGCAAATCTTTTCTGATTATAAGAAACTTGAATATCTGCAGAAGGCTCGAGCTTTGAATCAAAGACAGCTCAGGTGGGCATTATTCTTCTCTATGTTCGATTTTGTTATCACTTATTACCCAGGAATCAGGATTGGGAAAGCTAGCACTCTATCCTGAAAAGGGGACTATCACCAAGAGGGAGAGGAGCTTAACCAAGAACCACTCTGTCTCCTGAAACTCAGCTTCCTTAGTGCCACAGTTCTCCAAGACCTGCTTGATCTAATCCGATCCGCTTTGCAGGGCAACCCTTTAGCCTAGGAGGTGATGGAACAGCCTGAACAAACGAGAGCCAGAACCAAAATGCAATGGTCTACGCAGGATGCGATCACCTACCTCTATGGGCGCATATATGTTCCACTCCCAACTAGAAGAGCTCCATCTCTGCCATGACACTCCCCTGGCAGACCACTTTGGCCTCCTTAAGACTTTCAACATGCTTCCTATTTCTTCTGGTGGTCCTATATACAAGCTGAAGTCCAGGATTATGTTAACTCTTGTGATCTGTGAGTGCACACCAAGACAATTGTGCTAACCCCCTTGGCACCTTAGTACCCCTGGAAACCCCCCTGGACCTTGATCACCCTGGACTTCATAGTGGAACTCCCCAGCTCTGATGGCCACACAATCATCTTGACTGTTTTAGACCAACTGACCAAAATCCCCTGTACACTTACACTTAATCCCCTGTAACAGCCTGCCCTCTGCCGAAACAACGGCTCGACTCCTAGTGGTTCAGATGATCTGTCTTCATGGGCTTTCACACTGTATCATCTTGGACCAAGGCCTGCAGTTTGTCTCACGCTTTTGGCGTGAAGTGCTCTGGGTAATGGATGTTCACGCTTTTACCTCCACCATGTACCACCTGCAAACAGGTGGACAGACAGGAAGGGTGAACCAAGTATTGGAGCAATACCTATTGTACTTTGTCAGCTACCATCAAGATAACAAGTTCTCATACAATTACACTGCCCACGCTTCCACAGGACAGAGTCCCTTCTTTGCAAATTATGGGCTCCACTCTCACTTCTACCTGGCCTTGCCAGCAGCCTCCCCAAACCCAGCAGTTGCCGACTGAATCCAACAAATTCATCTTATCCAGGAGGACCTTAAGGACCACCTCAAAAACATGAAAAGGGTTCTATAAGTGGTATGCAGACCATCGACACCAGGTGGGTCAAAAGTCTGGCTTGCAATAAAACACCTCCATACAAACAGGCCATCCTGCAAGCTAGACCACCAGTTCCTCAGATCCTTCTGGATTTGTTCTTCCTGAAGCCAACACAGAGGACCTTTTTCCAGATAGGTCTCAACAGCTGCCCCCGTTGCCAATCCATGTCCAAGGGTATGAGGCATATAAATTGGCATCTTTTCCTCTCTGAGAGAGGGTGGGAATTGCAGCCTATGATGTAGATGGTTTTCAATGTCTCAATTGCAATGTCCCCTTTGCGACCAATCTGGCTGGCCACTAGATTAATCCAGACTCTGGACTGGTAACTATAAACATCAACTAGCGGGACTGTGTGTGTGTGTGTGTGTGTGTAATTAAAAAGCATATGCTAACTGTTGTATTCTCAATAAATGCAGCATGCTGCCTTCTCCCATATAAAGATCCCGTGTGCTTCTTATAAGTATAACATTTTTGGTACTACTGCTTGTAATGCCTTGAAAGAATCATCTGAAGGAAAGGATCAGAAGGAGAGCCTGTCAACTGGAAGGCAATGGGATGCATTGCCCTAGGGACGAGGATTCTATGACCAAGAGGAGAAGAGCGGTGGTGGTCGGGGCCTCTCTTCTAAGGGGCAGTCATCCATCTGCTGTCCGGACTGGGAATCCCAAGAAATGTGCTGCTTGCTTGGAGCTAAAATTCAGGATGTGACAAAGAGTCTGCTGAGACTCCTCAAACCCTTGGACCGCTACCCCTTCCTACTTATCCACGTGGGCACCAACAATTCTGCCAAAAATGACCTTGAGTGAATCACTGCAGACTACATGGCTCTGGGAAGAAGGGTAAAAGAGTTTGGGGTGCAAATGATGTTGTAGTCAAACCTCCCTGTTGAAGGGAAAGGCCTGGGCATTGAATTGTGGAAGTAAATGGCTCCACAGATGGTGTTGATTAGAGGGCTTTGGCTTCTCCACCAACAAGCTGATGTTCCGGGAAAGAGGATTATTGTATTGGGATGGGCTCCATCTATCAAATCCTGGGAAGAACATCTTTGGACTAATCTGGCTAATCTGTTAAAGAAAGGTTTAAACTAGATCTTATTGGGGATGGTGACAGAAATTCAGCAAATGTGCATCTAGGCTCAAGTCATGAAGACAAGGGGAAGGGGCTAAATTCTGGAGAAGGGACTGGAAACCACAATGGCATTAAAGAGGCAAGAAGAAAAGTAACAGGGCAGGCTGCAAAATGTATTCAATGCCCGTATACCAATGCAATGAGTATGGGGAACAAGCAGGATGAATTGGAAGTCATGGCCAATTATGTCATTTTTTCATATACATTGGGGACTTGGTGGGACAACTCCCATGATTGGAGTACCAGCAATGAGGGATATAGCTTGTTCCAGAAGGATAGGTATGGGAAAGAAGGAGGAGGTGTGGAATTGTTTGTCATGAATGTATATACTTGCTCCGAGGTCCAAGAGGAAGTGAGCGGAAGACATACTGAGAGTTTCTGGGAGAAGATAAAAAGGGAAAAGAATAGTAGTGATGTTATGGTGGGAGTCTATTACAGATCACCAAATCAAGAAGAGGAAGTGGATGAGGCATTCTACAAGCAGGTAACAAGATTAGCTAACACACATGGGCTAGTATTAATGGGGAATTTTAATTTCCCTGATATCTGTTGGAAGACTAGTACAGCACAACATAATATGTCCTGCAAATTCTTAGTGTGTGTAGGGGACAACTTTCTGATTTAGAAAGTTGAGGAAATGACTAGGGGGGGTCATCCATTTTGGATCTGGTGTTGACCAACAGGGTTGAATTGGTTGCGAAGGTGGTCGGGAACTTGGGAGGAAGTGATCATGATCTGATCGAATTCAAGATCCAAAAGAAAGGAGGACACAAGAACAGCAAAACAAGGACACTTCACTTCAGAAAGGTAGATTTCAACCAACTCAGAGAAATAGTAGGGAAGGGCCCATGGAAAGACAAATTAGGAAGAAAAGGAGTCAAAGGCAGCTGGCAGTTCCTAAAGAATGAAATACTATAGGCTCAACATCAAGCTATTTCAGTGCAGAAGAAAGATAAGAGGAGCCACAGGAGGCAAATGTGGCTGTACAAGGAGCTTTTTAGCTATCTAAAACTCAAAAGGATACATATAGGAAATGGAAGGAGGGGCATGTCACTGAGGAAGTATACATAGGAATAGCACAAGCAGATAGGGACAAAAACAGGAAAGCCAAAGCAAGGAGTGAGTTACATCTGGCAAAACAACAAGAAGAGGTTCTACAAATATGTCAGACAAAAAAGAAAGCTCAGGGACGGTGCTCTGCACAATGGAGAAGATGAGCTGGTAATGGAAGATGATAGGCATTGAACAGCTCTGCCTTCCTATCAGTCTTGTCATAAAAAATAACATGTGACCGGACAACTAGTGAAGTACCATACACAATAAAGGGGATGGGATGCAGATCAAGATAAGTAAAGAACATGTTGGAGATCTTCTGACTAATTTCAATGAATTCAAGTCAGCAGGGCCCAATGCTATTCCCCCCGGAGTGCTAAAGGAATTAGCTGAAGAAATCTCAGAGCCACTGGCAATTATATTTGCAAACTTATGGATGACATGAGGTCCCAGAAGACTGGAAAGGGGCTAATGTAGTGCCCATCTTTGAAAAGGGGAAAAAGGAGGCAAGGAACTAAAGACTAGTCAGCCTGACCTCGATACCTGGGAAGCTACTGGAGCAATATATAAATTATTGCTTGCAAATATCTGGAGGATGAAGGGGTAATCACTAGCAGCTAGCATGGATTTACTAAGAACAAATCATGCCAAACAAGCTTGAGTTCCTTCTTTGACAAGGTAACTGGTTTGGTCGATGGGGGAATGCAGTGGACCTAATATACCTGGACTTTGGCTTTTGACACAGTTCCATATGACATTCTGATAAGTTAAACTGGAGAAATGTGGACTTGGCAGGACTACCATTAAATGGATACGTAATTGGTTAAACAACCACAAACAAAAAGTAGCTATTAATGGAATGATGTCAGATTGGAGGGAGGTCTCATGTGGGGTTTCACAGGGATCTGCTTTGGGTTCAGTGTTATTTAACACCTTTATTAATGGCCAGGATATAGGAATAGAGAGCATACTGATCAAATTTGCAGATGACACAAAGCTGAGTGGGGGGAGACAGGTTGCTAACACTTTTTAGTCTAAAGCTAAAATTCAAAAGGATCTTGATAAATTGGAGAACTGGGCTACAGACAACAATGAAATTAAACAAAGACAAATATAAGATGATACACTTAGGGAAGAAAAAATAAATGCACAAATACAGAATGAGGGATAACTGGCTTGGCAGCAGTACTGCTGAGAAGGATCTGGGGAGTTGTGGTGGATCACAACCTCAACATGAGTCAACAACGCACTGCTTTTGCAGAAAACAAACAAACAAACGAAATTTTAGGTTGCATTAACAGCATAGTGTGCAAGTCACAGGAGATGATAGTACCACTCTACTCAGTTCTAGTTAGGCCTCAGCTGGAGTACTGTGTCTAATTATTTTGGTCACCAATGTACAGAAAGGATGTAGTGAAATTGGAAAGGATCCAGAGGCAAGTGACAAAGATGATCAACGGAATGGGATGCAAGCTGTATGAGCAAAGAAAGGCTGAAGGAACTGGGTGTGTTTAGTTTGGAAAAGAGAGTAAAGGAGACATGATAGTGGTCTTCAATTACTGTGTAGCAGGGTGCAGTAAGGCCCCCCCTTTGACCTGTCTCTACTGTATTCCAAAAACCACTCAGAGACCTGGCTCAGCAATCACCAGTGCAGTTTATTTACAGCATGCAATCCCACTACCTTCTCACCACATACAGCTTGGGGGCTTCAACCCTAGGGATTTCTCAGTCTCTGCAGCCAGTAAAGAAGAGCTATCACTCTCTGGCTTCCCCAGTGCTTCCTTCCTCTGGGCCTGCATATAGCCCCAGACTAATCAGGCTGTTTCCCCTTTGTCAATCAGGCGCAGGTTTTTCCAGGCAGCTCCAATT
Organism: Chrysemys picta bellii; assembly: GCF_011386835.1. Taxonomy (NCBI): domain Eukaryota; kingdom Metazoa; phylum Chordata; order Testudines; family Emydidae; genus Chrysemys; species Chrysemys picta. Next base: position 46,696,099 of record NC_088796.1, on the reverse strand, counting down.
TACCTCCCTTAATTGGAGCTGGTGTGACAGAGGGCTGGCTCAGGTGTTCCTGCCCAGCACATACTGCCATAAAATAGATGGAGAAAAGTTGTTCTCTTTTGCCAAAGAGGGCAGGACAAGGGGCAATAGGTTGAAACTACAGCATATCAGATTTGGATCAAATCTCAGGAAAAACTTCCTAACTGTAAGAATAGTAGGACAATGGAACAGACTACCTAGGGATGTTGTGGAAGCTCCTTCACTGAAGGTTTTCAAAAGGAGGCTGGATAGCCATCTCTCTTGGACGGTTTAGATCAGTGGTCTCTAACCTTTTTACATCCAAGATTACTTTTTGAAACTAAGGGGAAACCAGGATCTACCCTGCCCCTTCCACAAGGCCCCTCCCCCCTTCCCAAAGCCCCACTCTGCTCACTCCATCCCCCCCATTCTCTGTCGTTCGCTCTATCCCATCCTCACTTTCACCGGGCTAGGGCAGGGGGTTGAGGTTCGGAAAGGGGTGTGGGCTCTGGGCTGGGGCCAAAGGGTTCGGAGTGTGGGATGGGATGGGGGTGGCTCTGGGCTGAACCTAGGGCAGGGGGTTGGGGTGCAGGAGGGGGGTCTGGGCTGGGCTGGGGAAGAGTGTTGGGGTAGATGAGGGGGTATAGAGTGCTGGCTCCAGGAGGGGACTTGGGCCTGGGGTGCAGGAAGGGGTTTGGGGTCCTGGCTCCGGGAGGGACCTCAGGGATGAGGGTTGGGGTGCGGCCTCCCACTGGGCAACACTTACCTCTGGTGGCTCCTGGTCAGTGGCAGGCACAGCGAGGCTAAGGCAGGCTCCCTGCCTACCCCAGCCCCACATCGCTCCCAGAAGGAGCCAATGCGCCCCTGCGGTCCCTGGGGGAGGTCAGGGGGCAAGTGGGTCCGCGCGCTGCCCCCTCTGCAAGCACTGCCTCCGCAGCTCTCCTGGCCAATGGGAGCAGGAGCAGCCCGCGGAGGAAGACCCCTGCCCCTGGGGCCATGGTGCTGCGCTGGCCGCTTCCGGGAGTGGTGTGGGGCTGGGTAGGCAGGGAATCTGCCCTAGCTGCAGCCACACTCCGCCGCTGTAGATTACGATCAACTGGGAGATCCTCTAGGATGGACCAGTCGATCGCAATTGACTGGTTGGTGACCACTGGTTTAGATTCAACTAGATCACCCTTGTGGTCCCAACCTTACAGTTCTATGATTCAACTCTTTTTCTTATTGAAACTGGCTCTAGTGATTCCTCTGACCTCTGCTCACTGGCTACTGTTCCTCACTTGTGGACTTCAGTCCAGCTGTGATCTCTAGGCCAGACCGCTTATGCCCTGGTCCCTTATAATGTCTTCATTTTTACCTCATCATGCCACTAATATGGGGTAAAATATACTTCTAGTTCTACCCAATTGGCAAATTTCTGTGAAAGAAATGTTGCAATGCCATGTGGGCATTCAAAAGACTGCTTCAGCACGCATTCCACTTGAGCGGAACGCATCAATTAAAGGATTGATTAGTGTTTCCACATAAGAGGTACATGTACATTGTGAAACTCTAAAAAGAAAATATTTTTCAAATGTTTTCTGATATTCCTAAAAAGTAACCAAGATGTGAAGTTACGTTATATAGGGGCAAATACAGCCTGTACTGCATGGGAACAGTTGAGGGCAAAGGAAATAAAAGGCTTTTCACCATCCACTCTCTCAACAGTGCCTTCACTGCAGGGTAGGATACCTGTTTAGTATTTGAATGTTAAGAGGGGGTCAAGCTATCTTGCCTCAGGCCAGAATACCTATGGGGCGCACACTTCTGACTAGAAACATGGTCAAGCTCCCAAACAGCTATTGTATATGCTGTGTTGTGCAGCACAAGCTAGTTTAGGGTGCACATTGCTCCTTCCTTAATAAAGCAGCAGTGTATGCCCCCACAAAACAGTTCGTAAACATATGGTCCATAATAAATAAATAATAATAATACATTGTAATATGATTCTCACCAGTCACAGCAATATTTGGCCTTTAAGAAAATATGAGTGTGTCAGTTTTTCAACCTGATACTGCCTTTGGTTGAGGAGATGCAAGCATTTGAAAATTGTGGGGGGTTCGCAATGATTACTCAAACCAATCTTTATTGTGCAAACGTTTACCAGTCCTTTGTAATTAGGTGGATAAAAGGCAAAGGAGATCAAAGGGTATGAAGCTGATTACTACAATGAAAAGGATAATTGTAGATGCCTAGAGAGTGGGGAAATGACAATAATTATTCTCCTCCCACACTTTGGGTTTTGTCGACTGATGAAATCTATCGAAACTTTTTGATTCCTACTGTGCATCAAAAATACTAATCATCTTCACTGTTAGCTTCTATTGCAGTGCAGTATGTACAGATATTTTCACTGAGGGAAGATAATTATTCTAGGCCTTTCCAGCTACTTATACTCATTTGCTTTTCTAGTCAAACAAGAGGCACAGTAGTGGTTTGAAGCCAGAAAAAGTATCATCTGTACAGACTGAACCATGTAAGAAAAGTTAACAAGTCTAAATACTATAGCTCTTATTTTTTTCTCTGTGTTTTTGTTTGTGTTTTTTGCACAGATTTAATCATTTTAATATCACCTACAAAAAAACCCCACCCTTGTTCTTCAAAACACTTATTGAAGGATTCAAAAGATAAAGTGAACTTAGTCTCATCGGCATGAAATTTTCGTGCTTGTCAAGCTTGGCCTGAACTATGTTACACACACTAGTTATTGTAATACTCAATAAGTTTCCCTTGAATTTGAGAACTAATAAGTGAGTCCTCCGTGGTGCAAGAGAGGCTGCTCTGTAATTTATGAATACTGTATTTGACCTGGTTATTGGAATGTTTACTGTATGACAATACTGGGCTAAATACTGGGATGTTTACATATGAATGTTTTGGTTTAATAGCAGGCTGTTGGAAAAATGATCAGGAAGCAGAACAATGGCTTGAGATAGCTGACTACTAACTCTTAGGCCTGGTCTACACTACGGGTTTAGTTTGACTTTAGCAGCGTTAAACCGAATTAAGCCTGGACACGTCCACACAATGAAGCCCTTTCTTTCGACTTAAAGGGTCCTTTAAACCGGTTTCTTTACACCACCTCTGACGAGGGGATTAGCGATAAAACCGGTCTTTGCGGGTCGGAATTGGGGTAGTGTGGACGGAATTCGACGTTATTGGCCTCCGGGAGCTATCCCACAGTGCTTCATTGTGACCGCTCTGGACAGCACTCTCAACTCAGATGCACTGACCAGGTAGACAGGAAAAGACCCGCGAAGGTTTGAATTTCATTTCCTGTTTGCCCAGCGTGGAGAGCACAGGTGACCCCGCAGAGCTCATCAGCACAGGTAACCGTGATGGAGTCCTCCCAGGATCGCAAAAGAGCTCCAGCATGGACCGAACGGGAGGTACGAGATCTGCTCGCCATATGGGGAGATGAAGCAGTGATAGCTGAACTCCGTAGCAGTAAAAGAAATGGAAAAGTATTAGAAAAGATCTCCAAGGCCATGAAGGACCGAGGCCATAACAGGGACACACAGCAGTGCCGCGTGAAAATTAAGGAGCTACGGCAAGCTTACCACAAAGCCAGAGAAGCAAACGGAAGGTCCGGGGCAGAGCCGCAAACTTGCCGCTACTACGCGGAGCTGCATGCGATCCTAGGGGGTGCAGCCACCACTACCCCAACCGTGTGCTATGACTCTCTCACTGGAGAAACACACAGGGAAGACGGTTCGGGGAACGAGGAAGATGACGATGGAGGTACTGTAGGTAGCTCACAGCAGCAAGGAAGCGGAGAAACCGGTCTCCCCAACAGCCAGGATATGTTTGTGACCCTGGACCTGGAACCAGTAACCCCCGAACTCACCCAAGACCCTCAGGGCACACAGGAGACCTCTGGTGAGTGTAACTTTGTAACTATTTGTAAACATTACAAAAAAAAAGCAAGCGTGTTTAATGATTACTTTGCCCTGGCAATCGCGGCCAGTACATCTACTGGAAAAGTCTGTTAACGTGTATGGGGATGGAGCGGAAATCCTCCAGGGACATCTCCAGAAAGCTCTCCTGGTTGAAATGGGGTGATTTTATTAAGGGGACATTCAGAGGCGCCCGTTCCTGCTCTTCTGACCAGAAATGTTCCCCGCTGTTAACCACGCGGTGGGGGGAGGGGTGAAGTGATCATCCCAGAGAATCGTGTGTGTGTGTTTGTGTGTGGGGGGTTTACTTGTGTTTGTGCCGCATGTTAACCGGGAAACCGCAGCCCCCTCCTTTTACATTGAAACCCCATTTTAAATGGACAACCCAATTCATCCTTGATATGGGAAATGCGCTGCTGTTTGCAACCTTTGCCGCATGTTAAGAAGGTTAAAAAAGCCAAAACACTGTGGCCTACCATGGCTGCCTGCAAGCCGAAATATGCGACCTTGTAATGAAAGAGTGTACCCATTGTTCTCTAAAATGTGTCTTTTTTAACCACCTCTCCCTCTCCCTTCTCCTCCGCCAGCTGCAAATGTTTCTCCTTCGCAGAGGCTCGTGAACATTAGAAAGAGAAAACGTAGGACGAGGGACGAGATGTTCACGGAGCTGCAGATGTCCGCCCAGGCTGATAGAGCACAGCAGAATGCGTGGAGGCAGTCAATGACGGAGATGAGAAAAGCCCAATATGAACGAGAGGAGAGGTGGCGGGCTGAATCGCGGGAAGAACAGAGCAAGTGGCGGGCTGAAGACGATAGGTGGCGTCAGCTTGCAGACAGACGGCAAGAGGCAATGCTCCGTCTGCTGGAGCATCAAACTGATATGCTCGAGCGTATGGTTGAGTTGCAGGAAAGGCAGCAGGAGCAGAGACCGCCGCTACAGCCCCTGTGTAACCAACAGCCCTCCTCCCCAAGTTCCATAGCCTCCTCACCCAGACGCCCAAGAACACGGTGGGGGGGCCTCCGTCCACCCAGTCACTCCACCCCAGATGATCGCCCAAGCATCAGAAGGCTGGCCTTCAATAAGAGTTAAAGTTTTAAAATGCAGTGTGTCCTTTTCCATCCCTCCTCCCCCACCCATCCCAGGCTACCTTGGCAATTATCCCCCTACCTCTGTAAGGAACTAATAAAGAATGCATGAATGTTAAAAAAAAATGACTTTATTGCCTCTGCAAGCGGGAGGGGAGGGTGGGGTGGGGTGGTTGGTTTACAGGGAAGTAGAGTGAACCGGGTCGGGGGGGGGGGGGGTTTGGAGGGTTCATCAAGGAGAAACAAACAGAAGTTTCACACAGTAGCCTGGCCAGTCACAAAACTCGTTTTCAAAACTTCTCTGATGCGCACCGCGCCCTGCTGTGCTCCTCTAACCGCCCTGGTGTCTGGCTGCGCGTAATCAGCGGCCAGGCGAGTTGCCTCAACCTCCCACCCCGCCATAAAGGTCTCCCCCTTACTCTCACAGATATTGTGGAGCGCACAGCAAGTAGCAATAACAATGGGGATATTCTTTTCGCTGAGGTCTGAGCGAGTCAGTAAGCTGCGCCAGCGCGCTTTTAAACGTCCAAATGCACATTCCACCACCATTCGGCACTTGCTCAGCCTGTAGTTGAACAGGTCCTGACTCCTGTCCAGGCTGCCTGTGTACGGCTTCATGAGCCATGGCATTAAGGGGTAGGCTGGGTCCCCAAGGATCACGATAGGCATTTCAACATCCCCAATGGTCACTTTCTGGTCCGGGAAGAAAGTCCCTTCCTCCAGCTTTCGAAACAGAGCAGAGTTCCTGAAGACGCGAGCATCATGTACCTTTCCCGGCCATCCCACGTTGATGTTGGTGAAACGTCCCTTGTGATCCACCAGGGCTTGCAGCAGCATTGAAAAGTACCCCTTGCGGTTTACGTAGTCGGTGGCTTGGTGCTCCGGTGACAAGATAGGGATATGGGTTCCGTCTATGGCCCCGCCACAGTTTGGGAATCCCATTTCAGCAAAACCATCCACTATTGACTTCACGTTGCCCAGAGTCACTACCCTTGCTATCACCAGGTCTTTCATTGCCCTGGCAAATTGGATCACAGCAGCCCCCACCGTAGATTTGCCCACTCCAAATTGATTCCCGACTGACCGGTAGCTGTCTGGCGTTGCAAGCTTCCACAGGGCTATCGCCACTCGCTTCTCAACTGTGAGGGCTGCTCTCATCTTGGTATCCTGGCGTTTCAGGGCAGGGGACAGCAAGTCACAAAGTTCCATGAAAGTGCCCTTACGTATGCGAAAGTTTCGCAGCCACTGGGAATCGTCCCATACCTGCAGCACGATGCGGTCCCACCAGTCTGTGCTTGTTTCCCGGGCCCAGAATCGGCGTTCCACGGCATCAACCTGCCCCAGTGACACCATGATTTCCACATTGCTGGTGCCTGTGCCTTGTGAGAGGTCTATGTCCATGTCAATTTCCTCATCACTCTCGTCGCCGCGCTGCAATCGCCTCCTCGGGTGGTCCGGGTTTCGCCTTGGCATGTCCTGGCTCTGCATATACTCCAGGACAATGCGCGTGGTGTTCATAGTGCTCATAATTGCCGCGGTGATCTGAGTGGGCTCCATGATCCCAGTGCTAGCTATGGCGCCTGGTCAGAAAAAAGGCGCGAAAGTAGTATCTGATGGACCAGGAGAAGGAGGGAGGGCGGGAGGGAGGGAGGGCCGAGTGACGACATGGCGTACAGGTACAGGAACAGGGAGAAACACAAACAACTGTCACACAGAATGGTCCCCCCAAAGATTAAAATGAAAACCCTGGGCTTAGCAGGCCATTGATTTCACGGAGGAAGGGGAAGCATATGAATACAGAACAAATCTATTTTTTACATCTTAAGGTGGCAGCCGACGGTGCAGCATGAGTGACAGCCATACCCATACCAGTATGACGATGACGGATACCAATCATAAAATACCATCATCTGCCAAAAGGCAAGGGGCTGCTGCTGTGTAGCAATGCAGCCCCACGTCTGCCAGCCCCACGTCCGCCAGCACCCAGCATCGCCCTCGGCCTCTTCTGGGTGCTTAGCAGACAATACTGGGCAATTGGCAGAAAATAGTATATTACGACTGGTAGCCATCATCATCGAAACAGTAGCATGTCTGCCCAGGTGGCCATGATTGACAGCCACACCAATACGATGATGACGGGTACCAGTCATAATATACCATCGCCTGGCAAGGGGCTGGTGCAATGCAGCCCTACGGCTGCCAGCCCCTTGGCTATCACTCATGCTACACCGTCTACCGCCAAAAGGCAGTTAGCAGCTGCTGCTGTGTAGCAATGCAGTCCCACGTCTGCCAGCACCCAGAGAACATATGGTGACGGTGAGCTCAGCTGAGCTGAGCGGGCTCCATGCTTGCCGTGGTATGTTGTCTGCACAGGTAACCCAGGTAAAAAGGCGCGAATCTATTGTCTGCGTTGCTGTGACGAGGGGGGGAGGGGCCTGACGACATGTACCCAGAACCGCCCGTGACACTGTTTTGCATCATCCGGGCATTGGAATCTCAACCCAGAATTCAAAGAAAAGGCGCGAACCGCTTCTCGGCTCTCTGAGCTGTGGCGCAAACGTAGTATCTGACGGACTAGGGGAAGGAGGGAGGGCGGGCTGAGTGACGACATGGCGTACAGGCACAGGGAATTAAAATCAAGAACGGTGGCTGTGCATCAGGGAGAAACACAAACAACTGTCACACAGAATGTTCCCCCCAAAGATTAAACTGAAAACCCTGGGCTTAGCAGGCCGTTGATTTGACGGAGGGAGGGGGAAGCAAATGAATACAGAGCAAATCTATTTTTACATCTTAAGACGACGGTGCAGCGTGACTGATAGCCCTCGGCATCTTTCTGGGTGCTTGGCAGCAAATACGGGGCGGCGTATGACGATGGTCTTCAGGCCTATTGCACAATCGGCTGCTCGGGGACTTGTAATAGGACGGCTAATAGTCGTAATACACCATTTACTGCCAAAAGGCAAGCCCCACGGCTGCCAGCACCCAGATCGCCGATGAAGGCTACTAGTCTACTGCACCGTCTATCGCCAAAAGGCAGTTAGCAGCTGCTGCTGTGTAGCAATGCAGTCCCACGTCTCCCGGCACCCAGAGGACATATGGTGACGGTGAGCTGAGCTGAGCGGGCTCCATGTTGTCTGCACAGGTAACCCAGGTAACGAGGCGCGAATCTATTGTCTGCCGTTGCTGTGACGGGGGAGGGAGGGGCCTGACGACATGTACCCAGAACCGCCCGCGACACTGTTTTGCATCATCCGGGCATTGGGATCTCAACCCAGAATTCAAAGGGGCGGCGGAGACTGCGGGAACTGTGGGATAGCTGTGGGATAGCTACCCATAGTGCAATGCTCTGGAAGTCGACGCTAGCCTTGTACTGTGGATGCGGTCCGCCGACTAGAGCACCTAGAGCATTTTATTGTGTGGACACACACACAATCGGCTGTATACAACCGATTTCAATAAAACCGGCTTCTATAAATTCAAACTAATTTCGTAGTGTAGACGTACCCTTAGAGACAATACAATAGCCATTGGCTTTGGTGTTTTACCTTTGACCCCCTGATGAGCTCACTAGATTAGACTGTCAAGGTGAAGTCCAAGGAGAACAAGAGAAGAAAGATCTCAACTAGATTTAAAGTGACATACTTCTTCAAGCAGAGAGAGAGACAGTGATATAGACTGACACCCTGACCCCAGAGGTTAGGGGTGACTGGGAAAGTAAGGGCCCATTAGGGGTGCTACTAAAGGATGGCAGGACTCTAGGTAAGAGATGTGTGTAGACCTTTCGCTGATTTAAAATCCTTTTTCTCGTGTGTTATGCTTTATTCCCACTGTTAAGATAAAACAATACTTGGGTTTAAGACAGCTGTCTGGTCACTTGGTTCATCACTGGTCAGATTCCCACGGGAGAAATGCTGGTTCCGAACCCAATCAGATTTGTTAGGTAAACATGGTAGATACATAGGGTACTATAGACCAGGACTTGGACTAAAAGGGGAAGAATCACATGATTCCACCCCAGAAGAGGTAAGGGGACAAGGCCTGAGGGGGTGAACTCAGAGACCAGAGGGGAAAGAGAGGTGCATTTAATCCTGTAACTGTGATACCCTCCGTAGTGAATTAACACACATTGATTGCTATGGTCGTAAACAGAGTCTCTATATCCTAGGGGAAAAGTGCTTCATACCTTAGGAGTCATGACTTTAAAATTGTTTTATGAAGCGCTCACCATAAATATACCCCCAACAGAAAAGTTTAATTACTCATAGCTGAGCCTGCAGCCTTTTTCATGCTTCAGGAACATCAATGACCAGGGTGCTTCTAACAGTGCCCTGTCACAGCCCTCCTGTGCTTATTTCACCCGAGGTCTTCCCTTGCCTCCAGAAGAGGTCTTCTTTGCTGCCTGTGCCCTACTGTTTTTACAGGGTTGGGATTCTACTGAGGGATCCCGTTCCCTTTGTAGCTAGCCTCCATGGAACACCGGTGAAGGTCTCCTGCCTTCCACCCACAAAAGGTACAATTAGAGGGTGGAGGATTCCCCCACAGTTCCATCTCTGCCCATTGATCATACCAATCACATCCCAACCATCTTTCCTCTAGTTTACTTGGCTCCAGGCTCATATCAACCCCCACGAATTGTCCCTTTAGAGCTAGAATCTTGGGATCCCTCTCTTTCCGACTTATTTTGCCCCTAATTGGGGACTAGTAGGGTAGGTTTGCCCACCAAGGCTTCTTTGTCAGAACCCTTCCCACTCCAGTGTGTTCGGTATCCCGTGCCTGTCCAGGGCTTGTACCTCCTGGGAGTTGGCGAAGCCTCTGCCCTCCTTCTCTAGATGTCCCTGATCTAGCACTCCCTGCTTCACTGCCCCCTTCTCATGCTTTCCTCCTCTTCCTCCCCAAGTCTTCCCGTGTGTTGCATCTTTGTGAGCTTGTTACCGTATGTCTAGGGTTATCACACACTAGACCTGGAGGACTCACTGGAGAGTCTACACTTGTGAGCTTTTTACATGGATCCACCAGTTGGGTTCTCTTCCTCCATAGTCTCCACATTTTACATAAGGAGAATGGGGTCCAGTCAGTTCCTAGGATTACTGAGTAAGGCAATGACTTCACTGACCCTACTTGCTGCCATCTAAACTTCCCTTCTACTTCCAAGTGGATAATTGCCACTGGATAAGTGCTCTTCTCTCCCCCCTCCCCGCATACAATAAATAGTTATTGTCACCCCCTCCTGTCACCACTGTGACTTAACCAGGGTGCTCTATACAAGGGAACATGCTGCTGCTCTTTGTCATTCTTCAGCCTGCTGTGACAGGTATCATCCTTATCCCAGGTTCCCCTTTTACACCTGTCCACCCATAGAATTCTGCGATCCTGCAGTCCATGAAAGTGAAGTTTCTCTTTATGTGCCCTCTGCTCTGCACTAGTAACAAACTACTGCACAGGCAGGTGGGGCCCCTTGTTTACCCCTTGCATTGTCTTCCTGTGCTTCCCTACATGAGTTTCTTCAACCTTATTTCCCCCATCCTTGGTCACAGGGGGACAGAGCTCTTTCCATGGAAAGTCCATCTCCACATACACCTCTGTTAATTTTACTGCCTCTAATGAGTCTGGCTGGTGCCTCTGAACCCTGACCCTTGTAGTCTCAGGGAGGTCCTGTGTAAACTGTTCCAGAATAATGGAGTCCATTAGAGCCTCAATGTCCTGTCTATCCAGCCGCAACCACTGAGGGGTCCAATCTGACAATTTTTGTGCAAAGACCCTAGGACATATCCTGCCGTTTCAACTGGCTGCCCTGAATTTTTGGCAGGATTTTTCTGACAGGGTATCAGTTTTTGGCCTGGTGCTCGCTCAGGGCCATATAGGCCACCCGAGCCTCACCAGCCGGATAAGGGGCTAGCTGAAGTGCCCACACACCCTTGTCCCATCCGGTGCTGGTAAACACCTGTTAAAAGGTTAGTTAAAAGGCATTGGTCATCCCCCCAGGGACATTGTGTTTCCCCGGGTTTACTGTTCAATTTCCAGTCCTCTCACTGGAACTCACCAGCCTCTGCAGGAGACATTGCTGCATCTGGGCCTGTTCCTTGATGAACTCCTGTAACGTTCATTGCTGCACTGCCTGCTAACTCAGAAATGCTTGCCTCTCCACCTGCTGGGTCTTCATCTCCTTTTGTTGTTCCACTACCCAGTGCAGCATCTCGTTCATTGTGCCTGCATCTCTTGCCCTTACGCAGGTCCCCTTAGAGTCTCCTCTCAACGGAAAAGGTTAATGCTCCTGGACAAGCCCTCATGTGTCATAGGGTGTCTCTGTCACTACCTGGTGAACTGCACTACCTGGCCAGTTTGTGTGGACTCTCAGTCATAGACACACACCACCTTTTCACCATGTGTGTATTTATTCCTTCCTTGCAATGTAACACAGTGTACTGCAGGTTTACAGCAAGAGAAGGTGTCCCTATAGTCTTCACTCCTCAGCCCAGTTTCATCCTCTCAGCTCCCCCTTACTTCCTGTTCCTTCCACTTGTATCCTCCCAAATACAATGTTAGCCCCGTGATTACCATGGAGGTGCTCGGTCCCCCCACTGCAGAAAGCATATAATTGCTCATAGCCGAGCCTGCAGCTTTCTTCATGCTGCAGCTACTTCAGTAACTAGGGTGCTACAAATAGTGCCATGTCACACAATCCCAATTCACTGACGTATTCCTGCTGCAGGAAATAGTCTTCAGTGTAGTCAAAACATCATCCATCAAGAATTTTGCTAAACAACCACTTGAGTATTTCCGTGGTAAAGATCAATGATCAATTAAATCACTTCTGATATGAGATCAAAAAGATCAACATTTCCTGAGACCTCAATGGTAATATGCATATGTGCAACATATTTATGGTGACATTTTCTTTCAGGAGTTAAAGAATTCTACTATAACTATATAGTATTGAATGACCATAAAATGCACAATATCAACATCTTTCAGAAAAGACTGCAGTTTCTTCTGAAATCTGTTATTCAAAACCAGACCATTTTTATTTTGTAATTCTTGTTTGCAGTAGTCTTTAATATTTAAAGAAAGGCAGAAAAGTCTTACTTGCTGGACTCTACAAAGAACTGTTGGCAACAATTAAACTGTTTTTGTGAACATAAGTAAAAAGCTTTTAAACTTCAATTACATTAATAAAAAACCCTTTAGAAATAACAATAGTTTCCATCATTATTCATCTGCTTTAATTATATTCATACTACTTATATTATTGCTTTTAAGAGTTTCTTTGTGCACAGGAATACTAGGTAGAACCTTTGAATAGAATCTCCATTATAAAGTGTAGATCTGTTTGGAAACTGATGTATAAGAAAAGAAAAACAGAAATGATTAATTTAAAACAAACAGTCTCATCCTTCCTCTAACTGTATCCCATTTATATGAGCAATTGTGTGACACTCAATGTTTGTGGCAGGATCATAGTGTTAGTGATTGACAACTGTAGATCTGTACGTTTTTCGTTTGAGTGCTGTAATTCCCTTGCCTGCCACCTTAACTTTTCCCCTTGTCAAATCCTCTAGCTGTGGGGATTAGATCACAAGTTGGAGTACAGTCTTTTCCACCAAAACTAACTTCAGTCCACTGCATGAGTCAGCAAGCTGGTCACATTGCTGAGATATTTTTCTTTTTCTGAGAGATTTGTCTTTGCAATTATGCAGGCTTTGCTCACATAGAAGTGAAAGAGGTTTTTTTTACACCACATCTACACCAGGTGGCAACACAACATGCTGCTCGGTCATGAAGCTGCATTTGAAAACAAATTCTTCCAGTACACAGGAGTTACTGTAATCTACACAGCATAGGAGGAGAGACAGTTTTAGTCTGGGTTTTATTGATGGTAGTGGCAAAAGACATTTCTTGCTGAAGTCTGCACTAGGGTCAAACAGGCAAAGAATGGTCTCTGTCTTTTCAATTTCCTGGAATAAGTAATTGGGGGCAAATCCTGGTAATGTTAGCAAACCCCAGTTACAACAATTTTGCTCTACACAGAAAACGTTGCCGAGTTCAGAGATGAAACCCCCAGACCCAACTAACCATGGTATTATTACAGATGGGTCATGGCCTCCTAATAGATATATATGCAGGAGGAACAGTTCTTGCAACTGCTCCCATCCCTCTTGGGTTTTGGCCTAGTGGAAATACACTGTGTATGGACTGACCCACCATAACCCTTGACCTACTCACAGTACTCTTTACAATGAGAAGCTGATGACCACTGCAGAGCAAAACTATGTAGGATAAGCAGGGGCATTCCACACACCTCTGTGGATACATTCTTTGCTGCCTGTCCTTCCCCCCACATGCACCTCTCTGGCTTCTTTGCTCTTCATAAAAGGGCTGCAGTGGTTTAAAAGGGCCCTAAAAGCTTTGTATCTAGACAGGGAATGATTTCCCCAGCTCAGGCACTGTGGCATACAGCTGTAAGACTACTTTTCTAGGATACCTTCACAAGCCCCAGTTTAGGGAGTGGGTTTGAGGCTGCACTACACCCAAGACTACTGAATCTGACCCATTTCCTTCCTGTCTTGTGAAAGAGAGTCATGAACAACTAGTGCCACTCCTAACCAAAATAGCCAACATCTCATTCAGAGAGGTACTTTTCCCTTCCCCCTCCAACCATGCAAAAGAGTGACCAACACTGAAGAAACCCACCCTGGATACTTCAGTCCTAACCAATCACTGCCCAGCTCATAGGAAAGCTAAGAAAAGGCCAATAACAAGATCATCTAACTGAAGATACAACATTCTAGACAACACAATCTAAATTCAGGCCAGGACATGGAATTTTTCAATTCCACTTTAATGGCACTGATGGATTATCTTTTCATGTCAGTGGATAAAGGACAGACATCCGTTCTTACCCTGCCAGACCTCTCTGTAATATTCAGCACTGTTGACCATGAGATTCTGCTGTTTTGCCTGAAAGAGGTGGCAGGAGTCCAGGGCAATCCAATAAAATGGCTAAGTCCTTCTTAGATGGACATTCCCAATAAGTAGTGATGGGAAACTGAACCTCCACCTCTATACCTCTCACTTGTAAAGTCCCACAAGGATCAGTTCCTCTCTGGTCCTTTTCAACATCTACATGCAACCACTCAGGTCAGGCTTGACAAAGCCCTGGCTGGGATGATTTAGTTGGGGATTGGTCCTGCTTTGGGCAGGGGGTAGGAATAGATGACCTCCTGAGGTCCCTTCCAACCCTGATATTCTACGATTCTATGACTAGGTGAACTGGTCAGACAACACAGACTCAAGTGCCAGCAATATGCAGATAAAACACAGTTTTACCTATCCTTCACCACATATGATCACGCCATATATGATCCCACTACTCCCACCAAGGTGGCCCAGTGTTTGGATGAAGAACAGCTGGCTGAAGCTGAACCCAAGCAAGACAGAGGTGATGCTTGTGGGCAGAGGGAAGTATTTTGAAGAGCTTGCAGCCAGTGTCTCCCCATTGGTTGAAGATACAAACCCACAATTGGTCAGTTCAGGCCCTTGCGGTCCTGTCTAACTCTATGATTCTATAATTCTCTGCTGACATTGAGCTCTTATATAGCAGCATCCACAAGTAACTCTTTCTACTATCTCCAGTTAGCTAGGAATCTCCGTCCCTTGCTGGTGGATGAAGACCTGGTCTCAGTTACACTTTCCTTTGTCACCTCTTCACTGGATTATACTTGGGCATGAAGCCTTCAGCAGTTAGAAAACTCCATCTAGTACAGAATGCTGCAGCACATCTCCTCAGGAATGCAGGCTACTGGGAACATATCAAACCTGTCTTCCACTCTCTACACTGGCTTCCCATAGAATCATAGAACTGGAAGGGACCTCAAGAGGTCATCTAGCCCAGTCCCCTAGAATTTTCTCCAGAGACGGTCCAAGACTGTAGAACTAAGGACCATCATAAACCTCACCACTTTCTGGTCCAAGTGCAAGGTGCATTTCTTTGGCCTTGCCTTCTCTAATACGTGTGGTAAAACACATTGCAACAGGTATAGTGATGTTGAAAAGAAAAAGACACACCCTGCCAAAACAAGGCACTCCACTGCATGTGCTTCTCCCTTTGGGGAGAGGATGGGAACACCCCAGGATCAAGAGGGTGCTTTATAGCTACCTTAGTGCCCTCTCTCCTGGGCTGCAAATTCTCGAAGCACAGTGTTTATGATGTATTTTGGATCTGTGGACATTTCTAGAATTTGGGTTAGAGAGAACTTTTTCACCTTTGTCAAAAAAAGGGGGGGGGGGTGAGACTAGTGTGTTTTACCAATACTAAATTTATTTGGTTTTCCCCAAGATTTCTTACAATTTTATCAGCTACTGAGAGGGGGGAAGTCTTCCTTATTACTGGTATGGTGATGAACATGTTAGATTCTCAGCTTTGACATCCTTTCTTTCTTTCCAAAGCTCTTCAAATGAAGTCAAGTGGTCCCTAGGAACTGATATGATGGAAATATGGGTTAAGACTGATTAAATCCTGCCCTCTTTTAAGATTATCTCAAAGTAAAAAAATCATTTAATGAGATGACCCTCTGTGTTATAATAGTGAACATTTATAACATCTAAAATATTACTTTTATAAAGTATTGTAATTCTTTTCTTAAAAACTTGCTGCCACCTAATTAATGGATTTCAGAGTAGCCGAAGAAGTGGGCTGTAGTCCACGAAAGCTTATGCTCTAATAAATTTGTTAGTCTCTAAGGTGCCACAAGTACTCCTGTTCTTCTAATTAATGGAAGAATTCTACCCATTTATACAGAGAAGCTCCTTTTCTCTCTAAGACTAATGACCAGATTTCTGGCTGTGAATAAAAGAGTTGCTGGAGTTTATATAAAAATGACCTGCAGGCAAATTTTCAAAAGCAGCCATTGATTTTGTATGCCTCGGTTTTGGGGGGACAAGATAGGTGAGGTAATATCTCTTACTGGGCCAATTGCTGTTGATGAGAGAGGCAAGCTTTCAAGCTTACACAGAGCTCTTCTTTAGTTCATTCTGTTTTGGCAGGTGAAGCTGGAGCCATTTTGAGCTTAGCTTCTCTTGACTTCAACTGGAGTTAAGAGTCCTCAGGGCTTCTGGTTAATCAAGCCCAATCTTTCTCAGTCTGGGTGCCCCAAATCAACAGCCACTTGTGAAAACATTGATATGAATAAGCCAAATTTATTTCTGGACTAAGCCGGCACAATTCCAATTAAATTAAATGGGGGCTGTGTCTGCTTATGCCAGGCTGAGCTGGATCCAATGTGTTATGGACCTAACAGAAAAGCACAGAGAAATGTAAAGCTGAGAGGGAAGATCTTTTATTAAAGAAAGAATGTAAATAACTTGTACTGTGCTGTACATGCAATGAACATAAAAAACAAAAATGGAATTGTAGGTGTTTAAATAGAAAGTTTTTGAACTATTTGAAAATTCAAAAAAACAAACAAACTGGTAAATGAGCCAAATTTAGGAAGAACATTATTATGAGACATAGCTGAAAAGAGGAATAATATATGTAATCTGATGAGCCGGGGAGGGGGGGAAAGGGAAGAGTTTTATTTAAAATAAAATAGAATAAAGTGATTATAGGAAATTGTTATAGACCTACAAGACAGGAGAGGAAAGAGGAAGATAAAGGTGTGTTTATGTAGATAAGATGTATAGAGTACAACAACATTGATTATGGCAGAATTTCAATTGTCTTGACATTAATTGGAATAAAATTAATAGAATCACCAATAATGGAGTGGTTGGCATCTTTGTATTGGGTTGTTTTAAACAATTTCTGGATTAACCAACACTTGGAAGCTGCTGTTGTGAGAATTTCTAGGAAAAGAACTGGCTTTGGTTATTTCTTGATCGTGCAAGCTACTAGTTGAAGAGTCTTGGCAAAGTTTTCTTCTCTCAGGATGTGACACTAGCCGATTAGCAACACAATTTGAAAACACAACTATTATCAGCACATGTATTTTGATTTTTTTAATATGCATCAGCTCAATCTCTTGTTATGACACTTAAGAACTGGCCTTACTGTAGTGATGCAATCATATTTTAAAAGGTAGTAGAGCAGTTAGAATGCGTCAGTCCTACAGTCATACTGAAGCACATGAACAAAATAGTAAAATATTGGCGGGACATGTCCCCTTCAACTCTGCAGGAGTTACCTGTATTCCTTATTCATGCAAATATTTCACTCCCTGGTCCAGTTTCTTCACTATGTTCAGCTTCTAGCAAGCACTAAATAGAGTTATACCAAACACAAAAACATTTACTTGCCGTCATTCATTTTTTAGAAGTTTCCCTTTTATTAATTGGAGTGCATCCTCAGTCAATGGCACCAACACCAGCACTGCAACAACTTACATTTAGTTCTCTGCTTCCATTTTTCAGGACTCTGAACAATTTCATAACTACTAGTATGTTTCACACCAGATTTATTTAAACACAGAAGAGACCAGCTATACAGTTATGCTTGCTTATTTTTATGTGCTGGGTTGAGTAGCAGGAGCAGCCATACTGCTAACTGCCACAGCAATAACAACCTAGTATGGCCCAGGAAAAGGAGGAATAAGGAAAAGTGCATCTGTTTGCTATGACAGTGGCAAAGGAAAGAGACAGGGAGGAGAATTGTAAGCATTCCATGTGCTTTTACTTTGAATGGACTCTTAAAAGCTGTGAAAATAAATGTAGTGAATATTTCTAATTCTAAAGTATGTGTCTGGTAAGATACAGGAAGAAGGAAATAAAATATGAAAGCTAGCATTCAGTTGAAGGTGAACTATTTCTATCTGTTCTATTAATTAACTATAAAGATTACAATTTTAAACTCCTATGACAGTCTTAATTCTCCTCTCTCAGCACATATTCACAAAAGCCCAGTGCAACGTTAACGTGTGAGAATTCCCTTTGAAGCATGCATAAACATATCATCCATCTGGAGATAGGCATGAATGTTCTCCCCAACTCCCTTTACCTCTTACATAATTAATGATTGTTCACAATTAAGTCAAAACAAATATTTTTTCCCCAGGCAAAGTTATAAAAACATTTTTTAGACTATGAATGCAGAGCCTTGTTCAGATGTAAGGATTTCCCCTAGGGGTGTTTGTAATGAAATAAAAGTCCCAGAAAGTTAAATGTAGATATATTTCCCCCCCATGTCACAACAATCCTACCTGATCCAAGAGTAGCATTTCTCAGTTCTGTCTTGATCATGATTTCTCTGGCAAGAATAAATTGATAAAATACAGTTTAAAGGGATGAGTTCTTTTGATATCCCTTCCAGAGCCTGCTGTAATGGAATTCCAGTGCTAAGTAGATCTTCACAGTCATTCGTGGAAAAGCTTCTGCCCTAGAACTATGCACAATTTTTCCTCCGTAAAGGGAACTCCTTTCACTTGTCACTTTAGGATGGCTTTTTCACTTGTGGAAACAGCTTCCTTAGTAAGTATTATCAGTTCTCAGTAGCAGCTGTAATTACAATCGCTTCCTAAATGGCATTTTGTTTTTGGACTGCAGAACTGTGGCCCTCACTCTCTGGAACCTTTTCCTCTCTCACCCCTCATTGATTATAGAGCTTTAACATCTAGTCTTAAGAAACCTGAAAATTACATGGTTATTTGTGGCTAAAAACTCTCTCTCGTGTTTCTATTCTGTTTTCAGTTCAAGCCTCTAAATTAATTAGCAACTAGATTTTCTCTGTGGATTTTTATTTACTGCCTAGATTACTTATTGATGGTCTAGCCAATGAAAGATGCAACTGTGTGCTAATGACATCTCCAGTGTGCTAGCAGAAAATGCAGAGTGAAATTGTCCATTTTTAATAAGTATGGAGCTTGTGTTTGCAATGAAGTTACACAAGCAATGAAAGTTCTACATTATTTTAAAAAGCAATTTGAGATTTTAGACAGAGATCATTACGCTTTAAAATGTGTGACTTTATTCAAAATAAAAAGAGTCTACCTCTTCAAAACATTAGCAAACGGATAAAGGTGTTTGAAAAAGAAGAACTTGATATTGAACAATTGTTTAGCATCTGCATTTACAAATGAATTGTGCAAGTATTAGGCAAAACTGGGAATTATTTTCTGAGAGAACAAAAAGTGTAATTCTGTGACACCACCTTGTGACGGACGTACTGTTAGACCTGCAATAGAGGTTTTCCTACAGGAGGGGGAGCAGGCAGATACCGGACACAGTATTGGTATATAATACTTTAAATGCTTTTTATTGATTACGAAACAAACTTTACTCACTCCGCATTAAAACCCCAAACATACTATATCAAGGTCCAAAGGTCAGACTGGTCCCGATGGCCACTCAAGATTTCTTCTTATCATAAAATCATAAGATGCAGGGAGCTGGCAAAAACCACATCTATAGCCACACGAGGCTCTAAATCAATAAACAACTCCAATTTGCAAAAATCATAGGCAACCATTTATAGTCCATTCTGTCGCGTCATCGGTTCTTTGCCTTTGTTTACTAAGCTTTCTACCCACACAATTCCAAAGAAACAATCCTGGGCGGGATGCCATAATTCAAGGAGTGCCATTTCCCCCAATTCTTATACAATTTTATATCAGTCCAGCTGGTGTTGTTTCCTTTTCTGCTAATTTTCCATATTTTTCCCAAAATATAGAATTGTTTTTGCACAAATAGTTCTAATAGTTCTTAATCTTAAGTTCTTGCTTCGGTTGCCAACATGCAACGCACGTATTCATGTCAAGCACGTGTCATTCATACTAGGCCTCAATAACCTATAACATATTACATGAATATATGAATCACTGTTGTATATATATATCCATCCCAACAGTACCAGGTCTTCATGGCTCCTACTGGAGGTGTTGCTGCCCCAGGAAGCAGCGAGGTGGGAGGAAAAGAGCAGCAAAGGTGGTCCTCCAGACCGTCCTAGAGAAGCCTCACTGGAGCAGCAATCTTGGAAGCTAAAGAGATCTTTCTTTCCTGTTGTTTTATGGCACAGCAGCCTCAGCTGTTACCCTAAAAAATGGATTTTTGGGTGCCCCTAGAATGACCTGCCTGTTGCTTCCTTAATCTGTCCTTACTGAGGTATAAGTTTCTGGGGTTGTTAAGGAAAACAAAGGATACAGATATAACCTTCTGAAAGTAATTGACACAGGCAGTATTCTTTTTATACTAAAACAAAGTATCTTTTTATTAATGTAACTAATGATCCTTAGTACAGTATATTCTAAAAATCCTAAGTAAGGCACAAAATCCCTTACACAAATCCCTTATTGCAAGTTTAAAGCATTCAAGCTACAGTAGCATATATGCTAAATGGTTCTAAGTGAAGTGCTTTGTTACAACTGGCCAGTTTGCAACAAATCGCTGACAGCAGTTCTTAAAGTGCTTTGAAGTTTACATAGGTAGATTGCAATTAACAGAATTCTATGCATTTTTATAAGCACACACAGGCTAATCCTATATACACCTCTACCCCGATATAACGTGACCCGATATAACATGAATTCGGATATAACACAGTAAAGCAGTGCTCCGGGGGGGGGGGGGGGGGGGAGGCGCACTCTGGTGGATCAAAGCAAGTTATAACGCGGTTTCACCTATAACACGGTAAGATTTTTTGGCTCCTGAGGACAGCGTTATATCGAGGTAGAGGTGTACTATTCTACACTGTACTTATGCTATACTAGAATTAAAAATAGTAGGCTTACTTTATATATCTGTTGGTATTCCTTTACATTATAATTGCTGCCTGCCACTGCTTCTCAGCTCTGATCACTCAGCTTTGTTCTGATCAGTCAGCCTTGCTCCGCTCTGGTCGTCTTCTTTGTTTCTCTCTGCAGCAGCTCCACTTCATCCATCCTTTCCATATGGCTCTCTCTCCAAATCCAATTCAGCCTGCTGACAGCTGGCCTTTTATGCTGCACTCTATCTCTCTCCTAATATACCTTCCCATTCATGTAAGCAGTTACTTCATTTGCACATGCTTAATATCAACCTTTACCTCAGAGCTATGACTGACAGATCTGATCTTTAGAACAAGTTATAACAGGTATGAGTGTGGTTCTTCTTAGCATATACGCAACGTGACCACGATTCATCACTGAATTTGGTTTGCTGGTTGGATTGTTAGCTTCCCCGGCCCAGGAACTGATGGGGAGTGTGACATGAACGCTGATCCATGTCCCCCATGAGTGCACTGTGACTAGTCAGCCAGCTAACCTCTCTCTTACCCTGTACTGCACATGCTCAGTAGCTATTAACTTTTCACATGCTCACTGCTGTTGTTTACCTCAGAGTGATTCTGCTGACTCCTACACACACAGTTGGCCTTTTGCCAAGTCACCATCTTGGAAATTCTGGGTTTTCTACCAATTGACTAAACTTTTCACCCTCTCTCAGGACTGAGCAGGCTTAAGATCAGCAGCTCCCATCTTAGGATGGAGTAGTTCCTCCTCGTTCAGAAGAGAGATCAGGCAGACAAAAATGGAGGCTGGAGAATTTCTTTAGTAACACAGCATGTGAAGCTGTGACTGTCATTTACAACAGTTTTTGCATTAGTAAAAATCTATATCCTCTCACTCAGTCAAATATCCTTAAAAGAGTGAAGAAATGCTTTTTTAATGCTACCTCACTTTCCCAGAACTCTCACCAGTCCTTTCAGACTATTCTTTCACTTTGAGGCATCTCATTTCTTCATAAAGAATCTTTATCTCTGTGTAATGCTCCCTGCATTGCTATAGCAAATACTAAACTGTTTCTTGGACTTTACATGTGTTGCACAACCCACTTTTGTGCTTGTTTAGTAAATATAAATTAAAATTCAGGCCATAATGACTGGTTATCACTGTAACTATAGTTACTTCCCTTCTTCTATCATTGCTATTAAATATACCTTTATCCTCAAGTTTAGGACATATTTAAAAAAAAAAAAAAAAAAAAAAAAAAAAAAAGGTGTGCCTCTCTGGCCAAAGGAGCTTGAGGGATAGCCGGAGTTTGTTTTCTACCTGCATTTTGCATAGCAGGGTTTCCGGGGAAGAGAGATGACCTAAGAACCTTAACTCTGAAATAAGGGTGAGGATGAAGGGACAATATAGGAAGAGGCCCAGGGAAGAAGCAGCAACTAATCAAATTGAGAAGTGCTGTTTTATAGGGCCCCTACATTGGAAGCTAGACTATTGGGTAACCCTAGGTTTGTTTATTAGCCACAGATAAAGTTGCATAAATCCTGTGGCTGAGTGGGCTGCACCCATGTATCCTCTTAGGGTCAAAGTGCCTCTGCCCTGTCCCTTATTCTCCCTGTTCCAGGCTCTTTTACAGAGACTCCACACACTTGCTTGTCCAACTGCCACCCTTATAGGGATATAGGTTTACTCAGACAATAATATAAAAGCAAAATTCAGAGTCCCAAAATCTGTCCTAAGGCATGGCTCTTACCTCAGAGCCAGGGTAAGCAAAAAGGTTCCTTCATCAAGTCATTTTCCCTTTTTATGAGTTCTTAGGGGGTAACTTGCCTCAGGGTTCAGCTTGCATCTGTCATGCTCACAGCTGACTCCCCTGGAGACTTTCCAGAGTCAGCTTCCTCAAACAACTGCTTCAGCTTTCTTATAAGGAACCAGCTGCTTGCAGTTCCCTTCCCACACCAGGTGTCTCTGGTTAGGTCATTTAGCAAGCTTGCTCCAGGCATCAAGTCTCCTACAGACAGCTCTTTCACTCCTTTTGTGCTCTCACAGACCCCAAAAGCTTACCTGGGAGCTTGAACAAAGGGCTGAATTTAAAGGACTTAGAATTGAGGCTGAAGACCCTTGGGAGGGCAGATAAAGAATCTAGTAAATAAACAGTCTAATACCCCAGAAGGGGTTCATTTGGACTTTGTGAGTTGGCAGGAGGCCCAAGCCACTGAAGACCCACCAAAGTTGGCCGGAAGCCTACAGAAGGCACCACATGCAAGAAAAAGACTGCGATACTGTACTTTGCCACTTAGAGACGTGTCAGAGGTGAGTGCCTGATTACATGCCTGTAATCATTATAAACCTCTCAATATCTGATTTCTCCAGTCTTTGTCACACTGTACGTAACAGTTAATGTCAAAAGGCTAAAGGCTAATAATGCTGATTGTAGTAGGAAACCTAGCTTAAAGCCATCCTCAGACTGATGAGTTATTGAGTCAAATAGTATTATTCTGTGTTGAAATAAAGAAATTAGTGACATTAACAGACTTAAGAGGAAGGTCAGCACAGGTCTCCTCAGGGGAAAGAGTGTATCTGTGATGTATAGTGTTTGGGAATAGAGGAGAAAAAGTATGACAGATGGAATAGAGAACCCTGGAAATCCCTGAAAAAATAAGCAGTTTGGATAGAGATACAGGCAGATGCAGAGAGGAGAGAAGGAAAGTGCCCATTGCCCAGAGTTTACTGTTATAGCCACTGGGTAATGATTTTGGGTATAGAACTGCTCTGTGCTGTCCAATTGTAGTTGGGGGAAGAGGTCATGGGGAGGTTTCTTCTTTTGCTCCACAGCCCATGTTCGTGCCTGCAAGGCACAACACAGTAGAACCTCAGAGTTATGACCACGTTAGGAATGGAGGTTGTTCATAACGCTGAACAAAACTTTATGGTTGTTCTTTCAAAAGTTTACCACTGAACATTGACTTAATACTAGAGTTTTGAAACATTACTATGCAGAAGAAATATGTGACTTTCCCTTTATTTTTTTAGTAGCTTACGTTTAACACATACTGTATTGTATTTGCTTTTTTTGTTTGTTTGTTTTGTTTTGTTCTCTGATGCTGCCTGATTGCGTACTACTTATTCCAAATGAGTGGTTGACCGGTCAGTTCATAACTCTGGTGTTTATAACTCTACAGTATTCCAAACTTACTTCTCAAGAGCATTACGTTGGGAGATCAGCCACCACCACAGTTGGTAGCCTCTGGCCTAAAGAAGGCATCGTTTGTTAGTTAGGGGTCATGGTGAGACCTGTTCTGCTTTGTGTGTGGTATTGTCAGTTGTGTACATGAGAAGGGATTACATGCTGCTTCAAGTTATGTAAATTGCACCCAACTGTATGTTCCTTATCCATACTGGCTGTAGTCGGGCATCATATCCTCTGCTGTTAGAATGGTTCAGTGCTCACCATGCAGCTAGTTTTGCTATGCTCTGCCCACTACTATGGAGAGTAGCGGCCTACAACAGACAGGACACTATTCTGCCTTATGTACTAGTAAGGTAAGTTTTTAGAGATGCTTTATTAGAATTCTCAGAAGTCTATTTATTTCTGGTGAGACTCTTATAGCCTGTGACATTGTTAGTATGGCAACATCATTATTTAAAATAGAGCCTAAGGAGACAACAAAATATTAAAGAGCACTTAGTTTCACATCAGCTAAAACTTGGTAACTCTTAAGGGATCCAGAGGCGAACATGTCTAAAAATAGCAGCTTGATTAAAGACAGCAAACATGATTTCAGGAAAGAAAGGTCATGGTTCATTAATGCTGACTTTTGGGACTTTCTTGGCATATTGCTATTCTGAAAGGGCAGACAAGAAAAATGCAAAAGACAGTATGGACAATAATTTAGAAAACAGCAAGAGAATTTTCTGTGTGAAGCAAGTAAGGTGCAGCGTTGTGGAGGTCTAACAGGAGCAGATTCTATGAAGACAAAGTGTCAACTGATTAAAGAGCTGGACACAATAGTGTTTTTCTCTGAAAAGCGGTCATTGTGAGGTATAGCAGGAATCAATTTTGTATCATTATCTTTTTATTCTAACTATGTCATTTAGGCCCTCAAGACCTGTTATTGTTTCTATTTGTATGTATGGGTTTATAAGATTTTCATAAACTTTATTTTTCAGATACATTTGGGCATTTTAAAGCCACAAGCCTGCCATAAAACTTTGAGCCTTCTGATTCATTCTAACATTAAAAGCAGCTTCTTTAAAAAGTGGATTTGTGTGAACAGTAAACCAAGATCATAATCCGTATTGAACTCCTTGATTATTTTTTTTATTAAATAAGACAAGATATAGAGGACTGTAATAATTTTCTGTGCATAGTCAATGTGTTTTCCCACCACAACACAGGTCCTAAACACCCAACAGTCATTTTCATTTACTTGGTACATAATATTTGTTGTCAAACTGCCTATTTACTGAGTTTTGTTTGCAAAACTAGAAGCATAAAGCTGTCTTTTTGGTAAAAGAAAAGTATTTTTGGCCCAACTGATTTAAAATACTGTTATAATTGTTTATCCAAGATACCTACACAATTAAGTAAACAATATACTGTAAATTGAAATCTGATTCTGTTGCAATATAGCTAATATATATAGTGACTAATTTAAAAAAAAAATCACACAGATTTTATGTTTTAAGGGACGTGGGCAGGAGGTCAGGGGTGCAGGCTCCAGGTGGTACTTACTTCAAGCAGCTCCCAGAAGCAATGACATGTCCTCCCTCCAGCTCCTACGTGGAGGTGCAGCCAGGCGGCTCTGTGCGCTGCCCCACCCGCAGGTGCCGCCCCCGCAGATCCCATTGGCTGTGGTTCCCAGCCAATGGGAGCTGCAGAGCTGGCGCTTGCGGCAGGGGCAGCATGTGGAGCCCCCTGGCTGCCCCTATGCCTAGGAGCTGGAGTGGGGATGTGCTGCTGCTTCTGGGAGCCTTGCAGAGCCACAGCAGGCAGGGAGCCTGCCTTAGCCCTGCTGCACCGCCGACTGGACTTTTAACAGCCCAGTCAGCAGTGCTGACTGGAGCCACCAGGGTCCCTTTTTGACCGGGCATTCCGGTCGAAAACTGGACACCTGGCAACCCTATTCCTCCGCCTACAATACATTCCTGAAGAAAGGGAGATGTCTCCTCTTTCTTCGGTAAATCCGTTCTTCAGGAGTGACTATTTCATCTGCCCTATGAGCCACTGCACAAGTAACTATTGCCTTTTGTTCCCAACAATTTCCATCATATGCATACACAACATCCTGAGGCTGCAAAGGGTCTAGTTTTTGTGACCCTCAGTCATAGTGCATTTTTTGTTATCAGCTTTCTTCAACCCTTTTACATCACAGTCATTGTTAACATCATTTTCTACAAAATTAGGCAGTCTTATTTTAGTTTTCCGTTAAACAGAATTTCTGTAGGAGACTACTCATATCTCAAAGGTGCTACCATATAGTTAAGCAATGCCAAGTAAGGATCTGAATTAGATGCTTTCACTTTTTAGTAGCCTCTTTATTATTTGTATATCCTTCTCTACTAGACCATTTGGCTGTGAGTATGCAGGACTCTCTGTAGTATTCTTAAACTCAGTCTCTTGCAAATTTCTTGAGTTCATATCCTGCAAGCTGTAAAATGTTGTCTGACATTACCCCTACAGGAATACCATGTCTAGCAAATATTGATTTAATGCATGTTAATACGTGCTTTCCTGTGGTGTTGTCCAGTAAAGCAATCTGTGGAAAGTGTGAGTAATAATTTAAAATCAAAACATAATCTTTGTCAGCAGAATAGAATAGAATAAATGAACATCAACTTTATTCCAAGCTTTTAAAGCATAGGTTCTTTCACAGGTGTAGGCTGTAAATTTTAACATTTCACATTTCTTAATTGCTTTTTCTATATCCTCATTCATTTGATGCCAATACAACACATCTCTGACCCTTCTGCATTTTTCAGTTCCTACGTGTCTTTCATAAATTCTAATAAGCATGTCAGGCTGTAACACTTTGAGAACAAATTAATTGGTTGCCTCTAAACAAAATACCATCAGTCATTGAAAGTTCTTCTTCTTTGAAGTGAAAATATGGACTAAGTGTATGTTACAACTTTGATCAATCTTTGCAAGGTTTCAGCCTGTGCTGTGACTTCTGCAAACACAGTCCACATTTTGTCAGAGACTGGGTAGTTTTTTTTATAAGGTTCACATGCACTATATCAGAGTCTGAATAATTTTCTGCTACAGTATTGCCAAAAGCTCTAGATAGAGTGTCCACTACCACTAAACCCCTTCCTGGTTTATATTCTATTTTCATATCATAAAACTGGAACTGAAAAAAGTCTCTGTATTCTGGGAGGAGTGTCAGCCAGTCCCTTCTTTGCAACAGATATTAAAGGCATATGGTCTGTTTTAGCAATGACCGGTTGCCCATAGATGAACACATGAAATTTCTTGCAACTGTGCACCAAAGCTAAAGCCTTCTTCTCAATTTGTGCATATTGACATCCAGTTTTAGTGAGGGCCCTGGTCTCCAGTGTTGTTCATACTTTTGTAGTAACGTTGCCTTTATGCCTGCCTTTGAGGCATCTGTGGACACCTTAATCTGTCCCTTGCAATCATAAAATCTAAGGACCGGAGCCTTCTTAATTAGCTGTTTCAAGTTTTCAAATTCCTTGGCTAGATTGGCATCCTGTCGCCATTGATTATTTTTGTGCAAGAGCGCTCTAAGGTTGCTGGTCTTAGCAGCCAAATTAGGTACAAACTTTCCCACAGAGTTAACCATCCCTAAGAATTGTTACACTCCTTTGTCAACGGGGGATGGTATATTTGTAATTGCCTGAACTCTGTTAGGATCTGTTTGAACTTCCTATGCCAGTACTCTTTCTCCAAGGTATGT
Organism: Chrysemys picta bellii; assembly: GCF_011386835.1. Lineage (NCBI taxonomy): Eukaryota > Metazoa > Chordata > Testudines > Emydidae > Chrysemys > Chrysemys picta. The sequence goes on along the minus strand of NC_088796.1, from coordinate 46,668,475 downwards.
GATATCTCAGACTTGAAATTTACATTTTGGCTTGTTTAATTTTAATCTTACTGCCCTAACTCTTTCCAGTGCTCACTGTAACCTGTGGTCATGTTCTTTTATTGTTCTTCCCCATATTAAAATGTCATTGATGTATACCTTAGCACCTTCTATACCTTATTTCACCTTAACTCTAGTTCATATGTGCCCAGAGTAGGAATAAGCTTTCCACTGTAAGCTCTTAACTATACCTGTTTATTATACCCAGTTTTTTTCTTTCAATCCTTTCACATATATTCTGATACCACGTTTGCTTGAGCACCAGTGTCTAGTTTAAAACTCACAAAAGATCGATTCATTGCCAGGGCAATATCCAATCATTTGCTGCAGGTGTTGTCCTCCTGGTACCCAGTGTGTTTCTTTTTGTGCACCTGCTGTTCCTGCTTGCACACTCTTGCAAAATATTTACAATTTTTGCACTTTGTTCAAAGGTGGGACATTGCTGAGGTCTGTGTTTGCTTCTACACCTTGTGTCATTCTTTATGTTGTCCTCAACAAACTCCTTTCTTGCAAACTCACTTTTTGCAGGCTTGTTGTACATTTCTGCTGTGCACTGCTGTTGGGATTTCCTTTTACATTGAGGATTTGTGATTCTGTCAATCAAGACAGTGTCTTGTTTTCCCTCCAAAAGAGTCAGTCTGCTCTGGGTAACCCCTGCTACTCTGCATATTCTTTCTGCCTTGTCTGAGTTCAAATCTGCATTGTCCAAAGTCTTTTTTTTCTAATCTTTGGATCTTGAAAACCCATCACTATTTGAGCTCCGATTATGGACAGCGGATAGATACAATAATTAAATGTTTGGCTCCACAGTTTGTGATCCAACATAAATTCTTCAAATGACTCTCCTTCTCTCTGAGTTCTCCTGTAATTTATATCTTTCAAAAGTTTTATTTGTCTTGGGTGTGCAGTAGTCTTCAAACTCCTTCATAACTTTCTCATAACATGCTTTCTCTGCCAGACTTTCCTGCATACTGTTACAAACAGCTAGCATTTTCTGCTCTGGAATATTTAAAAAAGCATCTACCTTCTGCTTATCATCTTTTTCCACGAAGCCACTCGCATGTACAGGCTGAATCTCTCTTGAAATCTTTTCCAGTTATGTGCTGCATTGCCTGATAATTTCAACTCTAGTGGAGCTCTCAGCTGCTCCATTTTCTTTACCCCTTTTGTCCTGTACACTCTTCTCCAATTACTCTTATCTGTCCACTTCTGGTACCATGCTGTGTTTATGGGTTCTGCATAAAGAGACTCAGTCAGGATTTTAGGAAGCTCAGAATATATTGTTTATTATAGATTCAGCTCAACAACTTAGAAGGTACTATTACTGCTTAGGTGGCTGTATCAGAACTGCTTACAGGTCCACCTAATGTATCTATTCAGCTAAGCTGGCTACAGCCCTTAAAGGAACATGTCCTCACAGTTACTCCAGGTTTTGCTCCTAGAATACATCCCGCATCCCAAATATTTATATCCTATAGAAACCAGAATATAAATCCTAGAATGTCTGTCTGTTCTGCTCATGTGTTGTACCCACCCTTCACCACACCACGAGGGCAGAGATCAGCGGGGGACCTCTTGCTATCATATTCTCGAAGAGACCATTTTAGGATTAGTGGCAGGGTAGTGCTCTGTGTAGAGCATCTTTACCAGGGGAACCTGCTCCCCCTTGTAATTCACCATAACCTGAGCTTTGTGGTTTTCAGAGTGTAATCCAAGGGACACTTACATTTATCAGACATTTTGCTAACTAAGTAATTTTATGTTGGCAAGTGGATGCAGCAATTTAGCTTGGTTATCTGATCATATTAGTAGCTTTAATGTTTGCTTAATTTTTAATTACTGTAAGGTGCCATGATGCTAAAGCACCTAAAATGACTAAATAAATAAGAAAGCCAAAAGGAGAAAGAACAGAACAAAACACACGCCACTGCAGACATTATAAATGAGCCACGTCCTATAAGGTGCTATGTGGTTTCTAAGAGGTGCTAGGCTCTCTCAGTTCCAATTTACTTCAACAGGAAAATTTTCACTGCTGTCCTGAGGGAAAACAGAAGTGCACTGGACTATGTATGGTCATCTAGACAGTGGTGATAGTTTTTTGGTTGGCATTCAGATAAAATGGCAATGAGGGTGGCGTAAGAGAAATATATAGGATTAAATAAGGCTCAGGACCTCTCAGGATCAGGCCTAATATTTATGGACAAAAAGCAGGTTGATATCCAAATGTTTCTGTTCAAAACACATATGCTTCTGTTCCGGTAATGAATTTCTTTTGGAATCTCAAATAAAAAAAAGCAGAGTTTTTATTCACAGCTAATGAGAAAACCATAAGAAGTTTTCTGTTCAATAAGGAGAATGAAAACCTACTTTTAGATACTGCAGCACCTTTTCCTTTGTGAACTGGAATGAAACTATATAGCACCATATAGCAATGCTATGCAACAGTTTAGAACAAGGGGGTCAAAAGAGCAGGCCTGATCCTCAACTGGTATAAATGGGTGTAGTTCCACTGATTTCTACACAGCCATGCTGATTTACACTTGCAGAGGCTCTAGCTCAGTCTCCATATCTAATGGAAGCTATTGAAAGAACATAGGTAGGTTGAATATCATTAACTACATTGGGTTAACGAGGCTAGCAACCCTACTCACGTGAAAGTGGCTGATGACTACAGTTGGTTGGGTTCTGTTAGCTATGGTACCTCCATATCTTGTGCCTACTACTAACCCTAGTACTAATTCAGAAAGGAATGCCACTTAAAGCATCAATGACATTTCTTGCTGCACCTTAAAGTAATTGACAGGTTTCAGAGTAGCAGCCGTGTTAGTCTGTATCCGCAAAAAGAACAGGAGTACTTGTGGCACCTTAGAGACTAACAAATTTATTAGAGCATAAGCTTTCGTGGACTACAGCCCACTTCTTCGGATGCATATAGAGTGGAATAAATATTGAGGAGATATATATACACACATACAGAGAGCATAAACAGGTGGGAGTTGTCTTACCAACTCTGAGAGGCCAATTAAGTAAGAGAAAAAAAACTTTTGAAGTGATAATCAAGATAGCCCAGTACAGACAGTTTGATAAGAAGTGTGAGAATACTTACAAGGGGAGACAGATTCAATGTTTGTAATGGCTCAGCCATTCCCAGTCCTTATTCAATCCTGAGTTGATTGTGTCTAGTTTGCATATCAATTCCAGCTCAGCAGTCTCTCGTTGGAGTCTGTTTTTGAAGTTTTTCTGTTGTAATATAGCCACCCGCAGGTCTGTCATTGAATGACCAGACAGGTTAAAGTGTTCTCCTACTGGTTTTTGAGTATTATGATTCCTGATGTCAGATTTGTGTCCATTAATTCTTTTGCGTAGAGACTGTCCGGTTTGGCCAATGTACATGGCAGAGGGGCATTGCTGGCACATGATGGCATATATCACATTGGTAGATGTGCAGGTGAACGAGCCCCTGATGGTATGGCTGATGTGATTAGGTCCTATGATGATGTCACTTGAATAGATATGTGGACAGAGTTAGCATCGGGCTTTGTTACAAGGATAGGTTCCTGGGTTAGTGGTTTTGTTCAGTGATGTGTGGTTGCTGGTGAGTATTTGCTTTAGGTTGGGGGGTTGTCTGTAAGCGAGGACAGGTCTGTCTCCCAAGATCTGTGAGAGTAAAGGGTCATCTTTCAGGATAGGTTGTAGATCTCTGATGATGCGCTGGCGAGGTTTTAGTTGGGGGCTGAAGGTGACAGCTAGTGGTGTTCTGTTATTTTCTTTGTTGGGCCTGTCTTGTAGGAGGTGACTTCTGGGTACTCGTCTGGCTCTGTCAATCTGTTTTTTCACTTCAGCAGGTGGGTATTGTAGTTTTAAGAATGCTTGATAGCGATCTTGCCACATAACCTCAGCAATGGCCTTAATTGGCCTCTCAGAGTTGGTAAGACAACTCCCACCTGTTTATGCTCTCTATGTGTGTATATATATCTCCTCAATATTTATTCCACTCTGTATGCATCCGAAGAAGTGGGCTGTAGTCCACGAAAGCTTATGCTCTAATAAATTTGTTAGTCTCTAAGGTGCCACAAGTACTCCTGTTCTTCTTAAAGTAATTGATAAGCTTACTTCATGATTTACAGTCTCTATTGAGTATCAGAGGGGTAGCTGTGTTTGTCTGAATCTGTAAAAACTCATTCTCTCATATCTGCGTACAGATCTCACCCGGCTCATACAGATGCAACATGTTTGGCACTGTCCTTCCTACTTCAAACCCTGCAGAGCACTCTGCATGACCAGGTTTTCAATTTGCCAGGGAGGTGATGTGGGGGTGCACATCTCTACCTCCAGAACTCAGAAAAAACAGGCTGATTACCTATTCCACCATGCTTTTTCCACATATGGGAAACTTCCTGGAAGTTGGGGATAGCTACAGGGGGTCCCTGAGATCACGTAGAGATGCAGGCCATCCATGTATAGATCCCTGTACATCCAGGGGATGCCTCAAGATCTGCACAGATTTCAAGACCGGGCCGCCCAGAGGATTCAGGGGGCCTGGGGCAAAGCAATTTTGGGGGCCCCTTCCATTAAAAAAAAGTTGCAATACTATAGAATACTATATTCTTGTGGGGGGCCCTTGTGGGGCCTGGGGCAAATTGCCCACTTGCCCCCCCCCTCCCGGGCAGCCCTGTCTCAAGAGGACCCAGTGGAAACAGACCTGCTGGATGATCTAGTGGGTAGAACATAGGACTGGAAATCATAAGACCTGGGTTCTAATCTTACTTAGACAACTTGCCTAGACAAACCTCATCAGCCAAAACAATCAAAAACTTAAGTTTGTAAGTATAGCCTGGCATATTACAAGGCCCACTATTATTCAAAGGCCAGAAGGGACCACTGTGATCACCTAGTCTGACCTCCTTACAACACAAGCCATGGAACTTCCTGCAAAAAAGTTAGTAGATTACATCTTACAGAAACACATCCAATTTTGCTTTAAAATTGCCAGTGATGGAGAATCCACCACAAACCTTCCTAAATTGTTCCAATGATTAATTATGCTCACTGTTAAAAGTTTACACCTTATTTCCAGTCTGAATTTGTCTAGCTTCCAACCATTGGATTGTGTTATACTTTTCTCTGCTAGACTGAAGAGTATTTGTTCCCCGTGTAAGTATTTCTAGACTAATCAAGTCACCCCTACCCCAACCTTCTCTTTGTTAAGCTAAATAGATTGAGCTCTTTGATTCTATCACTATAAAACATATTATCTGATGCTTTCATCATTCTTGTGGTTCTTCTCTGAACTCTCTCCAATTTATCAACATCATTCCTGAACTGTTTGACACCAGAACTATACACTGTATTCCAGCAGCAGTCACACCAGTGCCACAGAGGTCAAATAACCTGTCAACTCCTACTCAAGATTTCCCTGTTTATGCATCCAAAGATCACATGAGCCCTTTTGGCCACAGAGTTGTATTGGGAACTCTTGTTCAGCTGATTACCTACCACGACCTCCAAATCTTTTTCAGAGTCACTGCTTCCTAGGATAGAGTTCCCAATCCTGTAAGTATGGCCTATATTTTTTGTTCCTGGATGTATGTATTTTCATTTAGCCATATTAGAACACATAGTTTACTTGTGCCCAGCTTACCAAGCAATCCAGATCGCTCTGAATCAGTGACATGTCCTCTTCATTATTGACCAGTCCCCCAATTTGTGTCATCTGCAAACTTTATCAGTAGAGCTGTTGATTAATCAGTTAACTCACGTGATCAACTCAAAAAAGTAATCATGATTACAAAAATTAATTGAGATTAATCACCATTTTAATCATACTGTTAAACGATAGACTACCAACTGAAATTTATTAAATATTTTTGGATGTATTTCTACATTTTCAAATATATTGATTTCAATTACAATACAGAATATAAAGTGTACAGTGCTCACTTTATATTACTTTTGATTACAAATATTTGCATTGTAAAAATGATAAAAGAAATACTATTTTTCAATTCACCTCATATAAGTACTGTAGTGCAATCTCTTTATCATGAAAGTGCAACTTACAAATGTAGATTTTGTTTGTTTGTTACATAACTGCACTCAGTAACAAAACAATGCAAAACTTTAGAGCCTACAAGTCAGTCCTACTTCTTGTTCAGCCAATCGCTAAGAGAAACAAGTTTGTTTATGATTAGGGAGATAATACTGCCTGCTTCTTATTTACAATGTCACCTGAAAGTGAGAAAAGGCATTCGCATGGCACTATTGTAGCGGCATTGCAAGGTATTTACGTGCCAGATATGCTAAACATTCATATGCTTCTTCATGCTTTAACCACCATTCCAGAGGACATGCTTCCATGCTGATGATGCTTGTTTTTAAAAAATGTGTTAATTAAATTTGTGACTGAACTCCTTGGAAGAGAATTGTATATCTCCTGCTCCATGGTTTTACCCACATTCTGCCATATATTTTGTGTTATGGTAGTCTAGGATGACGACCCAGCATATGTTGTTTGATTTAAGAACACTTTTACTTCAGATTTGACCAAACACAAAAAAGGTTCCAATATCCGATTTCTAAAGATAGCTACAGCACTCAACCCAAGGTTTAAGAATCTGAAGTGCCTTCCAAAATCTGAGAGGTACAAGGTGTGGAGCATACTTTCAGATGTTTTAAAAGAGCAACACTTTGATGCAGAAACTACAGAACCCAAACCTCCAAAAAAAAAAAAAAAAAAATCAACCTTCTGTTGGTGGCATCTGACTCAAATGATGAAAATGAACATGCATTGGTCCATACTGCTTTGGATCATTATCGAGCAGAATCTGTCATCAGCATGGATGCATGGCCTCTGGAATGGTGATTGAAACATGAAAGGACATAAGAATCTTTAGCCCCTCTGGCATGTAAATATCTTGCGATGCTGGCTATAACAATGCCATGCAAATGCCTGTTCTCACTTTCAGGTGACATTGTAAACAAGAAGCGGGCTGCATTATCTCCTGCAAATATAAACACACTTGTTTGTCAGAGTGATTGGCTGAACAAGAAGTAGGACTGAGTCGACTTGTAGACTTTAAAGTATTACTGTTTTATTTCTGAATGCAGTTATTTTTTGTACATAATTCTACATTTGTAAGTTCAGCTTTTGTGATAAAGAGATTGCACTACTAGGGTTACCATACGTCCGGATTTTCCCGGACATGTCCGGCTTTTGGGGGCTCAAATCCCCGTCCGGGGGGAAATCCCCAAAAGCCGGGCATGTCCGGGAAAATCGGGAGGCTCGGCGGGGGCCTCTTTGTCCGGGGTCGGGGGCATGGTGCCGGGCCGGGCTGGGCGCGGGGTCCGGGCCGGGAGCCGGGGGCGCGGTGCCGGTGCGGGGCCGGGAGCCGGGGAGCCGGTCCGGGCCCGTGGGGCCGGGAGCCGGGCCGGGGTCGGTGCGCCGGGCCCGTGGGGCCGGGAGCCGGGCCGGGGTCGGTGCGCCGGGCCCGCGGGGCCGGGAGCCGGGGGGTCCGCCGGGCCCGCGGAGCCGGGCCCGCGGGGCTGGGCCCGCGGGGCTGGGAGCCGGGCTCGCGGGGCTGGGAGCCGGGCCGGGGTCGGGGAGCTGGGCCCGTGGGGCTGGGAGCCGGGGGGTGCGCCGGGCCCGCGGGGGGTGGTCGGTCAGGGCCGGCACCCCAGGGCCCGAGCCAACCCAGGCTGGAGCCAACGGGGGGCCAGCCTGGGCCGCGCCTCCTCCCCCCCGCCCCCCTTACCTGCTTCAGGCTTCCCGCGAATTAAATGTTCGCGGGAAGCAGGGAAGGGGGCGGAGACTTTGGGAGGGGGCGGGGCGTGGGCAGGGCTGGGGGCGGGGCCAGGGCCCCGAGGAGTGTCCTCCATTTGGAGGCACAAAATATGGTAACCCTAGCACTACAGTACTTGTATTAGGTGAATTGAAAAATACTATTTCTTTTGTTTTTACAGTGCAAATATTTGTAATAAAAATAAATATAAAATGAGCTCTGTACACTTTGTATTCTGTGTTGTAATTGAAATCAGTATATTTGAAAATGTAGAAAACATCCAAAAATATTTAAATAAATGGTATTCTATTATTGTTTAACAGTGTGATTAATCATGCGATTAATCACAATTTTTTAAATTGCTTGACAGCCCTATTTATCAGTAATTATTTTATGTCCTCTTCCAGGTAATTGATAAAAATGTTAAATTGCATGGGGCCAAGAACTGATCCCTGCAGGACCTGACTGGAAACCCACAAGATTGATGATGATTCCACTTTTACAACTATATTTTGAGATCTATCAGTTAGCCATCTTTTTAAATTAACTTAATATGTATCCCATGTTGATTTTATATTCTAGTTTTTTTATCTAAATGTCATACAGTACCAAGTGAAACGCCTTACAGAAGTGTAAATCAACCTCATTACCCTGTCTCAACCAAACTTGTAATTTCATCAAAACAAAGATATCTAGTTAGTTTGACAAGCTCTATTTTCCATAAGTCTGTGTTGATTGGCATTAATTTTATTACCCTCCTTTAACTCTTTATTAATAGAGTCCCATATCAGAAACTCCATTATCTTGTCCAGCATCGATGTAAGCCTGACAGGCTTATAATTACCTGGGTCATCCCATTTGCCCTTTTAAAATATTGGCACCACATTAGCTTTCTTTGACTCTTCCCACGTGTTGGAAAACTTATTGAAAAATTAACATTAATTGTCCAACATGCTTCTCGGCAGCTCTTTTAAAACTCTTGGATGCAAGTTATCCAAACCTGCTGATTTCAAAATGTCTCACTTTAGTAGCTGCTTTTTAACAGCCTCCTGAGATACTAGTGGAATGAAAAGAGTGCTTTTATATGATATCTCTTCATCATCTGTTTTTCCCAAATACAGAATGAAAATGTTCTTTGAACACTTCTTCCTTTTCTGCATTGTTATTGATAATTCTACCATTTCTATCTAATAATCAATGAATACCATTGTTAGGATTCTTCCCCAGTCTTCCCCCCCCCCATACTTTAAAAGCTCCTTCTTTTGTCCTTAATTCTGCTGGCCTTAATACTTGTGTCCCTTTGCTTCCCTCATCCTTCTGATTTATATTTATTACATAGTTTTCCCCTTTCTTACACACACCTGTGTTCACTTCACTTCTAAACCATGTTAGTATTTGAACTTTCTTCCTCAGTTGTGGCTTTTGGGGGTTTCTAGTAAACTGTTCTTAAACAATTCCCAATTATCATTCAAATTTTTCTGATTAAGTTCTTCCTTCCAGCTGAATTGGCTCATAATTGTTTTCAGCTTTGTGAAATTAACCCTTTGAGAACACCAAATATATATCTGTCTCTAGTCTGGACTTGATTTGATTACATTTATTGTGTGCAAACTGAATAATGACCACTTGTACCTAAACTACCATTATTTTTAAGCCTCTATGATCAGTTCCTCTTTATCTGTCAAGATGAAGTCTAACAGAATTTCCCTGTGCTGGATGCTACCCTTTCAGTTAGGAAATTGTCGTCTATAACATTTAGAATTTCCAAGGATGTTTTAGTACTGGCAGCATGAGACCTCCAGCATATCACTCAAATTGAAGTTCCCCATAATCATGCAGCTTCTCCTCCCTCCCCCCCCCCCCACATTATAAATAAGTGCATAAGGAGCCGGTCATCCTGTTCACTAGTGTCCTTTGATGATCTGTAGTAGACACCAGGTAATCACCCATCTTGCATTTTATCTCTTAGGTCACTGATCCATAAGCATTCAAGATCATTTTCTTCCAAGATATCAGTGACTCTGAAACAGGTAATACCATTTTTTGACAGAGTGCCACTTTCCCTCCCTTTTTCCCACTTGATCCTAATAGATTATAACTGATTTTAACATTCCAATTGTGCAAATCATCCCCTCGTGTTTCAGTAATACCCACTAGATGGAATTGCACATTTATGAACATAATTCAAATGCCTCTTGTTTGTGACCCATGCTCCTACCATTGGTGTATAGGCAATTAAAGAATTTCTTCTCCTTATAACCTTTGGGTCCTTGATTACTTTTGTTCTCTGCATCTCTGTTTTGTGCTAAATGAGTGCTCATACCTTTCCTCTGTGATGATTCTTTGGGTACCCCAGATCGCGAGTCATCTTGTTACCCCTGCCTCAAGTGTACACATTAACAATTTTATATGAACTGTGGGCTTCATGCTTCTTTACCAGAGAAAACGAACTGGAGCAAAAGTATGCAGGAAACTCCAGGAAGGGAACCTTAGAGATTTCTTCAATAGCAATCTTTCAAGGAATGAGTTATGGTGATTCATACAGTGTGGAAGACCTGGAAACTCTAGGGCTCCATCCTGTGGGTCCTCAGGCGGTTATGTGGGGAGCTGACCCTTCTGTAATTAACTATTTTTTTTCTCTCGCATACTCACACACAGGATCCCTTAGCTCTCATAGCTTTGTCCCCCAAGAATTCCCACCACTGTTGAGGGTCAGAGGGGCGTTAATACTGGTTACAACTAACTTCTGCCTGTACTTGAGAGGGAGGGCTGTGCCATGCAGAGTGGCTGTCTCCTGGCCTCCCCCGTTACTGCTATGGCATTACTACTATCTTCCATATGTATGCGGAGCCTTGTCAGCACTGAGTTTATACAGAGGGTTCTCTGGTCTGTCTCTGGAAATGCTGCAAAACCACTGCCTTTCCTATTATTTTACAGAGTTGCTAGATGAGGTCACATAGACCTGTAATCTTGCCACGCTTTTTGTTGTTTAAAGACAAATTATCCACTGCTTCAGCAGATGAGAACGTTAGGCAGTGCTTTCTACAGGAAAATGTGGGTGGAAATATGCTTTGTTTTCAATTTTACTTTTTAAATTTGTAAATGGTATATAATATGGCAGCATCACTCTTGTTGATGCCTATGCAGAAATAATTCTGTCTGGTACATTTTTATGGATGTGTTGGGGATAATTCTCTACTGATGTGTTCTGAATTGAAGGATTTCCTGTTGTAATGTCGTATGAAATGGGATGACAGCAGACAATGTTATTTAGTGTTCTGCTTTATCCTTTGTTTTATCTTTTATTAATGTTTTAAAACAGAAAAATGTAGGGTAGGACCTTCCTGCTGCTTCTGTGAATGTGTAGGTAAACTCCTATCCATGTGAGTCTGTTTTAATTTTTGAGGTATATTTGTGCCAATAATCATTGTAACTAATAGACTGTACATCTTTCAGGATTGAGAATCAATGAAATATAGTTCAACAGGTTCACGGAAGAAGTTGCTGCTGCAGCTCATGTTTGCTGCTCTATTCCTGGATTCGGCTGGCTCACCCATTCATAATGCAGCACATCCTGTCAATGAGTTGCAAGAAGTGCCATTTAAGTAAAACTAATTGTATTAGTGCATATGGTTTTACTGCCAAGTTAGCATACTGGAAATTAGAGTAACCTATGATACATAATTTTAAATCTTATTAAACGCTTAATGCTGGCGTACAGGAAGAGAGAGGAAAGATTGGGAATTGGATTGGAAGTTTTTCATAGCCACTGTCCAGCCTGGTTCAGGTTCCTGCGTAATTGGTTATTCCTCTCTATCTGTCCTTTGCAAGTTCAATAGGACACCAGTACACTTGTTTACATGAAGAAAGAGATCTTCTGCCCTGATCCTGAGAGAGATTGATTCCCTGTGAGGTTCTGCATATTGTTGTGACCCACTAAATCACCTTTAATTTGACTCAGGTGGGAGTTGAAGCTTCCCAGCACTGTGAAGGATTGGACACTTTATTACCAGAAAGACCAGGGAAGTAATTTTATTTTAAAACCGTGAATGCTGGATAATGGAGCAATGTTTCTGTTTTTTCTGTGCCTATAGATTTTTGAAAAGCCATGTGATGTGTTCATTTATGAATGTTTCATGCAGAAAAGTTAGTGAGGGAAATCCATATGATTATGGTTTAAGATTTGATGCGGTAGAAGTAGAACTGCAGTTGATGGGCTGGCAACTCAGCACTGGAACTTGTGATATCTTCCTGGAAAAATAACCTCTCTCTCAAGTTGTGCTTTAGCATATTATGAAAATCAGTTGATAGAAAGTTCAGTTTCTTGTTATAATCAAAATCCCTTTATTTAATACTTTCTATTGAAATGGAGTAAGGATATCTGCTCTGTTCAGTGACTAAAGGTATCCATTGATCTTTCTACTCAGCAGGAAGTTGTACTGTTGACTGATGGTACAGTTAGGCAGCCAGTTCTTAAAGTCGCAGTCCTAAAGTCTTATTGGTTATACAGAACATTGCTTTTTAAAATAGAACTCTTATGTATTTACAGAGACCTAGTATTCAAACATGTTTTTAAATACATTCACGTCTTCCTAGTTTTCTCATGGTGTTTTTCAAAATAGCATCACCTGAATTGTAGCAGTGTATAAAGGCCGCCCTCAGGCAGGGCTTTGGAGTGGAGCCCGGAGCTGGAGCGCGGAGCAGCTCCAGAGCAGTGGAGCTGCAGGTTTTTGCCTGGAGCTGGAGCTGGAGCGGAGCCGGAGCACAGCTCCAAAGCCCTGCCCTCGGGGGCTGGGACCTCATTGTGCAGTTAGACACTGTTCATTCACATATTGGAAAGCCAGTCCCAGTGCCGGAGAGCTTACCATCTAATTAGATCCTCTTTGAAATCAGGTGAGTTTTTAGTTGCTGTTCTCCCACATCCTTCTGTAGTTATCATGGACCCTTTCCTTCCGTGTTACCCATAGTCAGACAGGGTTAAATGGGTAATCTTCTTAGTGGGTGAAATTCACTCCTGTAGAAGTCACCATTAGGCCTATGCACCACTTAAGTACCACTTAAAATAAATCTTAAATGGAACCTGAGAGGCACATAGGCCTTGTGCTGACCCTTTGCACAGGTGTGAATTTCACCCAGTATGAAGAGATTGTTTTACCTATACTAGGGATGCAATCCTGGGCCCATTAATGTCAATGGAACCTTTGCTGTCGACCTCAATAGAGCCAGGATTTCATCCCATGTGTCTCCGATACAAAAGTGAATGTACTGCCTGCCTCTTAAGATCTGCATTTTGCTTGACTTTTTTTTAATCGTTTTTCTAAATTCGAGGATCAATTAATAGTATATTTCTTAAAATTTCAGGATGTGTATTATCACCAGTTTGTTAATCACTAACTTTAAAGCAGTTTCACCTGTGAACTGAAGTTTTTCCTGAGCTGCAATATTTTAGAGGTATTTAATGCTTTTCCTGTTAGAATTCTTTGGCTAGATGTCAGCAATCTTGATCTTGTTGACTTAAGTCTTCCTCCATTCAATTTCCTGTAGGCAGTGTGATGGTGTCTTTCTGTGTGCAAACTATATTTAATTTTCAAAATAAACAAAGCCTTGAACATTAAAAGGTGGATCACTGTCTGATTTAACTATTGAATGAATTGTTTACACTGTGAATAAGCAATCCGATAAAGATGAGGATGACACCACTGCTATTGCAGGAAATCTGGAATACTCATCCATTATTACAAATGGGTAAAGACTACTCTGTAGTGTTTCATAAAGATCTGTGGTCACTTTGAGGAATAAAGTGACATCTGTCTTATTTGTGAGTTAGCCACAGGGTATAATGTACAATATTTCTGTTTTCTCTATTTATCTGGATGGCTTTCTTAAGCTAGTGTAGTAGTTCAAACAGAAGTGATGGGTTTGATACAGGAAATATTGGTGTACATTCTATGACCTGTGTTTTATCCAGGAGGTCTGAGTAGATGATCATAATGCTCCATTCTGGCCCTAAAATCTATGAATTTCTTTGTCCATTTGAGGAAAAGACCTCTCCTCTCAATAGATATTTAGTCTTCACTAAACATCAGTGTTTTGAGTGTGCTATAGTCAGTATTACTATTATTGTCCTTCCTTTTTAATAGGATCTTCTACAAATGGCAACTCTTTAATATTTCTCAACATAGTAAATTCTTTTAAATGACCCACTGACTTCCTTTTGAGGGTTCAAGTCTCTTCTCTGTCACAGACTTCTGGTGTGATCCATAACAAGTCACATTGTCTTTCTGTGCCTGAGTTTCTCCACTGTAAAACAAGGAAAATAATACTTCCCTACCTCACAGAGGTTTTGTGAGGATAAGTACATTAAAGGTGGTGAGGTGCTCACATGCTACAGAAATGAGCCTTATAAGTTAGGCTACGTTGATGTCACAGAAGTCAAGGAATCCATGACTTCCAGAGATCCCCTGTGACATTTTCTGCTTCAGCCCCTGGAGCAATGGGACTGGAGCTAGCAGCCAGCGGGGCCCCGGCAGAGTTCCAGCAATGGGTGACAGCCTCCTCAGGGTCCTCCTGCAGGTTCCAGCGACCGGTGACAGCCTCGCGCGCATGTGGGTGAGAGGGAGACCCAGCAGCTCCCAGCCATCATGGTGGCAGGAGAAACCATGGACCTGCAGCAGCAAAAGTCAGACAGGTCACAGCTTCCATGAATTTTTGTTTATTGCCCATGATCTGTCCGTGTCTTTTACTAAAACTAACCATGACAAAATCTTACTTATAAGTACCTAAGATAGGAGACATGATCTGCCTAATTTTGTCTCTATAATCACCTGAAAATGTTGGTCCATACTCTGTTCTCTGTTGTACCAGTGTAAATTCCAAATAATTCCACTAAAGTCAAGGGAGTTATTCCAGGTTTGTACCAATGTAACTGAACAAAATCTCACCCTTAGTGTTCTACATGGCAACTTTGCAACGACATAATTAAGATATTTCTCTGCTGGTGGAAGTTTTAAATGTGTTGCACAGCAAATGTCTAGATAAATAATCTCCAAGGTATTGTTTTGCCAGGCTTGTGTGCTATCTATATCTTTCTAGTCTTGATGGCTGTTTTAGCTCTATTTTTCCAAATAGTAAAACCAAAGCTTCACTGGTCTGTAACTACTTGACAAGGAGCTTCATAAAGGTAAAACAGAAAATATTTGTGTCCCTCAAACTATAACTAGGGTTCATTTCTGCTCTGCCTCAGTTAATCTGTGTACCAGCAGAGTAAAAAGTGTGATAGTTTGCAAATGTCATAGTAGTTTAATTTTGGGGTGGGGGATTGTGAGGAAGGGGGATATTTGTTTCAGGAGTCTTCTGTTTCTGTGTAAGTAGCTAGTTAATATCTAGGGTGCCAGTAGATGCATAGTTCCTGGGATTTGTAGGACCAATACTGCACCATAAATAGCTTCCTCTGGCTGCTTTTTACCTGAAGCTCTTTATTAACTTCCCCTCAACATTATTATGAGGATAAGGGAGAAGAAGTAGTGAAGGAAGGGAAGAGGGCAGAAGGAGTGAGGCTGAACTGAAGTGATTGTGGAAGATGGAGCAGAGATGTTAGGGCAAGCTGCCAGTCAGCTGGGGAAGGAAAGACCAGTGTAAAAACTTGGAAGGGGGAAAACAAACACCGCCTACCCTCCCAAAAAATCCAAGTTTCTGGCTGCCCTGTTGATGTCTGCTCTTGCTGGCTGGCTCTGCCAAGGAGTTTCTCCTTCCTCTGGCCAAGGTAGTGGTAGCACTACCTGGTACCTGGTACCCTGGGAGGTATGGGAGACTCGCCCCTGTACAGTTCTGGCCCCGGTCAGTGCTGGAGATGGGGAAGTGTAAGTTAGGTGGAGGCTCATCTCTTCCACATGCCCCCCCACTCCCAATGCAACTGCTTCTGTGTCTGCTCCAGCCAACTGTGTCTCTGCCTCAGGGCTAGCTCCTCCTTGCCTTTCTCCCTTCCCTAAACCTACATGTTTGGGAGATGATTGGTGCTCCATGGGGCCTGGTGTGCTCAGATCAGAGGGGCTGGATAGGGGGAGTGTCCTATGCAGAGTTCTGGGGCGGGGTAGCAAGTTCTAACCTCTTCTGTAACCACCCCATTTCTGCCCTCAGTCCTGCTGCAAGATGGGGCCTCATGCACCCAGAGAGGAGGACTGGTGTGAGCGAAAGTTGGAAGAAAAAAGTGGTAGGAGTTTCTGAAGACTCAGAGTTGGCTGTTCTGGTGTGATCCTTTCTGTCTTTCCCCTCTCCCTATGTGAAAATAACTTTGAGGTTAGTGATCTGGGGCAAGAGGGAGCCTCTGAATAACTTAGTCTCTGGATAGATTCTGGTGCTCCTGTTTCAGTTGAAGCATAGCAGCTGAATAAGAAAGCAAAGCCCAGCAGTCATCCTTGAAGAAACAGAGCGGAGCAAGAAACTGGGGAACAAAAGGAAGCTGTAGCAGCTGATTGCTGAGGAATCTATCTGTTCTTTACAATCAATTTCATCT
Organism: Chrysemys picta bellii; assembly: GCF_011386835.1. NCBI lineage: Eukaryota > Metazoa > Chordata > Testudines > Emydidae > Chrysemys > Chrysemys picta. The sequence continues at coordinate 46,652,146 of NC_088796.1, read as the reverse complement.
CCCTTTAGTGGTAAGAAAATGATGAAATAGAGTTAGCAAAAGCAGCCTTATGCTCTTTCTTCTGCCTCGCAGAGCAGAACTCAGAAATTTTTCTGGGGAAGCCCTTCTGGAACAGGGGCTATCCCAGCCTGGGGAAGTGAAATGTTGGCATTTACCATGTGTAACAAACTGAAAACACAAATAAAAATGTTCTTGATTGAAAATGTGCAGCTGCAATGGTCCAGAGTTACTGTCCCCAGGGAACATGTCCCTCTGTAGAAGCATTAGTAAGTACTGCATTAACTTTAATGCATTTGAAAAGATGCAGTTGGCCGTGAGATGGTGCAGTGTAGGACAGCTCAAGGATTTGTGTTGCGTGCAATGACTTAGGAGATTGAACTTCTTCCTAGTAGTGAAAGAACAGATTTTTAATGCTGACCTTATTGAGATTAATTACCCTTTCACTACGGATTGCTAAAATTTGATCCACATAAACCCTTTATAGTGACAAAAATATAGGAAAACAAGAGGACATAATGCAAAAATGGGAGTATATAAGAGTAGAGTTTAATAGAAATGCATGAAAGAAGTTGGCAAAATAGTCACTGAAATAAGAACCATCAGTGTATGCAAGAGGGCTAGATTTAGAAAAACAAGCCAGAAAATAGATACTGGAGGATTAGAGCGGGTAAGAGCCTGATACATGAATGTAATAATTATATTATTGCTTTGTAATATCCAAGATATTTTTTTCTCTTCTAATCTGAAAGAACTGTCTGATAAAATTTTAATAAAGACTATTTTTTTTTAAATATCTAGCTGAAGTGAGAAGAAAGGTCAGGAATGGGAACTTTCTGACTGAACATTACTGCTACAAAATCTGTGCTTAAAGGGCCAGAGTTGGGCTCTGAGCAATGCTTTGTGCTGGAGGAGAACTGGGAGAGGAGCATGTCAGCAGAAGGAATTCTGGCTGAGTCAGCCAAAGTTCTTCTTGGGGTCCCAGAGGAGCACATGCTGCAGTGACAGACTTGCTAACCTTCCAAAAGGTGTAGTGTGCACTCAGGTCTTTGTCAGGTGGACTCTGCAGACCACTGTGAAGAGTATGGGTCCATGGCCACGCTTCCTTTTGGGAACCTGCAATCCACAGCCCAGTCATGCCTGGCTGTTATGCATGGTTTGAGGACTTCAGTAACTCAGTTAGAGGTTAGGAGTCTATTACAGAAGCGGTGGGAGACGTTCTGTAGCCTGCAATGTGCAGGTCAGAGTACATAATCATGATGGTCCCTTCTGACCTTAAAGTCCATGAGGCTAAGGAGTAAAGGATCCTTGTGACCTCTCCCAAGTGATGCACTCCCATGCAGAGCCAAAGTGTTGGCTGAGGAATGGATTTCTTGATATCCCACACTATTTTATTTTGATAATGCACCTAACAAAATCAAATTATGGTTGATTTAAAGAGCATTTATTTTATTACAAGCATGATCATGCATGTGCATGTATATTCTATTAGGCATACAATATACAATGCAATTAGGTGCTGGGCAAAGATTAGGCCAGAGGTCTCAAACTCAAATGACCACGAGGGCCACATGAGGACTAGTACATTGGCCCGAGGGCCGCATTTACTGACACCTCCCCCGCGCCGCCCTCAGCCCCGCCCCCACTCCACCCCTTCCATGAGGCCCCGCCCCTGCCCCGCCTCTTCCCACCCCTGCCTGCCCTGCCCTGCTCTGCCCCCAGTGCACGTTGGGCCGCAGCCGCTCTAGGTAAATACTGGGGAGGGCGGGGGGGCTGCGAGGAGGTCACGGGCCACAGAAAATAACCCTGCGGGCCGCATGCAGCCCGCAGGCCAGGTGTTTGAGAGCCCTGGATTAGGCAGTATAGTATCTTTTCTCCAAATTGTACACTGTCATTATTATTTCTGAGGCTGCAGTTCTGTTTCTTCAGTCTGATTCATTCTGAGTCATACAGAACACATCCTCATTGAAATGGGGGGCACAGCACAGAGGGCTGTCGTGCTTGTTCTGCACCATTAGGTAATTGTTTGAGTCTTTCTGCTGGAGATGTGTGTTGTGCAGGCAGTACAAAAAGACTAGAAGAGTGTGGGCGTCTGGTGGGAGCATTCAGACTTAGAAGGGGGAAAAATACCCAGTCATATTCTACTGCAAAAACTTTGACTTGAGCTTGATTCTGACAAACTCACCAATATTTCTAGTGTCACAGTTTGTGGACAATAATTCAAGATGTGAAAACTGTTGTGTAGCGAGGCGGTGGGATACCCCACAGCCCCCCTGAGGGCTGAACCTCCAACGTGGGCGGAGCCACCGGGTCCGGCGCCCGCACCTCCGAGGTCATGGCCCCAACTCGGAAGTATAAAGGCCCGCCTGCAGAGCTCAGTGGAGCCCAGGCTGGCGGAGAGAGCAGACGTCCGTGGCTGAGCTCCCGCTTGGGAAACAGCCACAGGCCACGACCGGCCTGCTGACTCACCAGGCCAGTCGAGCCTACCTCTCGCCCGGTACCCCAAGGAGGACTGGCCGAGCCTGCCCCGTGCCAGCTACCCCGAGGAGGAGCCGAGCCTGCCCCGTGCCAGCTACCCCGAGGAGGAGCTGAGCCTGCCCCGTGCCAGCTACCCCGAGGAGCCAGTGCTGGTGGAGAGCACCGACAACACTAAGACGGCCCAGGTACCATACGAGGGGGAGTGTGGAAGTAGCTCGGGGGCAGCCGACCCCAGTCTGGCTGCTGCACTGCCAGAGCCGATGTCAGTGTGTTGCGGCCAGGATCCCCACTGACAGCAGCGAGTTTCCGTCATTGCTAGGGCCCCAGGCTGGGATGCAGTGGAGTGGGAGGGCCTGCGTCCCCCCTGCCACCCACTCCTTGGGTGGCAGACTCCCCACTTTTTCCCTGGCCTAGAGAGGCTGGAAGCTGCTACAAACTGCTCCAGACTGCCGCCGGACCAGAGTGAGGCGGTGGGATACCCCACAGCCCCGCTGAGGGCCAAACCTCGGCCCAAAACTACTACATGTTGTTGGTACACAGAACAGACCTGCCACAATTCAGTGAAAAAGTCAAGTTTTATCTGTAGAGAATTGGGGCCTGATTCTGATCTCTTATCACTTTTTATGCCAGTGTAACCCTATTGACATTAGTGAAATTGCTCCTGAATACCACTGGTGTGAGAGAAATCGCAATCGGGTTCTAGTCATTTTGGTGTGTTTTTTTTTTTTTTTTTTTTTTTTTTTATGGGTTAACTCATCTACCCTTTCACTCCCACAAAGAGCAACTTTTATCTGGAAGTCTCTATTGGTAAGAAATGGGATCAGGCATGTTCTGGTTTATGAGAGGGGAATCTGCATCAGGATGGCATGCAAGGGGCGGCAGCTGCTTCCATGCTATAGTTTTAGTTAATTTGCTCATTCTCTTACTAAAATGCAGGAGTCATTTACCTATGAAATAGTGGAGTCTCATGTTCCTCTCCTACTTCGGGAGATAACAGATACAAATGAATAAACCAAGGCTGAGTGCATCTTAGAACTGAATATTTTGCCACAAAGGGAGGTACCTACATAGAGATGATGATGTGTCTCCCCTCCCCCGTGCCACCAGCTACACAGGAACATTATGGATAGCTGAGAAAACATCTCTTCCCTTACCCTGCTGATTATAAGGGAGGAAAATGCCTGAATACTTGATTTGGAGTAAAGAGGGGAACAAAACACAATTGCTGACACAGACTATGCTTCATTTTGAAGCATTGGCTGAAGTACAATTGATCTGGTTCAGCAGCAGCAAGGACTTGTGCTGGACAGAGACGTGAATAGCAGCTTCAGTGAGCAACAAGAAATGAAAGTTACTATGTTAGTGCAAAATAACCAGAACATAACAATAGTAATGATAACAGGTAAAATAAAAATAAGAATGTTATTGGTATTGCTTTCAGGGGAGGTAGTCTGCTGTATCAGGAGAAAATAAATAAGTTTGTGGTTTTCCAGATATGTCTTATTTATTTTAAATCCTTTTTTACTTTGAAATATTGACCATAGTTGTAAATTATAAGAGCTTCTTTAACTGTGTAGCTTGCAGTAAAACCCATTATCAGTTCTTTGTTTGAATTCAGTTCACATTGTCTTCTCATAGGCTATAAAGAGGTTCAATCTGTTCCAGAACAGTAATCACAATCCATTAAACTCTGTTCCCTGTAGTCTTTGTTCCCAGTTACATCCAATACTGTAACTGTGTGTGTGTATGTGTCTCTCTCTCACACACACTCACTCACTCTGCTTGTCTGCCCTTCAATAGAATGAAAATTACATGGAAAAAAAACCTGAAGATATTTTACGTGCCCTTTTAAAAAAAAAAAATCCCTACCTGGGTGAATAGAATTTTGCAAGGCTGTATCTACAGAATTATTAATACTATAATCCGTTTAGTCTTCTCAGTTGCCAGGTTAATCTGCGTGCAGTATTTAAATCAAATGCTGATGCCAAAAAAATCAAAAATTTTCTCTGTAACAGACACTGACTAACCATATTCCTATGTGTTAAATTCCCAGTTAACTGAGCTCATAATGTAAAATGTTGCCTCTAAAATTTTGGGCCTGATATTCCTCAGGCACTTAAGCAAGTTTTACACAGCTGTAATGCCACTGATTTCAGTGGAGCAGCTCCTGACTTACACTGGTGAGAGATCAGAATCGGGCACTTATTAAACTTATTGGCAGTGGTCATTGTATTAATTGTGAATGACTAAATGAACGAGGGGTTGTTAGATTCAAGCTGCAACCACCCATTTTCTTTTTGGAATTTATTGTTTAAGATCAGTGGTTTTTGAATGTGGGGATGCAGCTGCCCAAAGGACAAGAGAAGAGGAAAGAAGTTGAGCAAGCAGCCTGCCCTGGCTCAGCACTGCAGGGAGCTCCAGGAGAAATAACCCACATTCCTTTGATTTATATGCCAAACTCAGAAAATGGTGGAGCATTCTATATGCCTTTGAGAGCTCCAGAGAAGTTTTTTTTAAGCCATGCTGAAAGAATTATAGTTGGCCCAAAATTTAGCTATGCCCTTTTAAACTGTATCTCTTTGAAAAGTCCATGTAACTCTTAGATGTTGATGGAGGGGAGCAATATCAAGTGGAAATAAGGCACGGAGGAGGGAGAGCAGCTCCCTGGCCTGCTGCCCCATGCCCAAGCCTACAGAAGAACCTCTGTTGTTGGGGCACAGTTCTGCAAGGGCTCTGGCCTGACCCCCAAAATGCTTAAACATATGCTTAAGTTGAAGCATATGCATTGTCCCTTTGGGCTACTCACATGCTTAAAGTTGAAGTGCTTATGTATTTTCTTGAACGGGGATCAGAGTGCTCTGCCGTTTGTAGGATCAAACCCTTATGCTCTGTTGTCTGGTATCTGAGATTCAATAGTGTGCCGTGTTTGGGGCAGTGCCTTGGAGCAGCTGCTTTTTTCATGTCATAGATCCTTTTGACCCTAGCAGATTTTAATAGTAAACACATGCAGGAGTTAATGTTGCACCAGGCAGCCTTAACTCCCTCTATGTCCTCTCTACTCCTCTCAGAGGGCAAGTGATTGCAATTGCAGGGGGAAACTTCTGCAGCATGGTTCCTGAGGGAGCCAGGCTGCCAGATGGAAGGGGAGTGGCCAGGGAGCATCATGGAAGGGTCTACTCTTTTCACCACTGCCCTGAGAATCCATGGGAATGGAGTCTGCTTTTTTTAAAGAATTGTAGGGCTCCATGTAGTTTCTATGTCCCAAACTCTCCCTTTGCACAAGATCAGAACCACCCTCCCCCTCACACTCCCTTATAAGGAAATGGAGAGAAACCTCTGAAAAGTGAATCTCATAGATTACAAGGCCAGAAGGGACCATTTTGATCATCTTGTCTGACCCTCTTTATACCAGACCATAGAACTTCCCCAAAATAATTCATGGAGTGTATCTTTTAGAAAAACATCTAATCTTGATTTAAAAAATATCAGTGATAGAGACTCCACCATGGCCCTTTGTAAATTGTTCCAATGGTTAATTACTTTCATTCTTTAAAATGTACACCTTATTTCTATTCTGAATTTGCCTAGCTACAACTTCCAGCCATTGCTTTCTCTGGTGGATTCAATGGCCCATTATCAAATATTTGTTCCAGGGCCACCCAGAGGATTCAGGGGGCCTGGGGCAAAGCAATTTCGGGGACCCCTTCTGTAAAAAAAAAAAAAAAAAAGTTGCAATACTATAGAATACTATATTCTCGTGGGGGCCCCTGCAGGGCCCCGGGCCTGGGGCAAATTGCCCCATTTCCCCCCCCCCTGGGGCAGCCCTGATTTGTTCCCCATGTGGTTACTTACAGATTGTGATCAAGTCACCCCTTAATCTTCTCTTTGTAAATAGATTAAGTTCCTTGAGTCTATCACTATAAGTCATGTTTTCTAATCCACTTCATATGTATCCGAAGAAGTGGGCTGTAGTCCACGAAAGCTTATGCTCTAATAAATTTGTTAGTCTCTAAGGTGCCACAAGTACTCCTGTTCTTCTTTTTTCTAATCCTGTAACCATTCTTGTGGCTCTTCTCTGAACCCTTTCTAACTTATCAACATCTGTCCTGAATTATGGACACCAGAACTAGACACAATGTTCCAATAGCAGTTGCACCAGTGCCAAATAAATGGAGCTCCCATAACTATTTTTCCTCTGATCACTGGTAGGGACAATCGGAAATCTACTTATTTTTTTTCTTCTTCTCCAAAACAAATGCTTCATTGCTGTTTTCCAGATGAATAACTGCCATGAACAACAGTCATGAGTAGCCCTACTGTCATCCTTCTGCCAGTCAGTGTTGGCAGCAACAAGTGTCGGGTTCAGTATAGGGGTTCCTTTTTGCAACAATTCAACACAAAACCAGCTCGAGCCCCCACCCAGTGACCTGGGACAATTACACACCACACCCTGGGAACCTCTAAGGAGCAATACTTCCCCTCTCGCAAACACAGCATCTGAGTGTAGCAAAGAAACTTTTAATAAAAGGGGGGAAGTCACCTTACATTAATTTGGGACAACACCACAAACAGGGTTCCTAAACATAAACCATGAGCAAAAGTTCCACCCCCAAGTAAGTTGGGCAGTGTCCTTTTCCTTCAGGTTTTTAAGTTCAGTAACCAAAAGTCCCTTTAACATGCCCATCCCTTCACTGCCTCCCACTCACAGTTGCTGTCCTTGGTCAATGCAGACCTAGAGTTCAGAGGTAAATGTGCAGGGTTCACCTCCCACCCTAGGTGGAGGGGGTGTAAGCCACCTTACTCGCTCCGCTGAGCAGGCACTTGCTCGCTGCTCCTCTCTGCCAGCCGCCCTGCTGGCCGATCACCAGGCCTCTCCGCCAGGATCCGCTCCACCAGCCACCCTGCTGGCCAATTGCCATGCCCCTCCGTTGGGCTCCACTCCACTCCCCTGCTGGCTGATCGCCACGCCTCTCTGCTGGGATCTGCTCTGCTCCTCTCCAACAGCTGCCTTGCTGGTTGATTGCCACTCCTCTCTGTGGGTCCCCCTTCTGGTTCTCTCCAGCAGCCGCCTTGCTGGCCAATTGCCATGCCTTTTCCGCTGGTTGCTCTGCCAGCTGATCACCAATCCTCCGGGATGTCTTTAGGTCCCACCACTTAACACAGCGCTCAGTGATGGGGCCATTTAGGGATCTGGGGCAAAAATCTATCTGGGGATTGGTCCTGCTTTCAGCAGGGGGTTGGACTAGATGACCACCTGAGGTCCCCTCCAACCCTGATATTCTATTAGTGGGGGAGTCTCACTGTTGGTGCACACTGAGCAGTCTCTTGCATCAGAGACACTGTCCCAAAGCAGGTTGAACCCTTAGACATAGGTATCAGTGATTTCAGCTCTGCAGTGTGCAGGGCCGGCTCCAGGCACCAGCCGACCAAGCACGTGCTTGGGGTGGCACCTGGTAAGGGGTGGCCAATCTTGGAGTGGCGGGGGGCACTCAGGGTTTTTTGTTTCTTTGGGGGAGGGGTTGGTCGGGTGGCGCTGGGGGTGGGGTGGGTTGTTTTTGTTTCGGCGTTGTGGGTGGCCAACCATCATGCTTTACTAGGCCGCAATGATTTTATATGTGGCAGGCCAAGACCAAGTTTGAGAGTGCCCTTCCTGAGGCTTCTAGGTGATCCTGGATGAGGGCTCAACTGCAGCCGGAGCAGCTCTCCAGGCGGCATCGGACGTGGCGGACATTGCTGCCCGTACCATGATATCGGTCATCTCATAGCACAGGGCTTCCTGGCTGCTCATCTCTGGTCTTTTCTCGGAGGCTCAGCAGTCATTGCAAGACCTCCCTTTCGATGGGCATGCCCTGTTCACAGTACAGATTGACATTAAACTCCATGGCCTGAAAGATTCCCACATGACCCTAAAAACACTGGTCCTGTACATCCCCGGCCTTGCCCGAAAGAGATTTAAGCTGCACCAGCCTCAGATCCAGGGGAGCCAACTCATCAGGAGCCTCCCACAAAAGATCCAGGGGCTACAAGAGGCGCCCTGGCCACCAACCCCCATCTACATCCCAGGTGAGCTCGACGCGCAGTAAACAGATGGGCAAGCACCCATTTTGAGGGTACGTCCTAGGGCGACCAACTGGACTGTTCCCCGGATCCTTCCTCCCCTCTGTTTGCCAACCACCTTTCTTCCTTCCTTCCTCCCTGTGTGAGTGTCTATAAGACAGGGGTCAACAACCTTTCAGAAGTGGTGTGCCGAGACTTCATTTGTTCACTCGAATTTCAGGTTTCGCATGCTAGTAATATAATTTAACATTTTTAGAAGGTCTATTTCTCTACGTCTATAATATATAACTAAACTATTGTATGTAAAGTAAATAAGGGTTTAAAAATGTTTAAGAAGCTTCATTTAAAATTAAATTAAAATGCAGAGCCCCCCAGACTTATGGCCAGGACCCGGGCAGTGTGAGTGCCACTGAAAATAAGCTCGCGTGCCGCCTTCAGCATGCGTGCCATAGGTTGCCTACCCCTGCTATAAGATCAGACCGATGGGTCCTCAATATGGTGGCATAGGGTTACACCCTTCAGTTACTTTCTACCCACCTTCCAAATTCCCCCATCCCTCTTCAGGGACCCCTTTCACGAGAATTTTCTCATACAGGAGGTAGGGGTTCTATTACAGCTGGGTGCGGTGGAGGTAGTTACTGCGGAGTGCAGGAACAAGGGGTTATATTCCCAATACTTTTTAATCTCCAAAGTCAAGAGCGGTCTGCGGCCCATAATAGACCTGCGGGGCTTGAACTGCTACATAACAAAACTGAAGTTCCACATGGTCTCCCTGGCTTCCACCATCCCCTCCCTAAATCTGGGAGACTGGTACGCCACCCTCGATCTGAAAGATGCATACTTCCACATCTACCATATAGAACATGGTTGCAACCAAAGTCCTGTAGTGGCACCAAATCTTGTATAAAGGGGGGTCAAATGAGGTGTCTAAGACAAGGTTATGGTTTGCTGGTTATGATTATGCTGCCTAGATATGTGTATCATTTTTGTAGTTGAAGTTATAAATATTGGCTCTGTACTGTCTGTATTTCAAACTTATGCTGTGCTTCTGGGAAACCTCCCAGACAGGTGGGTATTAGCTCTGTCTAGCCTGCTTGATGGCCCATTAAGGACCATCAGCTATACAGTTGACCCATGGAGAGATGCCTTGTAACTGAGCAAAGTATGCAGGAACTTGCCCATGTGACTCCAGACTCCATTTTGCTGTAATTTTCCACAGTAAGAACAAAGAGGTGTTCTTACACCTGGAAAAACTATAAAAAGGCTGATGCCTCATCTCCATTTTGTCTTCAGTCCTGCTCCTTACCTCTGGAGGGACTTTGCTACAAACTGAAGCTCTGAACAAAGGACTGAGGACCCATCCCAGCTGGGGGTGTATTCCAGAGACTGGATTTGAACCTGCAGTTTATTTTATCGCTGCTGCAAGCCTGAACCAAGAACTTTGCCATTACTGTATGTAATTGATTCCATTTAACCAGTTCTAACTCTCATCTCTTTTTTTCCTTTTATGAATAAACCTTTAGATTTTAAAGGATAGGCAACAGCGTGATTTGTGGGAAAGATCTGATTTGTATATTAACCTGTGTCTGGGGCTTGGTCCTTTGGGATCGAGAGAACCTTTTTTGTGTATATTGGGATGTTGGTTTTCATAACCATTTGTCCCCATAACGAGTGGCACTGGTGGTGATACTGGGAAACTGGAGAGTCTAAGGGAATTGTTTGTGTGACTTGTGGTTAGCTAGTGGGGTGAAACCAAAGTCCTCTTTGTCTGTCTGGCTGGTTTGGTTTGCCTTAGAGGTGGAGAAACCCCAGCCTTGGGCTGTAACTGCCCTGTTTTAGCAATTTGTCCTGAATTGGCACTCTCAGTTGGGTCCCGCCAGAACCGCATCGTCACACCTACCCCTGCTATAAGATCAGACCGATGGGTCCTCAATATGGTGGCGTAGGGTTACACCCTTCAGTTACTTTCTACCCCCCTTCCAAATTCCCCCATCCCTCTTCAGGGACCCTTTTCACGAGAATCTTCTCATACAGGAGGTAGGGGTTCTATTACAGCTGGGTGCGGTGGAGGTAGTTACTGCGGAGTGCAGGAACAAGGGGTTCTATTCCTGGTACATTTTAATCCCCAAAGCCAAGAGCGGTCTGTGGCCCATAATAGACCTGCGGGGCTTGAACTGCTACTTAACAAAACTGAAGTTCCGCATGGTTTCCCTGGCTTCCACCATCCCCTTCCTCAATCTGGGACACTGGTATGCCATCCTCGATCTGAAAGATGCATACTTCCACAGCTCCATCTTCGAGGGACACAGACACTTCCTCCAGTTCAAGGTAGGTCCCGACCACTAGCAGTTCCGTGTGGCCTAGCGACAGCACCACAGGTATTTACCTCAGACATCAGTGTATCCAGATCTACCCGTACCTCAATGACTGGCTCGTCAAGGGCAACTCCAGGTTCAAGGGGATGTTGCAGTGCTTCTAGACATGTGCCATCACCTCGGCCTGTTGGTGAATGACAAAAAATCCACATTAGTTCCAGTACAGAGGATAGAGTTCATCGGAGCGGTGTTCGCCTCTATCTGCGTCAGGGCATTCCTGCCACTGGAGAGATTTAGGGCACTAACGAACCTCATCACAGAAGTCTCTGCGTTTCCCCTGTCCATGGCTAGGGTTTGCCTACACATAGTAGGTCACATGGCAGCATGTACATATGTGGTGTGCCACACCAGGCTCCGGGTGCGACCCTGCAGCAATGGCTGGCGACAGTCTACTCCTAGTCCAGGGACCACCTGGAGAAGGTCGTCACCATCCCCGCAACAGTACTAACCTCACTGCGATGGTGGACCGACCCCGGGAAAGCCCTGGAAGGAGTTCCCTTCATCAGCATTCCTCACTCAGCTGAGTTGGTTTCGGATGCATCAGACCTTGGCTAGTGGTGGGGACACGCACATTGGCACCTTCCAGACCCAAGGTATGTAGTCCCCAGAGGAATCGACATTACACATAAATGTCAAAGAGCTCAGGGTTGTGCCGTCGGGCAGAGTGGTCAGAGTCCTCACGGACAACATAGCCTCGATGTTCTACATCAACAGGCAAGGTGGAGTGTGATCCTTGGCCCTTTGCCAAGAGGCACTCCATGTCTGTCTGGGACTTCTGCATTGACCACGGAATCCATCTAGAAGCGTGTCACCTTCCGGGTGCCAGGAACACACTAGCAGATCACCTAAGCAGGGACTTCTCCTCTGACCACGAAAGGGTGTTCCACCTAGAGGTTGCCGGCATGATCTTCCAGAGGTGGGGAACTCCCCAAGTGGATTTGTTCACCACCAGGCAGAACAGGAGGTGCCACAGGTTTTGCTCCAGACAGGGTCTGAGCAAGGACTCCCTCTCCGACGTCTTCCTCCTGCCATTGGCAGGAAGCCTGATGCATGCGTCCCCTTTGATTCCGCCCATTAGCAAGGTCCTAGCAAAAATCTAGAGGGACAAGGTGCAGGTTATTATGATCGCCCCAGTGTGTCCTCGCTAGCACTGGTTCGGGACTCTATCAGGATCACGACCGACTCTTGCACCCCAATCTCGTGTCCTTCCACCTCACAGCATGGATGTTGCGTGGCTGAACCCGGATGAATGAGCCTGTTCGGACAGGGTTCAGAAGGTCCTCCTCGAGAGTAGAAAGTCCTTGACTAGGCAGACCTACCTGGCAAAGTGGACAAGGTTCTCCCGGTGGGCGGCCGAATGGGACAACTCCCCCTCTCATTCTTCAGTGCAGTTGATCTTGGACTACCTGGTTCATTTAAGGAACCAGGGCCTGACACACTCCTCGATCAGGGTGCACCTGGCAGCCATTTTGGCCTTTCATCTGCCAATCCAGGGGCAGACTGTGTTCTCCCATAACGTGACGGTCAGGTTCCTTAGAGGCCTTGAGAGGCTTTTTCTTCAAGTCTGGTCACCGGCTCCTCAGTGGGATCTCAACTTGGTTCTGTCCAGGCTCACGGGCCCACCCTTTGAGCCTTTGGCCTTGTGCTCTCTCTCTCTCTCTCACTTATCATGAAAGGTAGCTTTCCTGGTAGTGGTGACGTCAGCGAGGCGAGTCTCCGAGTTGCGAGCCCTGATCTCAGAAGTGTCGTACATGGCCTTCTATAAGGACAAGGTCCAGCTCCGGCCTCACCCGGCCTTCCTCCCCAAGGTGGTGTCCGCTTTCCATATGAGACAGGACATCTTTCTTCTGGTCTTCTGCCCTAAGCCCCATGAGACTAGTGAAGAGAGGCTCCTTCACACTTTGGACATAAGAAGGGCTCTGGCTTTCTACCTAGATCGGGCAAAACCTTTCTGTAAGTTGACTCTGCTTTTCATCTCTATAGCTGATAGGATGAAGGGCCTTCCAGCATCCACGCAAATGATTTCTAACTGGATCCCCTCTTGCATTCGGACCTGCTACGAGTTAGTGGGAGTCCCTACCCCGCCAATCAGAGCCCACTCCACTAGAGCACAGGCATCCTTGGCGGCCTTCCTGGCACACGTTCCGATCCAGGACATCTGTAAAGCTCTGATGTGGTCCTCAGTACACACGTTCATGGTTCACTATGCCATCACACAGCAGGCCAGGGACAATGCTGGGTTTGGCTGAGCTGTATTGCAATCTACATGTCCGTGAACTCCTTACCCACCTCCAGGGGTACTGCTGGGAGTCACCTAAGTTGACTGGACACGAGCAATCACTCAAAGAAGAGTTACCTTTTTCCGTAACTGGTATTCTTCGAGATGTGTTGCTCATGTCCATTCCACAACCCGCCCTCCTTCCCCACTGTTGGCATTTCCGGCAAGAAGGAACTGAGGATGGAGGGGGCTGGCAGCACCCTATATGCTGCAGCATACATATGCCACTCCAGGGGGTGCGAGAGATGGTCCCCTATGGATATTGCCGAGGGAAAAACTTCCGGCACCGATGCATGTGGTGAGCACAAACACCTAATATGGAATGGACATGAGCAACATATCTCAAAGAACACCAGTTACGGAAAAAGGTAACTGTCTTTTCTCCAGGGCAGCATTCAAACTGTCCTAACCCTGAAACTATCCTTTCTCTTTCTGCCATCCCCTGCCTCATTTATAACCCACAGAGGCAGCTCTAGCTATAGGCAAATTAGGCAGCTACCTGGGGTGCCAGTTTTCTGGGCAGATGCCTAGGATGGCAGATTTGGCCTGGCTGCTTCTCCGTCATGACAGAATTTGAGTGGGGTGGAGGCAGTACACTGAAGTGTTGCCTAAGGTGGGAGATTGCCTTGAACTGGCTTCACAGTTGGTTACGTTGGCTTCACAGTAACTTGCTCAGCTCCTGAACTGCACCTAAGAGAGTCTGTGCTGCATATCTTTTTGCAGCTAAGTTAGCTGTGTAGTTCATTGCCTTATCACCTGGATTGCACCAAAGGAAGAAAGACTATGCTTCTGGTTGAAATGTTGGTGGTGACAATTATTAAATACATTCTTAAACAGAAGAGAACCTACATCCCAAAGCTTTAGTCAATAAAGATATAATGGACCTTTAGATAATTAACTAGTTGTAAATATAAGAAAAAATTAGATAATATATGTCCATCTAAGTTTGTAAGAAAAACTGCAGTTTGCTGATAGACTCTTGCTCAAATACTATAGTATATCATCAGGAAATGAAATATTGTATCCTAATATTTGTGCGCAAGGGGGCAGATTTAAGGTTAAAAATATAGGCTTAGATTCTCAGCTGCAGTGGTGTTGCACCCACAGAGGCTGCTGGGTGGCTTAATGCCATCTCTGTGCCCCCCCGTCCCAATTCTGAGACTGGACCTGTACCCATTTGGCTTCCAGCACAACTTAGTGGCCTCAGGGCTGCTCTAAGTTTGTGCAGCTGCTACAAGCCCTTTGGGGACATTGGAATAGCTAGAGGTCACTGGAGTACAGCAGCACTCCAGCCACATCTCCTTTCTCCCAGCCATAACCAACATGCCCTCTGTGCCTGGACAGGGGTGATGTAGTGGCAGCTGTCTCAGCTCTATATGGCCCAGGGGCTTCCCTTAACCTAGTGGAATCCCCAGGTAGGCAGTATTACTTGAGCCTCCTGCACATCTCCTTTCTCCCAGCCATAACCAACATGCCCTCTGTGCCTGGACAGGGGTGATGTAGTGGCAGCTGTCTCAGCTCTATATGGCCCAGGGGCTTCCCTTAACCTAGTGGAATCCCCAGGTAGGCAGTATTACTTGAGCCTCCTGCACAGTTTAAAACTGCCAGAGGGGAAGAGTGTAGGATCTGGCCCATAGTTCATAGCAGATAGGCACTATTTTATTTTCATTGGCAATATGGCACCATTGTTTTCAAATTATTATGAAGATAAAAACAATTGAATGTAAATTGCAAATAAAACATTAATCTCAGTTTCCTTCCCCCCTTCTCCTCTCTATTTTTCTGTTCCTTGATCATTTCCAGTTGGGAATCAAAAGCAGGGATCAGAATGCTAAAAGCTTTTCTCACAGCAGTGTATGTGTATGAGTGTGTGTGTTATGAATGCCAGCACTGATTGCAACAGCATGAGCCAGCTTCAGGGAACAAAGGCTGTTTTCTCCTCCTGCCATTCTCTGTTCCAGAAATTAATCTTGTGTGTGTGCGCGCACACCCCACAAAACATCCCTGGGACTGGAATTCATCCCTTCCTCTGAGTACAACGTTCTCAATATGCTGCTGGAATCTTCACTCACATGTTATTGAAACTAGTCTCTGAGCTGTAATATGGAATAATTTTACTACTACAATTACTTTTTTTTAAGACTGACTGCAAGATACAATAGAGTTCAAACACTCTTAATAAAATATGACATGCATTATTCGAACACAGCAGTTGCTTGGATCCCTTCCAGATGGAGATGCTACATATGTCCTTTTAAACAATGAGATGTATCAGAGATTGGGACTCCTATTAGGTATCTGACTGCTGGCTATCAGAGATGGGTGTATTCTTGAGGCAGCTCAGTTGCTGGAGGAAAATGGAGGAAGGGTACCCCAATGGGATTTTACATGTGTAAATTCTGTCATTCACGTGCTCCAGTGGCAATGCCCAATTTCACATTAAATGATTGAATATGCAAAATTGCCTACACACACATTAAAGGCATGTTTTGAAAAAGTGAACACTACTGACCCAGGTCAGATTTAATCTCTTTTAAGCCTGAACTTGTTTTAATGTGTTTTGGGGAGTTGGGAGGGGAAATGGTACATTTGCAGAAAACATTGCAATTCATAGAGGACTGGAGTGAATGGATAATTCTGTTTCCTGGGGGACAGGAATCCTGTCTGAGTAATTACATTCAGCCTGAAGTTCCCTTTCCCTGGCATTTTCCTGGATGATCAGTCTTTGTCCTTTGGAAACAAGGCAGGCCCTCTCAGCATTGGTGCTGAATAGGAGCACCAAGGGATCTGTATTCTTCTTACTTTGCCTGCTCCAAAGACGAGGCAGGAAGGACAAAAGGAGCCCAGATTAGTTCTCCTGCTTTGTCTTTCAAATCCCCAGTAGCAGTGCAGAAATGCCATTGCAGTTAGCCACTATTTAATATGGAAAATAAGAAATATTCATTAGAAGTACCTGTTAAAATGTAAAAGTGGGTTGGGACTTGGGTAGTGCAATAGTGGGGGCTGAAAGGCATTGCCGTCAGCGTGCAGGGCAATATGGAGACACTTTGGTGAAGCATATTGTGGTCTCTCTAGCCATACTGTACATGTCTCTGTATCTTAGTAACATCAACATGTTTGTGGTGTTCCTCAGTGACTATGTAATAACAACACTTAGCACTTGTATAGCACATCACAATTTCAAAGTGCTGTACAAGCAGGTAAGGGCTAAATTCTGAGTTTAGACACAGCTCTGAATAAGGATTGTTTATAATCTGCAACAACCCAAGAGTAGCCCTGGGAAGCATTATGACTTAGACACACCTCTGAGTGTGGGAATAGTTTACTGATCCCTAGATCATAACTAAATAACTGCCATCCTATGCTGGTTCAGCTACTGTGGCCAGCGAATGGGGTGGAGTGCAGGCTGTGCTCATTCCCCACTGCTACCTGAGGATGATGGGAATGTTAAAATCAACGGTTATAACCTATTGAGGAAGGATTGAGTGGGCACAAGGGGAGGGGCAGTGGCAAAAATGGCATCACCTATTTCAGAGTCACTGATAAGTTGGAAGAAAATGATCTTGAATGCTTATGGGTTGATGTCCTAACAGTTAAACCACAAGATGGGGTTGTGATGCTGGTAAACCAAGTGCCAGCTCTGACCAAGGCTGTAGGTGTTAGCTAAGAACTGACAAACTTATAGCTGGAAACCAAACCAGTTTGCCTATATGTTTGTTTTGTTCAAAATAGGTATTAGTCTTATAAGAATGTATTTAGTGTTTAGATTATGAAATGTTTGTAAATTGCTGCATGCATTAATCTCACTTGTAATGTCAGTATTCCATGCTATAAGAAAATATGTACATTTTACTTTATAAGTTTGAAACTGTTTGCTCTGAACTTGTGAATCCAGGCATGGGAATTGCCCCTCTACCCATCTAGGAGGACTACCAAAAAACTAAGTTGATTCAGAGGAGTTTTCAGCTGCTCTCTGTGTGCTGAAAGCGCTGTTCAGTACTAGGCACTGTCCAGCATTAATTGTGCTGATCTGTCACCATTAGCTGAAGCAGGGAAAAGATTGAGATTTGGGCTTATGTAAATTAGTGAAATTGGAGTGGTGACAGTGAAACACAATGATAAGGTGTATATAAATATGTAATTTGTTTAGTAATTATAAGAGTTTAAATAGTTAATAAAGATAATTTAAGCAGTCACAGTGAGGGAAAACAAAATGGCAACCTCAAGGAATTAGAGCTGTGAATACCAAAATGGTGGCCTTAGAATGGTCTGACCAATGGCAAGCAGGTAGACTGGGGTGAAATAAAGGTCACTTCCACACCTGAAGGGAGGGGTCAGTCAGGTAGAACACAAGGCTTCAAACAGGTCCAGCTCTAAAGGCACAAGTTTTCAATTAGGTCCACATTCTAAAGGGCTTGAAGCTGAATGGTGGGTCAACTTTATATAAGGCAGACTGCTGGCAGCTTTAGTCAGTCTGTGTCAGTCCATGTTCAATGTCATCTGCCTGAGTGAAAGTCGCCGGCGTGAGTGAGAGCAGTAGTGAAACCATTAAGAAGATCAAGACCAAGAAGGAGAACAACATAAGAGCTGAAATCACAGAAGAAAGAAGCAGAGCTTGGAGCAACATCAGGAGACAGAGCAGAAGGACCTCTCAGAGGGAATAGAAGACATCGGAGAAAGTAAGCATGATGATTTTAATAGAAGACTCCCATTGAAGGGTGTATGTGTATGCCTGAGTTAATAAAGCTGGATGTCTGTGTATGTGTGTCCATGTGTTAATGCTGTGCTGTCAACATTCTGCATGTGACCGGCTATTGCATGCAGACTGTAACCACCTAAAACTGTGTTAATTGTATTGTATTGGGTATTTGAATATGCATATGTGTTGATAGTTTGTTTGTATTCTAATTTTTGCCTTTTATGTTTATGGTTTATTCCTTTGGTATATGCATTAGACTTATTGAATTAGAGAATATTATGTGTTAAATTAAGGATATTTTATTTTTGAAGAAATTACTTCCTGAGTGTTAATCCTTTTGAGCAGAAGGTTGTATCCATGTCCTCCCAAGGGTTAACAGAATTAGTCTGTTCTCGGGAGTCCTCTGTTGGTCACAGACAAACTCCTTGGTAAAACCTGGGCAATTTCTCTAGAGTGGACCACCACCTGTTAACTAGGTTAATAGGGTAGAAAGGCCATTGTGGGGTGCCTTACGTCTGAATTTTGGGAAAACAAGGTGGGTCATTATAAAGTGGCTTAGGTACAAGTGATCATGACTTGAACACATTTATAATGAGCAGACAGAATAAAGTCCTGACCAATAATATGTACTTGGTGCTTAAAAGGGCCAGTTTCACAAAGCTAAAAGCAATTATGAGTAAGGATAAGATTATGTCACGGAAGTCATGGATTCCATGACTTTCAGAGACCTCCGTGACATCTTCCACTTCAGCTCAGGGGTGGATCTGTCTGCTGGCTGGGGGCCCCTGGATCTCCCAGCTGCCACAAGGGGGGAATCTCCAGCTGCCATGGGGCTCTGCTCAGTCTCTCTCCTCCCCCCAGCTCAGGCTTCAGTCGTCCTTCCCCCTCCCCCTACACCCCTGTCAGTCTCCCCCATTATTTTTAGTAAGACACAGGTCCTGGCTTCAGTGAATTTTTGTTTATTTCCCACAACCTGTCTGTGACTTTTAGTAAAACTAACTGTGAAAAAATCTAAATCTTAACTGTGAGACCAAAAAAAAAGTGAATGGTAAGTGGGACTTGATTAAGAACACTTTACTAGATGCTCAAAGAGCCACAATTGAGGAAGAAGGTCGTACTGGTTAAAAAACGACCTGGTTTAGCGTGGAAGCAAAGACAGCTATTAAAAAAACAAAACAAAACAAAAAAAACAATTGGAAGAAAGGGGAAGTTGATAGTAATGAATATAAATCAAAAGTTAGGACAAAAGAAAATTGATAAGGTAAGTAAAGAGACACAAGGAGTCGTCCCTGGCCAGAAACTAAAGGAGAATACATTTTTTAAGTATATTAGAAATAAAAGGAATCCTGACGATTGTTGTTGGTCTATTACAAGATGGAAATGGTAGAATTATCAATAATAAGGCAGAAAAGGAAAAAGTGTTCAATAAATATCTCTGTTCTGTATTTAGGGAAAAACAGATGATGTAGTCATATCATATGATGATGATCATAGTTTTTCCATTCCACAAGTATCTCAGAAAAATGTTAAAAAGCAGCTACTAAAGTTAGACATTTTAAATCAGCAGGTGTGGATAACTTGCATCCAACAGCTTTAAAAATGTTGGCTGAGGAGCTCTATGGACCATTAGTGTTGATTTTCAATGAGCCTTGGAACACTGGGGAAATTCCAGAAGACTGAAAGAAAGCTACTGTTGAGCCAGTATTAAAAAAAGTTAAATGGGATGACCCAGATAATTATAGGCCTGTCGGTTTGACATTGATCCCAGGCAAGATAATAGAGTAGCTGATACTGAACTCGATTAATAAAGGAGGATAATGCAATTAATGCCAATCAACCTAGGTTTATTAAATATAGATCCTGTCAAACTAACTTTATATTTTTTTGAGTAAATTAAGTTTTGTTTATAAAAGTAACAGTGTAGATATAATAAGACTTCTGTAAGATTTTTCACTTGGTATTACATGACAATTTTATATTGTTCTACTTTTTAAATAAAAATAACGTGACGTACATTAAATAGATTAAAAGCTGACTAACTGATAGATCTCAAAATGTAATTGTAAATGGGAAATCATCATCAACCAGGTGTGTTTCTAGTGGGGTCTTGCAGGGGTTGGTTCTTTGCACTATGCTAGTTAACCTACCTAAGACCGTTATTTGAGCTGTATGTAAAAATGTTATCTTTGTTTTGGAACTTTCTGGGAGAAATCCAAAACTCCAGTTTATTCTGTGATGGAAAATGAAGGCATTGTACTACAGTGGCGTATAATTTTAGTCTTGTAGAGACTCCTGGAGCAGCCAAAAGGGAGATTGTGACTCAGCCACCATCTCCCTCTTCTGCTGCTGCTCTGGGGAGGGAGAAAATGTATTGGATGCTCTAGCTCAACCAGAAGATATGCCATTGATGCAGGAGTTAGTGAGGTTTTGTGGCCTGTGTTATGCAGGAAGACAGACTAAATGGTCACAGTGGTCCCTTCTATCCTTTAATGTATTAAGATGAAAAATTTGGTTGATAAAGGTAATAGTGATGATTTAATATACTTAGATTTCTGATTGACTTGGTACCACAAGACATTTTGATTAAAAAAACCTAGAAAGATATAAAATTAACATGGCACAAGTTAAAGGAATTAAAAACTGGCTAACAGAGAGAACTCAAAATAGAATTGTTAATGGGGAATCATCAAGTGGGTGTGTGTCTAGTGGGGTCCCATAGAGATCTGTCTTAACAATGTTAAATAGCATAGGGTCATCAATGACCTGGAAGAAAACATAAAACCATCACTGATAAGGATTGCAGATGACCCCAAAATAGGAGAGGTAAATAATGAGGACAGGTCACTAGTACAGAGTAGTCTGGATTGCTTGGTAAGCTGTCCCCAAGCAAACAGTGTGTTCTAATATGGCTAAATGTAAATGTATACATCTAGGAACAAAGAATGTAGGCCATGCTTACATGATGGGAGGCTCTATCCTGGGAAGCAGTGACTCTGAAAAAGATTTGGTGGGTTATGGTGGATAATGCAGAACATGAGCTCCCAGTCCAATGCTGTGGCCAAAAGGGCTAATGAGATCCTTGATGCATAAACAAGGGAATCTCAAGTAGAAGTGAAGAGGCTATTTTACATCTGTAATTGGCACTGATGCGACTGCGGCTGGAATTGTGTATCCACAATTCAGGAAGGATGTTGATAAAATGGAGAGGGTTTAGAGAAGAGCCACAAAAATTAAGACATGGCTTATTCTATTCAACTTAACAAAGAGAAGGTTAAGGAGTGAGTTGATTGTAGTCTAGAAGTAGCTTCATGGGGAACAAATATTTGATAATTGGCTCTTCTATCTAGCAGACAAAGTTGAAATACGATCCCGTGGCTGGAAGCTGAGGCTAATAAATCTGAACTGGAAATAAGGTGTACATTTTTAACAGTGAGAGTAATTAACCATTGGAACAACTTATTAAGAGTCAGGATCCATTCTCCATCACTGACAATTTTTATATCATGATTGTATGTTTTTTTCCAAAGATATGCTTTAGGAACTATTTTGGGGAAGTTCTAGGGTCTAGGTTACATGTGAGATCAGATTAGATGATCACAATGGTCCCTTATAGCCTTGGAATCTATGAACCTACTCTAGTAGGCCCACTTACTCTTACATGACAGGACCTAAAAGCCAGGTAACCCACTTAGGTGTGTAAAGGGAGTTCTTTCTCTTGCTCCCTTTTGCAGGCATGAACGGAGAGTCTGAATCTCGCCCTAATTAATTAAGCAGAGAACTTTTATTATCAAGCAGTGAACAATTCTTTCAACAGTGTCAATTCTTTCACAAGCACACCAAATACAAGGGGGGGGGATATAATCCAAAGTAAATAATGCACAAGAAGGCTGTTTATTTATAAACTCATACTGGAGTACACATAGTTACCCATCATCATTTTTTGGGGAAGCCCCAACCAGCTTTTCTCATCAGCATCCAGCCATTTGAAGTTTATTTATTAAATCTCTGAACCCCGATAGCCAGTATTTCTAATAACTTTTTTTTTCTCGTGATGGACAGCATCTTTTTTGAGTTCCTAATAGGGCAGAAGGAAGGCGAGGAGGGGAAAAAATCCATAAATATGCCAAAATGAATCTTGCTGCTTTGAATAAAAGGGGAAAGTTTTATGGTGAAGTTATGATACCCAAGGTGCAGTTGCCTTCATTCTTCACAGGATATTACTGGTGTTTGAAATTCAGCCCCCGGTCGGATTTTACACTTTGTAAATGTATGTACAATCTTAGCATGTAGCAAGCTATTTTATTTTATTTTATTTTATTTTATTAAGGATGGAACAGAATGACTGAATGTTAACTAAGGGGAAACCTGGTATTAGAGTCAAGAAATGAAGCTTCAGCATGAGATCAAGTAGGCATTAATTTGTCAGTTCACTGCTGAGTTCTTGATGGAGCTGTCATGGGCTCCTCAGTCAAATCGGCATTACTCACCAGGTTCTAATTTCTCCTCGAAGAAGCAGCTGTTGGAGTCAACAAGAAAGTGTCAACTTGTCTTGAGCTTAGGATAGCCTCTCAAAATCAGCTTTCTCAGTTTTGCACAGTGTGGGAAACAAGTTAGGATATTCTGGATAAGGAGATTAATTATTCATTTTACAATTGTTTTGGAAGCTGTGATTTTTTTTCACTAAGGTTTTTACTGGTTGGCCCTGTATGCTAATCCAGCATCAGTGTTCCATCTGATAGGACTAAGAAAAAAAAGAATAAGAAAATTATAAAGAAATACAAACTAAAGTTCAGATCCTGCAAAGACTTTGGCACATGGTGCATGCTTCAAGTGAAGCAAATACATAAGTCTTTGCAGGATCAGGTTCAATTGGGTGGAATTCTTCACTTTTCTTTCTCATATTGTCTAGCTGACAAACTTAAATACAGTTAGCAAAGAGCTGGATTGTGGCACAAGGAAGAAAGGCTGTGCCCATTCTCCATCCCTACCAGCACACCTGGTCTAGAGAGGGAGTATGAGATTGAGGACCTCCCTTGCTCAGGTGTGTTCTCCCACTACATACTACATGCAGGGGAGGAGTCTTTGTAGAGTCACTATATTAACCACTTGAGGAGGTGAACAGGAGGGGGTGGGAAGTGGGTGGAGCCTTGAGTCCAGTCCCCCAAAACACACTAGGTGGCATACTTAGTGGGCCAGTAAGGTAGCTTTACTTCCTCGTAGAGCAGTGGGAAGACCAAGGGTACGTCTATACTTACCTCCGGGTCCGGCGGTAAGCAATCGATCTTCTGGGATCGATTTATCGCGTCTTGTCTAGACACGATAAATTGATCCCGGATCGATCCCGGAAGTGCTCGCCGTCGACGCCGGTACTCCTGCTCTGCAAGAGGAGTACGCGCAGTCGACGGGGGAGCCTGCCTGCCGCGTCTGGACCTGCGGGAAGTTCGAAGTAAGGTACTTCGACTTCAGCTACGTTATTCACGTAGCTAAAGTTGCGTATCTTAGTTCGAAGTGGGGGGTTAGTGTGGACCAGCCCCAAGAGGGAGACTGTGATTCCCTGAGGCCAGGCCTCTCCGGGGCAGTGCAGTAACACCCTGCCCCTTGCTATGGGTTAGCTCAAAGGTGGGCAAACTACGGCCCACGGGACCCTTCTGCCTGGCCCCTGAGCTCCTGGCCCAGGAGGCTCGGCCCCTCCCCTGCTATTCTTCCTCCCCCCGCAGCCTCAGCTCCCTGTGCCGCCGGCGCAATGCTCTGGGCTGCAGGGCTGCGAGCTCCTGGGGCAGCGCAGCTGCAAAGCCCGGCCTGACCTGGTGCTCTGTGCTGTGTGGTGGTGTGGCTGGCTCCCGCCGGGTGGCATGGCTGCCTGTCCTACTGCTTTGGGCAGCACAGCTGTAGCGCTGCCAGCCACCGGTGCTCCAGGCAGCGCGGTAAGGGGGCAGGGAGCAGGTGGGGTTGGATAGAGGGCAGGGGAGTTTGGGGTGGTGGTGGTGGTTAGGGGGCAGGAGTGTGGATAGGGGTCGGGGCGGGGAACGGGGGTTGAATGGGGGTAAGGGTCCCGGGGGGGCCAGTCAGGAAGGAAGGGGGGGTTGGATGAGGCACTGGGGGACAGTCAGGGGCAGGGGTTCTGGGGGTGGTCAGGGGACAGGGAGAAGGTGTGGTTGGATGGGGCAGGGGTTCTGGGGGGCAGTCAGGAATGAGAGGAGGGGATGGATGGGGTGGGGGTTCTGGAGGGGGCCATCAGGGAACGGGGGGGTTGGATGGGGCAGGCGTCCCAGGGGGTTGTCGGGGGCGAGAAGCAAGGGGGGTTGGATAGGGGGTGGGGGCTGGGCCACACCTGGCTGTTTGGGGAGGCACAGCTTCCCCTAACCGGCCCTCCATACAATTTCAGAAACCCGATGCGGCCCTCAGGCCAAAAAGTTTGCCCGCCCGTGGGTTAGCTAGATGACAAAGTATTTAATATGCTTATGTGACACTTTCCCAAGGAACCCAGAACTATGGGTGACCTGCTTATCCCTCTGCCTTAGCAAAAGAGACTTGCTGGAGCTAGACTTGGTGACAGGTCCCTGTCACCCCAGTTAATTAGCCACCATAGACAATTTCTCAGGTCTCTGCCAGCCCTTACTTTGCCTTGCAGGTAACACTTGGTTTGTCCCAGTTCCTGAGTCCCCTGGAAAAGCATTCCCGTGGAGTATCCAGCTCCGGTCAGTGGACGCTCCCAGAAATTACCATGTTCACCATCTCCAAAGAGACAGTGTACGCACCAGTTATTTGATTCAATTAAGCATTCACACTTTACTTAATATTATAGCCCTGAGATCTACACAGAACAAAACACGGAGACATTTATTAATGAAGATAGAGATTTAAGTAATACTGAGTAAATATAGTAGAAACTGATATGGCTACAAATAAAACAAAAGTATAACATGCTCCTCAAAGACTAAACATAATGCTAGCAGGCTAAAGTCTCTGTCTAAGCCAGTGGTTCTCAATCTGCGGCCCAATCAGCACAGAGCTGCAGCCCATGTGACATCCTCAGGGCCATATAGATAGTATTGGATGTGGCCCACAATGGTAAATAGGTTGAGAACCACTGGTCTAAGCTAAGTTTTTCACTTAAAGTAACCTCTCAGCATTACTATCCTCCCAGGGTCCAGGATCTAGCTTTCATAGTTACAAAAAGTGCTCATTCCTCTTTTTGCTCCCTCAGTGATGGATAATTAAGGTTGCTCCGTTTCCTCCTGCTTTTAGTCCAGAAAACTTTTCTCATTCTCCTGTTAACTTGCTTTTCCTGATGATGTAATATGCAAATGAAGCTTCCTTTGTGTTGACTTACACATTGCTTGATTTACATTGGTGAGCTAGGCAGATAGGTAAACCAGCATTCCTTTGTCTGGGAAAAACCTGTTTCACAAACTCGCCTGGTTACTTAGTTTAAACATATTTTTAGTACATACAAACAGCTTCTAGTATGAAAGCCGTACATACACCTCACCACGCTTATGATGACCAGTATGATATAAGCTTTTATTTGATACCTTACACAACATTTTTCTAGATAAATGCTATGATAGCAATGTGTTGGATGTAGTGAGTTTGTCAGACCTGATAGGAGTTGCTGTTACGTGACAGTAAACCCTTTGCCAGTTGGCACTGAGGGGCTTTTAGGGTCACAGCTTATTCATATCCAGCAGAGATATAGTAGACAGTATATGTATAACCCACAGTATTTCTACTCTGTACATTTCTTATATTTGATAAGAACATCAAAAAAACTAGCCCTGAGGATTTTTTTGGATAGCCCTAATACTGGGTTAGCTGGCTTCCAGTACACTGATTTTTCTGGGGAAAAAATCAGTAACTTTAAAGGGACTCTGTCAGGATTCAGTTTATATATTTTTTAAGTATCAGAGGGGTAGCCGTGTTAGTCTGAATCTGTAAAAAGCAACAGAGGGTCCTGTGGCACCTTTGAGACTAACAGAAGTATTGGGAGCATAAGCTTTCGTGGGTAAGAACCTCACTTCTTCAGATGCAAGTAATGGAAATCTCCAGAGGCAGGTATATATCAGTGTGGAGATAACGAGGTTAGTTCAATCAGGGAGGGTGAGGTGCTCTGCTAGCAGTTGAGGTGTGAACACCAAGGGAGGAGAAACTGTTTCTGTAGTTGGATAGCCATTCACAGTCTTTGTTTAATCCTGATCTGATGGTGTCAAATTTGCAAATGAACTGGAGCTCAGCAGTTTCTCTTTGGAGTCTGGTCCTGAAGTTTTTTTGCTGTAAGATGGCTACCTTTACATCTGCTATTGTGTGGCCAGGGAGGTTGAAGTGTTCTCCTACAGGTTTTTGTATATTGCCATTCCTGATATCTGACTTGTGTCCATTTATCCTCTTGCGTAGTGACTGTCCAGTTTGGCCAATGTACATAGCAGAGGGGCATTGCTGGCATATGATGGCATATATAACATTGGTGGACGTGCAGGTGAATGAGCCGGTGATGTTATAGCTGATCTGGTTAGGTCCAGTGATGGTGTTGCTGGTGTAGATATGTGGGCAAAGTTGGCATCGAGGTTTGTTGCATGGTAGGGTAGGAATAAATTATCAGTTTTCAGAATGGAAAGAGATAAATAGTGGTATCCCTGAGGTCGGTACTGGGACCATTACTGATCAACATATTCATAAATGATCTGCTCAGTTCATTCCCTCTGAAGCACCTGGCCTTGACCACTGTTGGAAGACAGGATACTGGGTGATATGGACCATTGGTCTGACCCAGTATGACCATTCTTTTTTCCCTCCACCGCACCCCATTCACCGGTGTTGTCCTTGGTCAGTGGAGACTCAGAGTTCAGAGGTGCTTTCACGTGAGTTCATCTCTCAGGTGGGGGGCAGGAAGGCACCTTGCTTGTTCCTCCAGCTGCTCACTGTTCGCTCTGGTCACTGCTGTTTGTTGTGCCACCTTCACTCCATCACTCTGTTGCCAATGTCCCGGCACAGTCACCTTCTGCTGCCACTGCCACTGTAATCTCTGCGAGTTGGTCTCTTGAGGTTCCACACAGCTCTCAGTGATTTCAGCTGAGCTCTCAGTGGGGGAACCTTGCTGCTAGTGCAGTCTGGGCCATCTCTTCCACAGAAACAGAAACATCTTTCTGTGGAAGAGATGGCCCAGACTGCACTAGCAGCGAGGTTCCCCCACTGAGAGCTCAGCTGAAATCACTGAGAGCTGTGTGGAACCTCAAGAGACCAACTCGCAGAGATTACAGTGGCAGTGGCAGCAGAAGGTGACTGTGCCGGGACATTGGCAACAGAGTGATGGAGTGAAGGTGGCACAACAAACAGCAGTGACCAGAGCGAACAGTGAGCAGCTGGAGGAACAAGCAAGGTGCCTTCCTGCCCCCCACCTGAGAGATGAACTCACGTGAAAGCACCTCTGAACTCTGAGTCTCCACTGACCAAGGACAACACCGGTGAATGGGGTGCGGTGGAGGGAAAAAAGAATGGTCATACTGGGTCAGACCAATGGTCCATATCACCCAGTATCCTGTCTTCCAACAGTGGTCAAGGCCAGGTGCTTCAGAGGGAATGAACTGAGCAGATCATTTATGAATATGTTGAACAGTAATGGTCCCAGTACCGACCTCAGGGATACCACTATTTATCTCTTTCCATTCTGAAAACTGATAATTTATTCCTACCCTACCATGCAACAAACCTCGATGCCAACTTTGCCCACATATCTACACCAGCAACACCATCACTGGACCTAACCAGATCAGCTATAACATCACCGGCTCATTCACCTGCACGTCCACCAATGTTATATATGCCATCATATGCCAGCAATGCCCCTCTGCTATGTACATTGGCCAAACTGGACAGTCACTACTCAAGAGGATAAATGGACACAAGTCAGATATCAGGAATGGCAATATACAAAAACCTGTAGGAGAACACTTCAACCTCCCTGGCCACACAATAGCAGATGTAAAGGTAGCCATCTTACAGCAAAAAAACTTCAGGACCAGACTCCAAAGAGAAACTGCTGAGCTCCAGTTCATTTGCAAATTTGACACCATCAGATCAGGATTAAACAAAGACTGTGAATGGCTATCCAACTACAGAAACAGTTTCTCCTCCCTTGGTGTTCACACCTCAACTGCTAGCAGAGCACCTCACCCTCCCTGATTGAACTAACCTCGTTATCTCCACACTGCTATATACCTGCCTCTGGAGATTTCCATTACTTGCATCTGAAGAAGTGAGGTTCTTACCCACGAAAGCTTATGCTCCCAGTACTTCTGTTAGTCTCAAAGGTGCCACAGGACCCTCTGTTGCTTTATATTTTTTAAAAGTCTCAACTCTTTGACTAAGTATACTTGGGCAAGTTACTTAGCCTCTCTGTGCCTCAGTTATCCATCTGTAAAATGGGGATATGAAACTTTCCTATCTCTCGGGGTATTGTGGGAATAAATACATTAAAAATTGTGAAGCGCTTTGAGATCTGCTGATGAAAAAATGCTATATAATAGCTAGGTATTAATATTTATTAAAATGGAACATTTTAAAATGTCAATTTTCACAATTTATGCAAATTACTTTTTGTATTTGGGTAGTGAAAATGTGGATAATAATACTGGTCTAGTCAATTTTATTTACTCTTATGATTAGTTTGTGGGTCTCATATGCTATCACAATATTGTTTTGTTTAGTCTTCCCACACTTTGAGGGGACTGTTTAAATCACCTACACATATCTGTTACCTGTTTTAATTGAAAATTTTAAAAATGCTAATAATGAGAACTATTCACAGCCCTAACTCAGGAAAGCATTAAACACATGCTTAAGTCTAACTGAAGACAATGAGACTTAAGCACATAATCATGATTAAGTGCTTTCATGAATCAGGACACATTTTAGAGTTCATAGCACTCCTTTCCCCCAGCACCTCCACTATTTAATTTTGTTTTGTTTTTTTTAAGCAAAACCAATTTGGGACCTAAACTCCTTGAGAGAGTGTCCCTTTAATTAATAACTTGGGCTTGAAAGGTTGCAACTACAGATTTTTTTAAGAAGACATCAGTCTAAAGCAAAATGCAGCTGAAGAATAAGATGATGCATCCGGAGAGAAGGGAGTATATGATAGTGTCTGAAATTGGAGACCTGGATCGTGACTAAAAAAAACAACCAGAGGCACAAAATTGGACTTCGGATGAGAGTATGATGAGAAATATTAGAGCTGGGCTACAGCTGGAAGAATATTGTAGATTCTGCCTTTTCTTATATTTAAAGATAATTATTCTTCCTTTGCAGTTTAAGGGAGAGTAGGAGAAATGTAGTTGAGAGACTACTTTGATTATACCTTTTGAAGAGAGCTATTTGAAGATATTACTTTCCAGGTGTTTGGGAGTGTATGGATATTTGTGGAGGAAATATTTCCTCCTGAAAAACTGAGTAATTTCTTCTTCATAATCTTTTTCATGAATTTACAAGGCTGCAGAGATGAGAAATAATAGGGGCTTGTCTCTCTGCAAGCCTGAAGTTACTTTGCATTGACTTAAAAAGCACGTCACTGTATAAATGTGATTCAAGAACAAAGACTAAGGGCATGTCTGGATGGTGCTGCAATGCTCACTATGTGGGTGTGATTTCTAAAGTGCACTAATGTGTTGCGCACTAATTGGTCTGTGTGGACTCTGGTAGTATGCACTAAAAGTTCACTAGTATAGAAAGTTCACTAGGGAACTTTTTGGGTGCACCAGCAGGATCTACACAGACCAATTAGTGTGCAGCACATTAGTCTGCTTTCACACCTTTTGTGGTGTGCATTGTAGTGCAATGTAGACATGCCCTAAAGTGACCCTCAGGCAGTGCCAGGGTGGTATCTTTCTCTACTCAATTACTTATAAAAGGCTGAAGAGGGACTTGTGACATGCTTTAAAAGGATATTTTCAGGAGTTTGTTTTTAACTGTATCTCCACATACTGTAGCCTATAGGACTAACCTGCTTGCTTGCCAAAAAATACATTCAAAAACATAAAGGAGGTTTAGAACAGCTGAGAAATAGCAAAATAATATCTAAGCATTGTAATCCATGGGGTTTTGTAAGTAATGTATTTAATGTAAAAACAAAGCAAAAAAAAAAAGATATTAATAATTAAATAAAATTAAGCAATTAAATAAGAATTAAATTAATAATTAAATTCCCATATTATCCAAATTAACATTATCAGTACACCCTAAATCAGGCTACAATACCGAGTGAATGCCTGTCTCTATTCAAGTAAATGGGAAGTTTTCATTGACTTCAGTGGGACCAGGATCTCACCCGCTGTACCGTATGGCCCTGATTCAAAAAGCACTTAAGTACCTGCTGAAATCCATCTCTATTCTAAGTGGTGGGTTTAATTTATTTATTTATTTATTTATTATCTAGTCCACAAAACACTTAGTACGTGCTTTGCTGAATTGGGGCCTATATCTGCATGCATATTAGAAGCTTGAATATAATTATTTTCCTATGTAAATTTTTTTATTCATTTTCATTTAGAAAACATGTATCCCCATTCCAGTGGTGCACTTCTAAAGTGGAGCCTGAAGCCAACATGACATGTTTTGTTTATTCCCTTACTTAAGCACTGGAGCGATATATTTCGGTGCAATGTTTTTCAGCTTTTTTATTTAAATTCAGGTTTTAAAAATCAGATGAATAACACAATAACAATTTTGTAGTCTCGGGCAAGAGGAGATTTCAAAACCTTGGGTGAGATTTTTCAAATCATTCTAGGGGATTCAGCCACACATCTTTATTAATCTTCCATTAATTGACAGGAAGGGTAACTGAAGGGTCTCATATTTAATAGAACCAACCCTGATTAAAAAGTTCTAGACAAATAGTTTAGATTGAATGCACATGTGATAACTAAGCTTAATCTTACATTTATATCCAGAAAAAGTAGTGTGGCCCTAAAAACTGTCTCATTGAGATCTTAATGAGTATTTTTGCTGATGTGCTATAAAGTCTTTGCAGGTTAATATTTTTTCACTGTAGTTTGATTTTAGATCTTTTAAGTCTGAAAGTATACATGCTTTGAAAGGCACTTTTTAAGCTACTTTTTAACTTAGCCTTGTGTTGCTGATTGCATTTTGTAATAGTACAGTGCTTTGAAATGGCAGGGAATGTGATTGGTAGAAAGATAACTCCTATGTGCTAAGCTGAAAACTCGTACCTCAAGAAGCATATAAACAAATGTACAAATAAAAATGCACAAATCTCTAAAGATGGCCAATTTTCAAAGATAAATACCTTAATAATTATCTGCTAAATATACACATGCTGTGCAAACAGATAATTGCATGTGAAGGATATATGACATACACCTCTACCTTGATATAACGCTGTCCTCGGGAGCCAAAAAATCTTACCGCGTTATAGGTGAAACTGCATTATATTGAACTTGCTTTGATCCGCTGGAGTATGCAGCCCCCCCCCCCCCCCCGGAGCACTGCTTTACTGCGTTATATCAGAATTCATGTTATATCGGGTCGCGTAATATCGGGGTAGAGGTGTATATCAAAAAATCATCATCAAAATTACTTGTTTGTAACCTTTACATGTATATTTTGCACAGACTGCATATGGGACTTGTTTTACAAAACTTTGCCCTAAAGGCACATTTTTTCAAAAAGTCAAATGTGAAATGCCAATAAAAAAGAAATTAGCACAAGTATAATTTGCACATGTATTTGCACATGTAACAGGCCAGTCAGATGCACTGCTAGCCATTAGTGTGCAGAAATACCTGATTTGAATTCACAGCTGTGAAATTAGGTACACAGTCAAATGCATATTTTTGTATATCCAAATTTTGAAAATCCATCCCTAATATTTTTAAATTAATCTAACTTTTTTAGAATATTTTCAAATACATCTCTGTATACTGGATAGGTTTACTGACTAAAATGTACCTAAAATAGACTTCTACAATGCAAATCTCCATAGGACACAGTACTGTTTCTGGATATCTTAAATGTTACTATTAAAGATTTTTATAGGAACCCTGTTGGTAAGGAGAAAAGATATATAGCTCTGTCATAAATTTATCTCTGAAATTATTTTCATTGGAAGGTTTCTACTCATTGCAGGGTAGTACAGAAAAAATATTGCATTATAAATTACTAAACTTCCTTCAAGGTAAGAAGATACACTTTAACTATTATTGTAACAGTCCCACTGCTGATTCTGAAGTTGTCTTCTTGACACTTCTTCAGGAGGTTTCTGCTTTATTTGGTACCAGTGAATAGCATATTATAGATGCTTTTCTTTTTGGCTAGTGTGTACGGGGGGCTAGCTGGTGATATTAAATTTCATATAATGCAACAGCAGCTACTCTTGATTTGTTTGGTATAACCTATTTTTGATAGGACCATGTTGTTTGTTCGTTATTAGTCACCTCTCTTCACATTGTTTACATAAAGGCTTTCTTTTTATATGATCAGATATTTAATCCAGAATAGACATTGGGCTACATAGCTGGTGATTTGCTAGTTCTTCCTTATGGCCCTTAAATAACAATGATAAAATAATATCTTTAGTATCCAGTTTCTCTGAAAATATTTGTCCTTATCATTTTTTGGAGATCTGTGTATTGGTAAGTCTGCTGAAAAATAGTGTGTTATCAAATCCTACAGGATTTTCCAGTTCTGTTAACAGCACACGTTTCTCCTGTCTGCAAGCATGTTGCCTAGATTGCAATTTCCCCCATCTTTTCATAAACAGTATTACAGTTTACAGTTTGCCTTTATTTCTGCCAAGCCAATATATTGTTTGCTTGACTTTGGCATGTTACTTGCTTAGACTGTAAGTGGATTTTTCATAGTACACAAGGTAAAACCAAGTTAACCTGAGTCAATCTAAGGCTTGGGCCTTGGGTGACAGGTAAATTAAAAAACTGCATTTTGAAAGGCTGAGAACTGTGGAGAGGGAGACTGAGAGCTGCTGCTGCCAACTCACACGAGAAATAACATAATGAGCCAAATTTATCCCTGATGTAACTCGGCTGAAGTCAATGATGTTATGCTAGCAATGAATTTGGATCAGTCTGTCACAAACCCTTTTTTAATATACAATTCAGAAATGTTCAAATATAAAGGAAAAGAAGAAATATCAAAGAAAACTTGTTTTGTGTTTAGCCTCCCTAGATATGGGAGTAGAATCTTGTTCTAACAGTAGAATAGCCTCACTGCATTTTTTTTCATGTTACCGTTAGGCATGACATGTTTGTGGGAAGACTGATTTTGTTTGAAAAGCTATAATTGTTTGATCACCATTTATGTTTTTTAAATATTTTCTTATTGTGCAGTTAATGATACTGTATTTTGTTCTGTGTTTGTATAGTGCCTAGCATAATAGGGTCCTGAGCCATGACTGGGGCTCCTAGATGCTACTACAGTATAGAATAATAATGTTTTGACCTTCTTCTGAACCCCACCCAAGTTGTGTTTGCTGTTCCCAAGTAAGTTTAGTTTCCATATTATATTATATATTATTTATGAAATGCACCCATTAGCTCAATGCTGGACAAACAAATACTCCTGCATCAGCATCAATTTCCTGGATACTCCGATCAGCTTCAAAAGTTGAACCCTACAGACCATTAGATGAGAAACCCACCTCACCTACTTTCACAGATCCAATAACTACCCCAAACACACCAAGATATCTGTTATCTACAGCCAGGCACTCAAATACCACCTTAATACATTTAAAACTGCCTTCATCAAACAAGGAGATTCCACAAGGAAAGTAGATTGCATCATGCAATGGGCCATCCAAATACCGTGAGAGAACCTGCTTCAATACAGAAAAAAACTCTGCTCCAACTGCACATCTCTAGTTGTCACCTACCACCCTCACTGGAAGCCATGCAGGGTATCTTCAAACAATTATAAACCATGCTTGCTGAGGAACTCATCCCGAAAGGAGCAGGAGGAAGGCATGCAGAGCAGTTTGTTTATGTACAGAGGGATATCCCTAATCCTCCTGAGATCTCAATGAAACTTTCACGGAGGTACTCTGCAATCAGGCCCTCTCAGTGGTCCAGGCCACTTCCAGCTTTTGAGGCCCCTAGCCATAATTAAAAAAAAAAAAAAAGGCGACACATGAAAACAAAATAAGGCACCAAAAAAGAGGTGAGACATAATTTCAATATTTTTTTAACAAATGCTTTTTTAGCCTTTTTCTGTGCAAATGCACTAATTATTGAGGGAAAAATCTAGCTTTCGTACAATGTCACAGTTGATATTAAGCACGGCGAGACCATTCAAATGCTCTTGTCTCATAATTGAATGGTGATAGTTCTTTACCTGCTTCAACATGTTGAAGGTGCATTCACTTGACGCCACTGATGCAGGCAAACTGACAAAAATACGCAATGCAATTGTGATATTAGGAAATACCCCAGAGAGTCCAAATTTGAGTATTTCTTGAAGCAATTCCTTTGGCTTGCAATCCAATTTAAAGTTCGTGGAATATATTTGTTTGAGGAAGATGACCTCGTCAGTGAGATCTTTTGAGATTTCTTTGTTGTACTGTTGCTGAAATTGTCCAGCTGCAGAAAGTAGACCTTCATTACTCAGTCTGTTGAACTGCCAAAGAAACCCCAAAAGGGTACAAATTAGTCGCAGTGATTCAAATTGATGTGTAAGACTTGTTTGAATAGAGTCGATGATGACAAGGAAGACATTGACCCTATAATGCTGCTCAGCATCGGATTCAGGAGGTAAATTGTGTTTGGTGGAGAACTCAGATGAAATGCCAATATTCTGTGCTACTACTTTGGACTCAATCAGGATCGCATCCCATTGTTCACGAATCTGTTGAATGTCATTGATAAGACTTCCGATGTTATCCCTCTCAACATAAAGTGTAGCATTGCATGCTTCAATTACAAGATTTAGTTTGGTGGATCATTGTAAGTAGCTTCATCCATAAAGATGACATCAGAATGCATTCAAATTTGGACATGTGCTTCTGAATAGACTGAAGTTCAGTTTGAGCCTGTGCAGTGAGATTAAATGAGCTTGAATCTCTCAAAGACTTTCTCATTGAATTCAAATGCTGCTCAACTGGTTGAACACTATTAATCCGTGCAGACCATCTAGTTTTGGACATCCCATGCAGTGAAACAGGAAGATATTGCTTCAGAATTTCCCACCTTTGTGGACTGCTACTGAAGAGATCGTACATTTTGCTGAATGGTTCCAAAGTAAGTAATTGCCTCCTTGCATGATTCAGCACAGTCAACACCTACAAGGTTTAGTGTGTTGTTTCCACAGCTGCAGAAAATACAGTCTGAATTATGCTCAAGCAGAGCTGCTTGTACACCTTTGTACTTCCCAGCCATATTATCTCCATTGTCATAGGCTTGACCAATGCAGACTTGAAAATCTAACTTAAAATCATCTAGAATTGCTAGTACTCAAGCAGCAATTTCTTTTCCAGTTTTTCTTGTGAAATTATCAAACAAAATAAACCTTTCTTCAATTGAAAATTTTGAGCTGTCTACAATCTTAACATATCGAATAACCATAGTAGTCTGTTCCTTGTGAGAACAATCTGGAGTGGCATCAACAATGATTGAAAAATACTTGGCATTTCGAATCGCATCAAGAATTGTTGTTTGTATGAATGACCCACATAGCTCAATAAACTCATTTTGTATGCGTGTGGAGAGATAATAGACTTGCATGCGCTTTTAACTCTCTTGCAATTCTCGAACACGTTTAACAAGTTTCCATTTGCACGATCACCAATACGTTGACTGGAACCAAAGAAAGCCAATACCCACTCAGAAAGAAAAAGGATGACATTCAGGATGCTCTCAAGAAGTTTTTTTCCCAGTTATTAGTTTCTGTAGAGAGTTCAGTCAAGAATAAACTCTCAATTGAACTTTCAGTTGATGCTGCTCTTCTGGTTGATTTCCATGCAACATAGTTTTCTTTGTGTGATGTTGAACTCTCATAGAATATTAGGTTTGGACGAGACCTCAGGAGGTCATCTAGTCCAATCCCCTGCTCAAAGCAGGACCAACACCAACTAAATCATCTCAGCCAGGGCTTTGTCAAGCTGGGACTTAAAAACCTCTAAGGATGGAGATTCCACCACCTCCCTAGGTAACCCATTCCAGTGCTTCACCACACTCCTAATGAAATAGTGTTTACTAATATTCAACCTAGATCTCCCGCACTGCAACTTAAGACCATTGCTCCTTGTTCTGTCATCTGCCACCACTGAGAACAGCCGAGCTCCATCCACTTTGGAACCCCCTTTCAGGTAATTGAAGGCTGCTATCAAATCCCCCCTCACTCTTCTTTTCTGCAGACTAAATAAGCCCAGTTCCCTCAGCCTCTCCTCATAAGTCATGTGCCCCAGCCTCCTAATCATTTTCGTTGCCCTCCGCTGGACTCTCTCCAATTTGTCCACATCCTTTCTGTAGTAGGGGGACCAAAACTGGATGGAATACTCCAGGTGTGGCCTCACCAGTGCCGAATAGAGGGAATAATCACTTCCTTCTCTCATGTGATGGTATTCGGTCTTTCACCTTCCTCCAACCTCTGTTGATGCTCCATCAGTTTAGGTTGGACATTAGGAAAAAGTTCCTAAGTGTCAGGGTGGTTAAACACTGGAATAAACTGCCTAGGGAGGTTGTGGAATCTCCATCTCTGGAGATATTTAAGAATAGGTTAGATAAATGTCTATCCGGGATGGTCTAGACAGTATTGGGTCCTGCCATGAGGGCAGGGGACTGGACTCGATGACCTCTCGAGGTCCCTTCCAGTCTTAGAATCTATGAATCCTGATTGCTCAGCGAGAACTGATGCATTTGCAGCACTTTTGTTCAAAATAAAGCAGGGTGCACAGTACAAAGATTGTTTTTCCATACTCCAGCATAATCAGTCTCTTGTTCAGGTCTCACCATTTGGAAGAGTTTTTGTCAGCAGACGAATAGGGAAAGCATGATTATCTGCATCTCGTGGAATGTTGCTTGGAATTTCAAAACAACTAATTTGAAGAAAAGATTGCATTTGTGCAGCATTGCTCTTGTCAATAATTCCAATGTCCGTCACAGTCAAACCTGTAGTACTCATGAATTGCTCTTGCCGCACAAGATCTACATCTTCCTGTCGCTGTTGAGTTTCTTGATCATACACAGGAACTTCTGCTGCATCTGTTACTGTTGGCACATCTCCTTCTTGACTACTGTCCTCATGTTCAGGTATTGGCATTGAAATATCACCTGTTGCAGTTGCAGAGTTTTCATTATCTGTAGCATTGTTTGTTGGGTAAGGTGTGTTTTCCAGTGGTTTGAGAAATGAAGTTATTGGCTTTGAGCTCTTAACTGCAGCTTCAGTCAGTTGTTTTCACCATCTCTTGCCTGCACCCCTTTCAAATCTCCCCTTCATAGTGATCTATCTGGTCAATATGTAGCCTATCCACACTTGAAATATTCTGCTGTTAATAAATAGCTTATCTACACTGGAAATATTTTACTGTAAACATGTACACATGGTGAATGGTACACAAATGCTGAAAAGACTTAAAAGCAAGGAATACTAATTAAGAACACAAAATGAAACAGTCAGACAGGTGGTTATCCTTATCACGGAATCAAAACTCAAGCACGCAAGCTATAATATAACAGGCTGACCCGAAGACAAAGGGATGACATATAGATATATATTAAACACAGACACAGATAAAGACTGAGGGATAATGTCCAAAAATTTCAAATGTGTGTCCTCACGAAACTCACTGTACAAGATTGTGCTCACAAATTTTCACCTTGAATCTGGGCCTATAGACTACAGAAGCCGATGATTATGGCCATGCTACCAAGCCAGGGCTCAACCAACCAACCAGTCACCTCTTTTAGCTACCATATGAAGATAATGATGAGGATTTCTCACACACAAATAATTCCTTAGTCAACTAGACATAACTATAAAGACACTAAAATGTAACAATTCTCTACCTTTCAACACGCACTTGATCCTGCACCAGCCACTAGTAGTGGTTTGTTTATATAATCAGCTGATCTCAGAGGACATGTTCATCATGGTCTAATCTTGTGCCATCAGAACCGATATATTTTTATTAATATTTATGAATATTTTAAACTTTTTAATATGACAATCTATATCAATTAACAAAAAAATTGTTTTTACCAAATCACATTTCTTATTTGCTTAAGTTTGCAGCTCTAATCTGAGAGTGTGTGTCACATTTTGGTCCGATAGGGATGCGCATAAAAACAAGTTGCAAAACTTATCAAATGCCAAAAAATTAACAAGTGTCTAAGTTTGAGGCCTCCTTTGAGCTTGAGGCCCAGGCCAAATGACCCTCCTGGCCCTCCCTCTGATTGTCCCTGTCTGCAATCCTCTGCCAAAGGTTTCTAGGGATGGCAGCCTTATTTCTTCCTCTGCGGTAGGACACTTTCCCATGTCAGTCAGTGATCACTTTGACAGGCATCATTGCAGTACACAGGCTAGCAGCATATGGGCCCAGGTGGCTTTGGGATACCAGCAGCAGCTGTGCTTTCTGTGCATTTGTTATCCTCAGGAGTGAGATATCATCTAAAATCATCATCGCTTGTGGAAAATGGTACCAGCATTCAGTGCCAATGCCCTATGCTACTAGTTTCATGCAACCAAGCAATTCCCTCCTCCTTTTTCTAACCCCCAGGAGGCCATAACTCACCATGTTTGATGCTGTGACTGGTGCTGTGCACATGCAATCCCAAGCAGCATGAGAATGAGCATGTTTCTCACTCTAACCCAAGCACCAAAGTAAACTCCAAAGGGCATAGGAGTTTCAAGCAGTATTTCTTGCATTTCCTGTGTAAGACCCAGCTCTGAAGGATAGAGGAGTGTGGGCAAATAGTGGTACATAAAGCAATAGTATATAAGGTGGCACCTTTTGTAAGAATGTTTAAAAGGAAGCAATCCAAAGATGATGCCTCCAAGGGAGGAGGGCAGAGATCACTGTCTTTTGTTCAAGAGATTACTCTTTTAAACAAATCCTGCAAAAATATGGACATAGTCCATGGACCAAACAGGTACTGGCAGATGTCCACACCATCTCAGCTTTAGAAGACAAGTTTGCTAAATACATGCTGGTGTATAAACTTTCCACCCTGGCTAAAAGAGATTTGGCAGCAATCTGGCTATTATGGGAAACATGCAATGAGTCATATCTCCGTCTGGCTGCTTTCCAAGAGGAGAATGCCTCTCTGCATAAGAAGCTTTCCCAAGCGGAAAAAGAAATTGAAAAATGGAAAGTACTGGGAACAGGAGTACAAAGTCAGTTAGATTCCCTTTGGGATGCATTTAGAGAAGAGAAACAGAGAGCAAGCGAGAGAGAGAGAGTTAGTGGAGCAGGTCGGGGAGAAGGATAGGATGGAGAAAGAAAATCAAGTGTTACAAGAGATGGTTAAGAAATTAACTTTAGAACAAGGCAGAGCCCCTGCCAATCATAATCGCTGTGAATCCCTTATTAAACACCTTAAGCAAAAATTGGGATTCGCAACCCGCCAGATGGTGGTGGTAGCAGCAGGAGAATGGGGTGACAACCGGCAAAGCAGCACCGCTAATTGGAATGATGAACCATGGAATCCCAGTAAAGCATAGGATGGAGATATTTGGGATTATGATTCTAAGAACAAGGAACATGAAATCCCTGAGGCAGCCATAAGATGCACTGCGACTACAACAGTGATGGAAGAAGGAGGGAGCACCACAACACCTGCATCTGGCTCCCCTCTCCAAGCTATGTCAAAATGGTTAGGATTCTTAAATCGAGAAAAATTTTCTAAATGGATTTTAAATGTGCTCCAACTTGCAGGCCGAGAAACTCTAGATGCAAATGAAGTGCGGCGCCTAATGAGCATCTGTGCCGCATCTGAAATTCAGGCTGTTATTGATAGAATAGTTTGTGAGCCCAACACAAATATTGTAGAATTGTTAATAACTTTTGGGGAACTGATGGGCCGCAGGCATTTAATGGCACAAGTGGTGATAATGGCCCAAGAACCCAATGAGGATCCTGAGAATTATTTAACCCATTGGGGCTTAATGCAGGTAATGGCGGGTTTGACCAGACCCATAACTGCACAAAACCAACTGGCCACCTCAAGGGATACCTTAGCATTCAGCATTGACTCCTTAAGAGACTGTGCCGCTTCCTTAACCCCTTATTACTCTGATAAACTGGGAATCTGACCACAGGGACACCCAGAAAGTTTAGCAGAATTAAGGAATTAACTAATTAATTAGAATAAGAATTAACTAATTCAACAAATAACCACTCACTGTGGCCCACAACTTAATAAAAAGAAAGAAAGAACTCCCTTTGTGGTGGCACTAGAAACGCCTGACCCAGATAACGAGGATAAAGAAGAAGATTTGGGAGGACATGTTCAATGAGATCCTGCAAGGCAGTGCTGCATTGGACCATGAGCACAGAGCCTGGAAGATGAACACTTGGGACAGCCTGGAGAAGGAAAAATTGAAGAGGAGAAAGGTGCAGGAAAAAGAGGGAGATGACTCAGGACATAATGGAGCTTCTCAGGCAGCAAACACAGATGCTGATGGACCTGCAGTGTCAACATTCTCAGGTTCACCTCCCTCTGCAGCCCATTGAGAACTCAACATCCCACATACATCAGGGGCCACTGCACTACCCCTGCCACTCCAGCCTGGTGGGATGTTAAAGACAATCACAAATTCACATACACTAACTTGTGAAAGCCACACAGTTGCAGTACGTGTAGGTGAAATGGACATGAATGTTCTGTTCTTTTCCTTTCCTAAGTTCTGTTCTCTTAATTTATTGCTTTTGAGTAAGTTTTAAATCTAACTTGTTTTAAAATTTCAGTTTCTTTTAGGGCTGTCAAATGATCAAAAAATTAATCGTGATTAATTGCAAGATTAAAAAAATTAATCGTGATTAATTGCCATCTAATCCCACTGTTAAACAATAATAGAATACCTATTTAAATGTATTATAAATCTTTTTGGATGTTTTTCTACATTTTCAAGTATATTGATTTCAATTGCAACACAGAATACAAAGTGTAGTGTTCACTTTATATTCTTATTTTTGATTGCAAATATTTGCACTGTAAAAAAGATAAACAAAAGAGAACGCAATCTACAAGTCGAAGCATGAAAGGGCATGTGAATGTTTAGCATATCTGGCATGTAAATACCTTGCAACGTTGGCTACAACAGTGCCATGTAAACACCTGTTCTCACTTTCGGGTGACGTAAATAAAAAGCAGGCAACATTATTTCCCATAAATATAAACAAACTTGTTTGTCTTAGTGATTGGCTGAACAAGAAGTAAGACTGTGAGTGAACTTGTAGGCTCTAAAGTTTTACATTGTTTGGTTTTTAAGTGTAGTTATGTAAAAAAATAATTCTCCATTTGTAAGTTGCACTTTTATGATAGAGATTGCACTACAGTACTTGTATGAGGTGAATTGAAAAATACTATTTCTCTTGTTTCTTTTTACAGTGCAAACATTTGTAATAAAAAATATTAATTGAGCAGTGTACACTTAGTATTCTGTGTTGCAACTGAAATCAAAATACTTGAAAATGTAGAAAAAAATCCAAAAATATTTATAATACATTTAAATTGGTATTCTATTATTGAATATTGGGTCACACAGGATTGTTATTGGCATTTCAACATTTCCAATGGTTATCCCTGGTCGTGAAAGAGAGTCCCTGCTTGCAGCTTTCTGA
This sequence comes from Chrysemys picta bellii, assembly GCF_011386835.1. NCBI lineage: Eukaryota > Metazoa > Chordata > Testudines > Emydidae > Chrysemys > Chrysemys picta. The sequence continues at coordinate 46,610,462 of NC_088796.1, read as the reverse complement.
AAAATCTTATGTTTTTAAATATGTGTCATGCACCTTCCCTGACCAGCCCACATTGATGTCAGTGAAGCATCTCTGGTGATCCACCAATGCTTGCATACCCATAGAAAAGTAGCTTTTTCTGTTGAGGTACTCTTTGGCAAGGTGGGCTTGAGCCAAAATAGGGATATGCGTTCAGTTTATCTCTCCACTGCTGTTTGGGAACCCCATTGCTGTAAATCCATCCACTATGTCCTGCACATTGCTGAGGGTCACAATCTTGCACAGCAGGAGGTGATTAGTGGCTTTGCATATGTACATGACAACAGCCCCCACAGTGGATTTCTTGACTCCAAATTGATTTCTGACTGACTGGCAGTAATCTGGCATTGCAAGTTTCCACAGTGCAATTACCACTTGCTTCCGCACTGTCAGTGCACCCCTCATTTTGGTGTCCCTGTGCTGGAGGTCTGGAGCGAGCTCGGCACACAGATCCAGGAATGTGGCCTTGCACACCTGAAAGTTCTGCAGCCACTGCTTATCATCCCAAACCTGCATTACAGAATACTCCCACCAGTCAGTGCTCATTTCTGGGGCTCAGAAGCAGCATTCCACTATCTGAAGCTGCTCCATGAATGCCACCAACAACCTTGAATTGGTTCTTGCTGTGTCCCACAGCAGTCTGTCCTCCGAGAAATTGTCATATTCCCCACTGAATTGTTGGATCTTCTTGCGGAACTGCAAATATTGCATGATTGTGTGCCCTGTGCTTGCAATGCTCATGACAATAGTGCAGAGCTGTGCAGGCTCCACACTTCTGGTGAAGATGGTGGACAGCAAGGAGGGCTGCATAGATTTGTGGGATTTTGAAAGAAGGTGCAAAAATTATGCGATGTAGATGACATTATGGGATGAAGACAGCTGCACACTGGAAAGTTGATCTTTTGCTCCCAGTCACCCCTGCACAACTAATTTTCTGCCCCATCATGCATTGCCAAAACTTCTGAAAAGACAGGGCGCTGGATGGTGGTAATACCTCCCTGTGGTGCACCACTTTTGTGCATCGATACAAGCACTTCTGGTGAGTATACACACCCGCAATAAAAGGATCCAAGTATGCACGCACAAAAGTGATGTGCTAACCGTGGCAGCTTTATGCCAACATAATTTATGTCAAAATAATTCTGTAGAGTAGGCATGGCCTAACAGAAGTTGGTCCAATGAAAGATATTACCTCACCCACATTGTCTCTGTACAATCAGCTATTAGTAGATTGGCCTTTGTACCTTTTTAATTCCATTATTCCTAAATTATCCAATACATAAAACTTGCATTTAGCCCATATGTGCAAGAAAGTGTATGTCAAGAGGCACTTTGCAGCTTAAGAGTTATGCAACCTGTTCAAGATAATAAATCTACCTTAAAAGGTATAATATTAATTGTGCAGGGAAGGGGGACCATAGCATTTCACATAATATCATGAGTAGCCATAAGGAGATGGAGGTATGTTTTAGAGAAAGATTCTACCTACTTATCCAGTGGGAGGAAAGGCTTTTTGGTACCTAATAATTCCACACATATACCTGTGCAAGAAGGTGGGACGTAACATGTTTGTTCCCATCATTCCTGCTATTGAAGAATTGATGCAATAGTTTCAGCAGCACTGATATGTTACTGCTGCCAGTTAATACCAGAAAATCCCATTCTGGAGGTAGTGCTGTAGTGTGCTTAGTTGTAGGCTGACCTGGCTGCATGGAAAGAAGATGGAGACCTCTTCAGATATTATCCATAGCTGTCCATTAAAGAAAGGCAATGGTTTCATAGAGCAAATACGGTATAGGCCTGATTCTCCACTCACCAGTGCAAATCAGGAGTAGCTCTCATGGAGTCAATGGAATTTCAGTAGTGTAAAACCTATATAAGTGTGGAGAAAATCAGTCTCTGTATACTTTAATCAGCTTTAATTTTTTAATGGTGTATAGGCATTATATACCTCTCCTCTCATTGTTTACCTGCGTATGAGAGACTCAAAATTTTTTTTTCTTGAAAAGAATCTTTTAGTGGTAAAAATTAACTAATTTCTATTTTATTGGGCCATCTGCCACAAGCTGCTTTCTGGATCTTGCAGGCTGAGGCATATAGTAGTCCATGTATGGGTACTTTACACATGTGGACAGTTTAATATTCTAATGTGATTTATGTTAACAATATAGCTACCGACTAAGGGAAGAAGGATGTTAATTTCTATAGCCCAGAAAAAACCTATCAAATTCTAAGTGCCTTTCACTCTGAGGGCAGTGCCATCAGGGCTCCTACCAAATAAATCATTTGGGATGTTGACATGGGAGCATAGATAGCTTGTGCGTGGTGTTTGCTGCAGAATCTTCCTGTGAAGCTACAGGCTTTTCCCCCCTCAGGTTTATTATGTGTTTTCTTTGCCCGGGTTTCCAATTTTAGACAGCTGTATCAAGCAGTATGCAGTCCATTTGACAATGCCACCTCTGCAGTACCAACCAGGGTCTGGATGGATTACAGAATAAGCAGCAGAATGGAAATTAGAGCACAAATGAGTGGTTCCATAAAAGAAATGAACCGTTTCACTTTTTCCAGAGATCTCCTCCAAGCTGTGTAGCCATTTTAATTTTTCTTTTCATCATGCCCATTGGCATGCTCTGCTGCTATGGTAGGAATAGCAAGCTGTTTATAATGATGTTGGCAGTCTCACTCACCAGGTAATTAGAGCTGGTGCTACAGAAGGGGGAAGCTGCCATAACAAGCTATTTAAATAAAGGTAACTTCTTGACTTGCTAGCTGCACCATAAACATTAGTGTGTATAGTGGGGATTAGGCACCTTAATTTACTTTTTATGAGTATGTGTTCTTCAGAAAAAGCAAGGCACATGACCAAAAGGGGGAAAAAAAATTCTGGCTCCCCATCATCATGCAGAAATTAAAAAACAAAGATAGCCCTGAGGTTTACTTGAGTCATCTTCAAATGCTTCTAAAAAGAACCATGATGACTTGTTCAGATAAAGTTGCTCATCCAAGATTGTTACTTCACATGGGAGCATTTAGATCTGCTCTATAAATATTGTAGTTCAGTAACTGCTTTTCCTTTAGACAATTTCATTTCTTCAGTCTACTTTTGTTTGGGCTCCATATCTGTTATTGTTAACTTGTTCACAGTTCTAATTTTAGTCCGTCACTGTTGGATCTGTCTTTTTATTTCAGTGCCATGGATCCCATTATATATCCCTATTGTGATCCAAGCTCTGTTTTCTCATCACACTTAGATGCAAATGCAACAGAAGAATAACATGAAGCTTCTTTTTTTAACTGGATTTCTATCTTATTGCTTGATACTCATTTCCCAACTGCTTCCTCTTGTCAAATGAATTGTTTTTCATGAACAATAGCTTCCTCTAGGACTGAGGAATACACAGAAGAGAGAATAAATGTATACTGTGGGTGACATCCTGTTCAGAAAAGTATGAATCATCCAAGTATCATTTTTTTTTAAATATACTAGGCTACTTCTTATTGTCTGTTCAGCAGGAGGCAATTTTTGCAAGGGGAAAATTGTTGAACAGAACATAAAATATGAACTCTGTCTGTCTGATGGGTGAACATGTGTCAGAAAATGATAAATCAGTCCTTATTACTGCAGTATGCCCACCTGGTGGGTATTTGGCTCACATCTATGACTAAGGGATAGATACTCTGAGGGCAGGTCTTCACTACAGGGGGGGGTTGATTTAAGATATGCAAATTCAGCTACACGAATAGCGTAGCTGAAGTCGACGTATCAAAGCCGACTTACCTCACTGTGAGGACGGCGGCAAAATCGACCTCCGCAGCTCCCCGTCGACGGCGCTTACTCCTACCTCCGCTGGTGGAGTAAGCGCGTCGTTTCGGGGATCGATTGTCACGTCCCGACGAGACGCGATAATTCGATCCTTGAAAGATTGGTTTCTACCCGCCGATTCAGGCGGGTAGTGTAGACCTAGCCTGAGGCACTGTGGTCAAGAATCCTCCACACTAGAGCGTGACCCTGCAAAAGACTGAATGTTTCCCGTGGTTTGGGGTCCTAGATGTGTCATTTAGATACCAGGATAAACACACTACTACTACTACTTCATAGCTCTTATTTAGCACTTTTCATCCACAGATCTCAAAGCACTTTGCAAAGGAAGTTGTATAATTATCCCCATTTTACTGGTGTGTTTTATTTCCATTCGCACAATCCCACAAAACACATGCATGATAATGGGTATCAGGGTGGAAAATAATAAATATTGATACTCTCCCAGGCTCTACCCATTGAAGACATCAAAGAAAGATGATTCTTGGAGTAACCTGTGGAAATCTTCATGTGATTATCCTACTTCTTTCTTGTAGGACCATAGGAATATAGGAATTGTCATCTGATTGAGGTCCAGCTAGTCCAGTATTCTGTCTCCAACGATGGTCAGAACCATAGGCCCCAACTCCGTGGGTGCTCCGGGGCTGGAGCACCCAGGGGAAAACATTGGTGTCTGCTCTGCACCCACCGGCAGCTCCCCGCCCCAGCTCACTTCTGCCTCTGCTCCACCTCCACCTCCTCCCCTGAGCACGCCGCAGCCTGCTTCTCCCCCTAGCTCCCAGCGCTTGCCACTGCGAAACAGCTAGGAGGGAGGGGGAAGGGGGAGGGAATGTGGTGCACTCGGGGAAGAGGCGGGGCCGGAGCGGGGATTTGGAGAAGGAGTCCAATGGGGGAGAGAGGGGGCGGAATTGGGGCAGGGACTTTGGGGAAGGGGTTGGAATGGGGGCGGGGCAGGGGTGGAGTTGGGGAGGGGGCGGGGGGGTTGAGCACCCACCAGCACCGGGAAAAGTTGGCGCCTATGGCCTGAACCAGATGCTGCAAAGGAAGGTGCAAGAAACCTTCAATAGCAGATGTCGGATAATCTGGCCCCACATTAGGTCTTATCCTGCTCTCTAATAGTTAGAGATTGGCTTAGGCCTTGAAGCATGGGGTTTAATATCCCTTCCATGAAGTTTTTGTTATATTTATCTAGAGTATCTAGAATTCTTAATTATCTATATAATTAGCTGTCATAACTATAAAGGGAAGGGTAACAGCTCTCCTGTGTACAGTACTATAAAATCCCTCCTGGCCAGAGACTCCAAAATCCTTTTACCTGTAAAGGGTTAAGAAGCTCGGGTAACCTGGCTGACACCTGACCCAAAGGACCAATAAGGGGACAAGATACTTTCAAATCTGGGGGGGGGGGGGAAGGCTTTTGTTTGTGCTCTTTGTTTGTGAGTTCGTTCGCTCTTGGGACTGAGAGGGACCAGACATCAATCCAGGTTCTCCACATCTTTCTAAACAAGTCTCTCCTATTTCAAACTTGTAAGTAAATAGCCAGGCAAGGCGTGTTAGTTTTACTTTGTTTTCTCAACTTGTAAATGTACCCTTTACTAGAGTGTTTATCTTTGTTTCTATACTTTGAACCTGAGGCTAGAGGGAGGTCCTCTGAGCTCTTTAAGTTTGATTACTCTGTAAAGTTATTTTCCATACTGATTTTGCAGAGATGATTTTTACCTTTTTCTTTAATTAAAAGCCTTCTTTTTAAGAACCTGATTGATTTTTTTCCTTGTTTTTAGATCCAAGGGGGTTGGATCTGTATTCACCAGGAGTTGGTGGGAGAAGGAGGGGGAATGGTTCATTTCTCCCTGCTTTAAGATCCAAGGGGTTTGGATCTGTATTCACCAGGGAATTGGTGAAAGGTTTCTCAAGGCTTCCCAGGGAAGGGAATCCATTTGGGAATGGTGGCAGTGGACCAGATCTAAGCTGGTAGTTAAGCTTAGAAGTCTTCATGCAGGCCCCCACATTTGTACCTTAAAGTTCAAAGTGGGGAAGCAGCCTAGACATTAGCCTATGCCTTTATGAATCTTATTAAATTCTTGGTCTTTAGACTTACTGCATCAATGAGTATGAGAGTTTGTTTAGACATTGGTTGAAAATATTTTCCCTCTTATTGGTTTTGAATTTGTGATCTTATAATTTCATTGAATGTCATCTTGTTCTTGTATTATGGGACAGGGAGAACAGGAGTCCCCGATCTACTTTCTTTAGACTATTCATTATTTTATATACTTTATTATGTCCCCACTTGTTTCTCTCCTTTTCCAGGTAAATAATCCCAATCTTTGCAGTCCCTCTTTATATGAGAGTTTTTTCCCCAGGCCCTTCTCTGAACTCCCATGAGTTTTGTAATAACCTTTTGGATAGGGTGAAAACTGCACACAGTATTCCAGATGAGGATGCATCATTGATTATAAGATATAATTAATTAGGTCACATTTTAAAATATAAAGACATTATAATAATCTCCATATTATTCACTATCCCAATCCTTATGCATCCTATTATCTTATTTGCCTTTTTAACTGCAGCTCCATATTGTGCAGTTTTCAATGAGCTGTCTACAGTGTCACCCATGTCTCTTTCTTGAGCTGATACTATTAATTAAGAGCCCTCTAGGGTGCATGAGTAGTTTACATTTCCCACTGTATTCTTTGATCATTGTGAAATAGGTATCAGTGCAGTTATTTAAACTACTATCATTAGACTTCATAGTGAACACACCAGTGAGATGAATGGGGTAGTTTACACCCAGGGCTGGTGCAAGGATGTTTCGCACCCTAGGCAAAACTTCCACCTTGCGCCCTCCCCACTCCCCGAGCCCTGCCCCCCCAACCCTGAGGCGCCCCCCTCGCGGCACCTCCCCACCCCCCCCCCCCCGACCCGGGGAGCCATGCGGCAGCTCCCCACCCCAGCTCACCTCTGCTCCGCCTCCTCCCCGAGCACGCCGTTGCTGCTCCACTTCTCCCACCTCCCAGGCTTGCGGCGCCAATCAGCTGTTTGGCGCCGCAATCCTGGGAGGGAGAGAAGCAGAGCGGGGCGGCGTGCTCAGGGGAGGAGGCGGAGCAGAGGTGAGCTGGGGCAGGGAGCGATTCCCCTGCATGCCGCCCCCCCCTTACTTGCTGCAGGCGGCCCTCCCCGCACCCCCCTGCCCCAGCTCCCTCCGCCTAAATACCGATGACAACCGGGGCGGCCGAAGATCCGGCCGCCACAGTCGTGCCAAAGAAAATGCCGCCCCCCCCCAAATGCTAGTGCCCTAGGCGACTGCCTAGATTGCCTAATAGGTTGCACTGGCCCTGTTTACACCTCTTAGAACAGTGGCTCTCAACCTTTCCAGGCTACTGTACTCCTTTCAGGAGGCTGATTTGTCTTGTGTACCCACAAGTTTCAGCTCACTAAAAACTACTTGCTTACAAAATCAGACCTAAAAATCCAAAAGTGTCACAGCACGCTGTTACTAAAAAAATAATTTTTCTCATTTTTACTATATAATTATAAAATAAATTGGAATATAAATATTGTACTTACATTTCAGCGTATAGTATATAGAGCGGTATAAACAAGTCAGTGTCTGTAAGAAATTTTAGTTTGTACTGTAATTGCAAGTGCTTTTTATGTAGCCTGACGTAAAACTAGTCAATTATCTGGGTGAGTTGATGTACCCCTTGGAATACGTCTGTGTACCCCCAGGGGTATGTGTACTCCTGGTTAAGAAACACTGTCTTAGAATGATTGTTCCAGACTGAGGCAGACATTACTGCATTGGTTTATATGTAGTTCACATCTGAAGCTTTTATTTACAACTTTGAAGATTAAAAAAATAATTTTAGAAAGAAAGTTTTGATTCCAGAGCACAAGGTACCATGAGAAAATACTGACCACTTCCAGCTCCTGATAACGGTGTTTTAATTAGAATATAAATAATTGAGTTTTTTATAATTCTTTTTACGCATAGTGGAAGGTGAGAATTCTACATACAGTTTCTTTCAAAACACTTTTGTGAGAATGTGGAGCTAATCACTTATGTTGCTGAGTAATCTTGATAAGTGCCGAGTCTTGCACGAACAGGAGATGAGAATGTTTATCACTTTTAAGAACAGGCCTTTCCTGTGCATATATCCAGGGACAAATTTTGCCCTCAGATGCTCACAAGGTATTCCTCTGTGGGAGATGAATACCAATAATTGAGGGTGGATAGAGAAGTCTTCTGTATTTTTTTTATTAGAAATTTCAGGAGAGAATGCTATAATAGTGTTTACACATGTAGATTTCTATTTAGCTAAAAGACCGTCTACATTCTTGTATAAATGCTAAAACTACAGCTACTAATGTTTTGGATTTACGTTTTGCAAATTGATATATTGGATTGTCTTTATTCCTTTGTTTTTGTAAAATGCACAGCTTTTTAAATGACATCTTAGATTTCCTTCCCCCATCCCATCCAGAATATGTGATATAACACCGTCACCTTTATTGTAGATCAATATGTACTGTTGAAATAGTAGTTGGAACAAGGAGGGCATAGTTGGGCCCATCTTGATGGGGAGCATTAATGGCTCTCTGACAAAGGGCAAGCAGCTTTGCAAGCTTTTAATCTGCAGTGCTCTGTTGCCTGTGGGGAAAATACTGTCTATTGACATTAACAAATTCTCCAACTGTTGCTGATCAAGTTTCTTATCTCTCCTCCTTGGAGAGGGTCACTGAGGTAAGCCAAATTCAGCAGGATATATCATCGCCTCAGTTTTCATACCCCAGTCAGGCTTCACACATGGATACAGAATGGAGAGATAAGGATACAGCATGGAGATAGCATTAAAGTGGGTGATCAAGGGTCTTCTTAGGCCAATGAAATGAGGTTAAACATACATGTTGATTATATTAGATCAACCAGCAACCGTCAATATTGTTGATCATGAAGTGTTGTTGACTTGAATGTAGGCTAAAACAGGAGATGGCAGATTTCCTTCAGGTCAGCCTCACTCATTCCTTTCAGAGAGATCGCTGGCTGAACTGTGCATTGCTTTGCTTTTAGAGTCCCAGAGAGAAGTGGTGGACTCAAACACCTTCTTTCATTTGTGACTGGCCAAGAGAATGCAATCTCTTTTCTTTCCAATGTGGACCTTGCCATGGTTATCTCTGCCTTTGTTGCTTTAAGATTATTGTAACATTCTGTGACTGTGGCTCCCCTTGAAGGCAATTTAGAATACATACAGAATGTGACTGAGCACATTATACCTGAATTTGTACCCTCCACTGGATGCCAGTTCACTTGTAGGTGCTAGCCACTTCTAAGATGAAATGCAAGAGCATCTCTTTGTTCAGGTATTTGACTACCTGTAGGTATATAGCAATTAGACTCCTGGGGATAGAGCTTCAACTTGTATAAATTGTTGTATGGCAGTTTATACCAGCTGAGAATCTGGCCCCCAGTAGGCAGCTTCCCAATTACAATCCATTTGATTAAGCTGGTTCAGTCACCTTGATGGGACACAGAGTACATGCTCATTATTTCGGGAGAAATACATTGATCTCAATTAGGTAAATTGTGTCTAGCCACTACAGGGGTGGGCACTTTCTGGGTATGTAATAGTTGCACTACGAGTCATTCTTTGTTTGGCATTGATAATGGAAGATTCCTTTAATAGGTACAAAGTTATGGTTATTTAGAACTGGGTTGATGGGGATTTAACACATTTTTTTTTCCTCCAGGAGGAAGAGGAATTGGCAGAAACCCTGATAGAACAACGCCTACTTGATCATTCAGAGTCTGAAAGTAAGGTATCCTGCTAGCTATTCTTAACATACATAGTGGTAGTTTGGAAAGAGGGAGTAGTCAGTGAAGGGGCCTACCATTAAAAGCACAAAGAAAACCCTGATGCTTTGCTTGAAGTATGAGGAAAGCAAATTCAGCTTGAGTGATTAGAAGCCATTTTTAAAAAATGAATGTCATCATAATAGTTTCAGATAAATGTGAGCCAGTGTGCTTCAAACTACTACAATTTCATGACAATTGGGCTTCTGAAAAGTTCATTTTAAAGATGTTATTTATTTCAATTGCATTCACATAGACATTCAAGTCAAGCGTGTTGGTCTAAAGGCCTTAACTATTCAATAGCTGAGGGAAGGGCATTATGTAAATTCATGAGGCAGCCCTTGCCAGTGGCTGCAGCCTGAATGTATTTGATCTACATCTTCTAATTGGCCACAGTGGCAACGGAGAGTGTCAAGGAGGCCCCATTTATAGTCACCTGAGACACATCTAGTTACTCTACTTCTGATGCAATTGAGCTTTGCCCACAGATAGCGTGGAAGGTTAAAGCCAGGGGGCTGGACTGTTAGATCTGTCATGAGATAGGCACTGGTGATGTTTGAAATTTGATCTTGACATCTAGTATGCCATCTGGAGGTGACACTGAAGTTCTGTAAAGGAATGGTCCAAACGAGGTGCCTTGAGTTAAGATAGGTCTGATCCACCTATCCACTATCTTTAAATAGGGGTAGATGAGGTATGTCTTGCACCTTAAGGAGCAGATTCTGGAAAGCGACTTATCACTTGATATCAGAAGGGGCAATGCAGGACAGGACCAGCAATCTGGCCAAGTTGGTTGATCTCATGGAATCAGTTATTATATGCTTAGTTTCATATAATGTCAACTGGTCCTGTGTGAGAGGATATAAGCCACATCAGGGAACAAAACTCTGCTACAGAATAGCACAAAGCAAACCCAGAGCATCTTATTGTCTGCACAGTGTCTCCCTAGGTAGAACCAGGTCATTTGCTGATCAGGTTGTTTTTTGTCTTTATTTTCAGTAAGGTCTAAGTAAGATGTTGTTTGAATGTCATGGTATGGTCATGGTGCATCTGAAGGAGTGAGGTTTTTACCCACGAAAGCTTATGCCCAAATAAATCTGTTAGTCTTTAAGGTGCCACCAGACTCCTTGTTGTTTTTGATGGTGTGGTCCAGCGTAGCACCTAAGTATACAGGCTTTGGATCATGGTGTAGCCTGTGGCAATTCAGGAAGATGTTGAGATGTTTGTTGGCCTTTGTTTGGTTTTGATGGAAACCGCTTGAAACTGCCTTTTTGCAATCTGGTTTAAGTTGGTTGAGATGATGCAGCTACAGTTCTCTTGTATCCCCTGTAAATACTTTGCTTTGGCAGGGGAAACAAAAGCTGCTACCAGCAGGCCAAATCTTCCAGATCTTGGCCAGCATGGATTCTCAAGCAATTTTAGCAATCTTAACCACGATCAAGAAACTTTGGACATTGCCCTATTCCTAAAAATCCTTCAGTGAAACTCTGACGGTCTCTCAGCTGCTAAATGTTCCGCTCTCCAGTCCCTAGCCTCCACTGTAAAATGTTTTGCGCACAATGCAGTACATTGAAGGAATGTGTTTTGTTTCTTTTGGGAGTGAATTTTGGGGCTTCTGAAGGTAAGATACACTAGTGAAAGCTAAACATAGAGTAGACAGCCACTTTTCTTACATGTCTTAGATAATTCATTTAAATCCTAGCCTCATTATTACTTGGTCAGTTATAGCTCTGGGACTATCCTGAGACAAAACTAAAAGTCCTACTGAATTCTCTGGAAATTTAGTGATGTGGTCAAGCATCCACATGAGATTAGAATAAGAGTAAAACATTCCCTTTCACTGCCCCTCCCCCCAAATTTATGACCAGAATCAAAATTTGAATGGTCCTCTTCAGAGGAGAGAGCCTAGGGGATTAAACTAATGAATTCCCTAATCTGCAGCAGCAAGATATTTGGTTTGCAACAGGTGTTGTATTGTTAGGTCATGCCCACAGATAAATCCTATTCCAGTGGCTAGGTGCTCATCACTCTCTGGCAGCCTTTTTGTACAAAGGGGCAAGCCAATCCTGCCCTGATGCTAATCTAGAAGCAACCACCTCCTGGTTTCCTCCTCCTCTCTATTCCCAGTGGGTTTCTGGGGATCAGAAAGTCAAGAGATTTTCCATTTTTCATGAGCATAAGACCTGGGAAAGGCTAGACAAGGCTAGCTACTCCTTTTTTCTGCTCCAAGAAAGGGCAGGTCCCTATCAGAGGTTCATTTTAAATACATTGAGATAAATGAATAATGCATAATATTGTTTTAAACTTTGGGAGATTTTGGTTCCCATCTGCCTCTAGACTGATATCAGTGTTCTTCTCCTTACAAGACCCTTAATGTGCAGAACAGAAATTTTAGACACCATTTGTCACATTGTGGGGTGCAATCCAGACCAGTGGGTGGTTGTGTCACTGACTGCCCTGTAACCCTGAGTGTCTCAAAATGCTCTGCTTTAGCAGCTCTTTTGTCTGGACGCTTCCATCTAACATACAAGGATGCACTGCGTGTCCTTATGTTAAGCAGCTCTGGTTCAGTAGCTCTGATTTCAGCAGCCTGTTTGTTACACCACTGCCACACTCTGGCCTCCACCAGCCATGGTCAAATCTCGCAGGATGACCCCCAACATCTCCCAGTCCTGAATTTTCCCCAAACCATGTGTTCTGCAATGTGTAGCCCTCTTCTGGACCATTCCGAAAGATAGTAAGGTTCATTTGTTCCTTTAAAGATACAATACCCAGCAGTTTGCCACATTAACTGCAGTTAACATCCACTTTAAATCAGACATAATACTGGGTTGGTTTAGATTAAAAGTAAAAGAAGTTTATTAACAAAAGGAGATAGGATAGATTTAGAGATGGTTACAAGCAAATAAAAGTGAAAAATGCTTTCTAGAGGTTATGACTCAACAAACAAGCTATAGCCTCTATTCAAGGTAATTGCCTTACCATTCTACCATCCAGCAAGATGGCTGACCAACCCCTCTGGTCAGGATGCCCCACAAAGTCCAAAGTGCTCGGATCTGTGGTCTTTTTAGGCAAAAGGTAAGTTGGGGTTCTTTGCCCTTCTGTTTATACTCCAGTGAACCTTTGAAAAGGACTCTTCTGATGGTTACACCCCAAAGTAGAGTTCATTCAAGTTGTGAGGAAGGTGATAGGGAGTCTCCTGGCGAAGGAAATTTCATGCTGGTTTCTTGCCCTGTTGGTGTTTGCTAAAATGCAAATTGATCCTGCAATCTACTCCCTTTGCTGTAATGCTGAGTGGTTATCTCCTCCCCCTGTTGGCTTGATGGTCCTGTTTAGCTTCTATATATATTGCATTCGCTTTATCTCATAATGTACCTTGGAAATACCATCATGTGGCAGAACCACATTCCTTTGTCGGGGGGGGGGTGGGCAATGTTAGCCTTGCCTCCAAGATACACTTTGATAACATTGTGACATTATGGCCCATATTATTCATAGAAATATTGTTATGATATGAATATGGCATAACTAAGGTATGTTTTATGCAAGATGGGTCATGTGAGGTGTCATTGGAAAGGTTATGATTTACTGAATGTGACTATCCTATTTCTATGCATGTATCATTTCTGTATCTGAAGTTAGGAGTATGGACTATGTATCAATTACAAAAGTGCTTGCACCTGGGGAATGCCCACGCCATTAGGAAGGACAATAGGACTTTGACCATACTAATCTCCTTCCATTCTGAGAAGTTTCCGGGATGCTGCTTTAACACTGCAGGGTCAGGTGATCATGTCACCTGGTATTGGACGTCGTTTAGGACTTCTGGTATTTTTCCATTGGAAAGGAGTGGGGGTCAAACTAGGAAACAAATGATTCCCGCCATATGTAAATCCTATTTAAGGCTGGGGAGTGAGTTAATCTGGGCTCTTCTCCACTGCCTCCCCTCCCAAGAAGCAAGACTGCTGAAAACACCCTGAAGAAACAAAGAAACTAAACTGGGGGTGGGGGAGGCAGGGGCTGAGCCCAGGCGAGAAAGGTCAGCCTGTGAAGGGTATACCTGGAGATTTAAGCTGGAAGCAGTGCAGTTTACCTTCAAGAAACTCTGCAACCTGCATAAAGCAACATTTAGGGGGAGAAATTACTATTTGTAGCCAATTTCTTTAATGTATTCAGTCTAGTTTGTGTGTTTGTTTTATTTGCTCAGTAATCTGCTTTAATCTGTTTGCTATCCCTTATAATCACTTACAATCTATCTTTTGTAGTTAATAAACTTGTGTTTTGTTTATTCTAGAACCCAGTTTGTGCAATTCATAACTGGGTGAGCAAAAAGCTGTGCATATCTTCCTCTAAACTGAGGGAGAGAGCTAACTTCATGAGCTTGCGCTGTATAGATATCTCTAAGTGCAAGACAATATCATTTTGGGTTTACACTCCAGAGGGTGTGTGCACTTGAGTGCTGGGCAATCCCCGAGCTGAGTCTTCCCACACAGAGCTGATTGCAGACTCTGTGTGATTCTACAGATGGGTGTGTCCCTATCTGTGTGTGTGTGTGTGTGTGTGTGTGTGTGTGTGTGTGCACACCTGGCACAGCAGGACAGAGTGAGGGAGCCCAGGCTGGTGGAATGGGCGGGCACAGTGGAACCCCAGCACATCAGGTGGTACCCCAGAAGGGGGGGTCCAATCCATCACAAACGTAATATCTAATATGTTTATCATTTTGAATTTGGCCTCCATATGTACACCATGCAATAATAGTAATAATAATATGTTATTAGCTTTCAATTGATACCTTACATGAGGTTAATGAGTTGGAGTACAATCAACTGGTCAGGCCAGCTGAAACTCACTACTAGATACCAGTGAGCCCCCTGCCCTCTTGCATTGGGATGCTGTTAGTGTCCCACCATTTCTCCATCCACAACCCTCAAAGACAACTAAACTCCATGTGGTTGCTGCAGCTAACAGAACCCTTGGTAAACCTCTTTGGCACTGGGAGCAGAGTGTTCTGATCTCAGCAGTATGGTCCTGGCCGTAAAACTTTTAGTGGAATTGATGCATCTGAGCCCTAACCTAATCATGCCTCTTCATACTCCACTAATGGTGTCATTATTTATCACTCCTCCACAGTTGGAACAAAGAGAGACTAAGGAGAGGAAAGAGAATAAAGATGGGAAATGTGGAGAGATGGGGAGATAGAATCTCTTTGGACGCTGAGTGATATTTAAATTGTGTGAGGCTTAGCCACTGAGGAAAAAACAACCTATGATATGTAGACAGTAAGATCCATCTGTCAGTTTTAAAGGGGGGAGGGCTTGGATATATTTAGTGAAGCCATGCGAGGTGCATAAGTATAACCGGTTTTATTGCTAAAGTATAATAAGCTTTTTAGCCTTTACACATTACTAAATATGTGCTTTTTAGCAAGCAAGCAATAATTAATGCTTACATCCTTTTTGCTACGGACAGTTTCGGACCCTTTTGCCTTGTTTTTGAGGGCTTGTAGCGTGGGGAATTTTGGGGCACCCACAAGGCCAGGGTCCGCAGGTGAGACTGTTTGTTTGTTTAAAGCAATTTTTATAGCTGCTTTTAATTATTACTTTTTTTTAAAGGGGGGCATATTTACCCACAAGCAGGCTTTGGCAGGAAACACTGCAGTTTTTTATTCCCACACTTCACAATTTCAGGCCTTTCTTATTTTTTTATTTGTTTATTTAGCCAAGTGGCTGCAAGCCAGCTCGGCTGGTCAAAGTCAGTTTGCTACTAGTTCCCCGCAAACCATTCTGTAACATTAGCCTAAGGTAACTTGCGGTCAGGCCCAACACCATCTTACAGGGCCAATGGACCCCTGGCCAATATTAACCCTTGAAATCTGAAATTACCCCAGACCTATCACTAAGCCAGGGAAGAGCAACAAAATACATTCCCCTGCACTGACAGGAACAAAAGGGAGCCCTGACTCCAAGCTGGAAGAGGTAATTCTCTGACCATGATCAGGCTGTGATCATCATCCTAAGTACACATCTGCAGTCCCAGTACATGTGTGGGACATTTTAAGTGCTTAATGTCAATGACAAACAATAGCAAAAAACATATTGCTTTTTTCAAATGTGCTTAGACAGAAAAGGAAAACATGGAAGCCCTTTCTGGGAAGCTGTTTTTTTTTTTTCACAATGCAAATGTGGCTAGTAACTAATAGCAAAAAAATCTCTGTGAAGCAGCTGCTACTGATGCACACCACTAACTTGTTATAATTAGAACAAAAAGCTTTCTCAGCAGCAGTAAATCTGCAACAACGTTAAAAATAATGAGAGCACTGAATGAACAAATGTCCTGCTATCTGCTCTTGCATTGATTCCTTTGTCAAGGTTCAGCATGTACCTCCTGGATTCTTCCACTCTGAAAAGAAATCCTTGAAAATATTACTCTAGTAGCTGTGTCATCACTAGGAGACTATTCCATGCCTTTGTTCTTCCCAGAAGCAGTTGATCAGCAGCTACTCCCCCATACTGGGGGTCCTATTTCTAGGGAAGGTGGGAGAGCTGAATGGGATGCAGTGCTTGGGATAGAGATTGGGGGTAGTGGTTGCCTGAATCAGCTGGGTTCCCAAGTCAGCTGGAGATGTGCACGCCTTGCAATCTGGTGCTGTTTAAAACTTGCTAGTGGGCAAAACCCTGAATGTTAATTTTCAGCTAAAGCAAATATTTATGACCACGCTAGATAACCTTCTCCCTCACCCCCACTCACTAAAACATTTTTTATAATTTGTAAAGACTGAGAGGACCTAAAGTGTTGCAGTGCTAGGGCCACTAAAGATCTATATAACAGAGCTCCTATAACACAGTGTTTCATTCGGTTTCAGTAAATGAACACTGTAATCTGTTGGATTAAGGTTCACTTACTCAGCAGATGGGTCTAACAAATATTTATTAAGGCAAAACACTCAGAGTAGTGATCACTTACAAATGGGAAGCCCATCAGATTTCATCACATTTCTCCATATGCAATTATGCCGGGATTGAAAGGAATGAGTTTATTCAACAAGACACAATAGACAGTGCATTTCTGGACCAATTATAATATGCCTTGAATGGTGTTAAAAAGCATAAGGCCAATAGTCAAGAGACTTTAACTCTGTGAAAAGTACAGTAAACCTCCAGCCTAGTTTCTTACTACTATTGTGAAATGGGATTTACCAATAAAAATGAAGAAAACACTCAGATCTGGGCAAAGCTTCAACAACTAACAATTTAATGTTAATGATGTTGGACTCTCTGGTCTGCCAGTTTGCAGGGGCAAGTGAACCTAAAGTAGCTGGAGATTTGCGTTGGAGAATTCCACCTTTGGAGGGGGGAAACTATACAAGTGAGGAGGTGACCCTGCCACCTGCTTCTGATGCCTCCCACACCAGCTCTGCCATTGGTTTCACCACTTCCTGTGCTGCAGGGAACTCCCACACAGAGTAAGGCGTATTTGGGGGATGGGGTTGGGAAAGATAGGGATTGGGGAGGGTGCATGGGCAGAGTGAGAGTCTGCTAAGCCCAATTTCCCACTGGTCTAAAGTCCCTTATAAGTAGGTTTGGAAGGATTAGATTTTTTTTTTTTTGGTAAATATCAATTTCACGATAGACACAAACTGACAAAATATTTCCATCAATAATTGAAATGTACAGATAGAAAAGTAAGAAAAATGCTTTTTGAGAACTTATTAGAGTTTAATTTAAGGATATTTACTATTATATTTTGACAAGTGAGGTTGACGATTTATATTTTAACAGTTATAAAACTTTTAACTTTTTCAATCTCAACCTCTGCTATCATTAAATAATGATGTCTGACCCCCACAAAAAAATTCCCACAACTGTGAAAAATTAAATAGATAAAAATTGAAAAAAACGCTTAAAAATAAACATCATTAGTTGCTGAAATTGTAAAAAATAAATAAATTGAATTCTGCCAAGCCTACTTAGAAGTTATAGCTCCCCTCCTGCAATGTAACTTACTTCAGGGCAGGGCATCTGCACTAGTGATCATGCTGAAAGTTGTTAATTTTAAAGCTATTCCATTACCTATATTAAGTGCAGTTTGTATGGAAGAAAGCAAGTAGGACTTGGTCTGTTAACACACTTGAATGTGCAACTCACCTACAACATAAAAAACACATGCAGCTCTGACATTTCTTTATTACAGTGCAGCTATTACAAAAAGAGTGGCTGCACTAACTTTCTGTAGAGTTTCTCCAGCAACTTCAAGTCACAAGCTACCCAGCAAGATAGTGTACTTTTGTTTTATTAAGAATACCCTCATTAGAGATAACATTGTGCACACTATTTATGATGTATCCTTACTGCTGCTCAGGAATACACTTGATATTTGAAGGGTGCCTGAATTACTGTTGTTCAACTCTGTCATGCAAAAGGACATGCGAGGTCAACACCATGGAGTTAGATTAAGGATTGCAGAGCAGGGACTGTGTCCTGCTCTCTGATTTGAAAAGTGCTGTGTATAACTAATAATTACGATAACAACAAGGAACAGACTTCGAAGCACTGCCACTAATATAAGATAAATAATTTTAAGAGTTGCACTGTGAATGTTTGGTTTGTTAAAAATAGATTAAGTTTTACATATAAAACATTAATATTTTAATGCAGGTAAAAATACTAACTTATGAGAGTTTTCAGTAGCAGCAACATATGAATGTTTCTGTTCCTACAAGAAGATACATATTGTTATTCTTTATCTGCCTTGCATCCTATGGGTATATTCAAACTATACTCCATACTGCTATTTATAGGTCCTTTTCCTCTCTGATCACTTATCCATGTCTTCACCTGCCCTGAACATTTCAGTTTATGCAATACCCAACACTATGCAAGGTTTACTCTGTTTTCTGGACTCTCCTTATCCTCTGGAGTCTACTTTTATACTTATGGAATAAAGGTAGACACAGAAATTCTTTTGACATCATCTGCTGTCTTTAACTTTTGTTTAGGTCTCAAGTAAACTTCTAGGACAACTATCTTTGATTACAAAGGCCATTATTAAATGACTATTTATTCATTTCCATAGTTAATGATAACTAAGTCTACTGAAAACATTAGTCAATTATCTCGTACATGCACTTCCACTACCTCAACCTCTGGTAGGATTTTCTCTTATATACCTACAAATAAGGCAGATTTGTATAAATACTTTGAGCATGCACGTAATTATGCATAATTGGTTATGTTTTCCAGCCTTTCCCCACAGTTGACAGTTATTCAACAGCCAGGAACAATAACAATCCTTACACTGAGGTAGTATAAGGACTTTACAGGGCAATAGCAGATTTCTGCAAAGAAGTAGTGAGGAGGTGGGATCACCATGCCCTGGGCGGCATTGTGTATGCACTTCCCGGAACTCCTGCTGAGCCAGGCAACCTTACTTCTAGCATTTCCTAACTTTTGAGTACTTGACTTCGCAACCATAATTATGGTTTTATTAATATGTTTATCTTGTGTGTAGCATGTATGCACAAGTGTACAGCATAGGTTTGATCCTGTACTTCTTGCTAAGCCAATTTCCTGGGAGTTATTGGTGTTCAAGAAGTGCTGGCTTGTATCCCATTTACCTCTTGATGTGGACACCCACAACCCCATATATATACACAGAGAGATACAGTATAACACATACAATTTTTTTCTTATACCTTTAGGGAAGATATTTTTGGTTTGAGCAGGATATCCCTATACTTATATTTGGAATGCTGCTAAGGCCAGAAATATTTCAACCACCTGTAAAAGTTAAAACAGAACTTCTCAGCTGCACTGACTATATATTTATCTCAAGAGCTTAGCAGAAAGAATTGATGCTTCCTCATTCAACTGAAAAATCTAATTCTCACCATTTGATCTGTCTGCATCATATGAGCTGTTTTATTATTTCCAGCATCATTAATAACATGATTTAAATTGCTCAGACAGTGTGTTTTTCAGAACATGCAATGAATTCAGGAGAAAACCTCTGCCCTCAGTGCCCAGCCTGAATAACTGGTGTGGCAGTTGGGGAAATCTGTAGAAGGAATACGGGAGGAATCCTTCCCTCTCCACCCCAGAATGATACGGAGTTGCTCTGCAGACACTACTCTAGATTTGGGGCTAAAACAGCCTCCCCTATGTAGATCTAATACGCTCCCCCCAGACCATCCCACTTTACATCACATACTGATGTGCAGGCAGCCCTGTGACGGGGTGTACACCAGGCAAGAAGGGGCTAAAGAGCTGCCTTGGGCTCAGGTAGCCCTGCTCTGTGGCACTTGCGAAGCATGTCAGTCTTGGATTGAGTCTTAAAATGGAGAGGCCCAGTTCAAAAGGACCGGGCCCTGGGAAATGGACTGACCACTCCCCGGGCAGAAGCATTGCAGAGGATGAGGCTGGCAGAGGGTTCCTGTGAACATTTCATGATAACCCTCAGGACACTGAGCTGCCCTACGGCTTGGCAGGTACCTCCCAAAGGAGGGAGGCCAGGAAAACGTGTGGACTATATTTGTGTTGGGCCTTTCCTTTGTTACCTTCCCTTGGAGGGCTGGGGAAGAAGGCCTAGAGGCAGGCCACAGCAGGAAGAAGCAGCATCATAAGGCCTAATGGGCTTAGAGTTGGGCTGAAGCTCTGGCACAGGGCTGCTGGATTGTTATTGGACTGGACTCTGACTTACTCCAAAAAGCGTCAGACTAAAAAGTGACCTGGCTGGAGGATCAAGTGGCAGGCCAAAGAGTGGCCACCAGCAGACCTGAAATGCTGGTCAGCGAGATTATGGTGAGGAACAAAGCTGATAATGCTGTACCCAGCCACAACGCAGTGCATTGGCTGGTGAGACACTTTGTCATACTTGAATCCTATGTAGGATCTCTGTACTTGCAGAGGAGGTGTCATGATTTTTTGCCCCTTACTGAGAAAAATGTGCATAAACAAAGCAATATGGTTAAGAAGCCAACCACTAAAACCTTGACTACAATCAGGGTCATCACCTGGATCGATCGGTCTTCAGCTGTCGCTAAGACTGCGCCAATCACAACACGTCCGCCATTCTTCTTGCACTCTTGCCTTTCTTCTCCATGTTCATTCGAGACGTTTAACAATGTCATCTTCCCATCTTCTTGGAGGCCGACCGGGTAGTCTTTTCTGTTCTCACGGGTACCACTCAGCAATGATTGCGGTCCACCTATTGTCTGTGAGCCGTGCTGTGTGGCCCGCCCATCCCATCTTGTTATATCTGCTTTCCACGACAATATATTTCACACCACTGCATTCTCTGATCATTTCATTTGGGATGTGATCCAGAAAGGATATTCCCAACATAGCTCGTTCCATTGCCCTTTCAGCTACCAACAGCCGCTGCTCTTCTCTCTTCGTCAGTGCCCACGTTTCACTGCCATACAGCATGGCTGGCAGCACTGTTGAACTGAAGATATTTGTACGTGTGGTCTTGTCGATTTTTCCTTTGAGGACGTCCTTGATGGAATTAAATGCACACCATCCTGCCCAAATCCTTTGCGAGAGTTCTCCATTCAGATCTTGGCGCATATTAACTTCTTGGCCCAAATATATGTACTGTTCCACTTCTTTGATTTTGAAATCGAACAATCAGGGTCATACTGGTATAAAACTAGTGTAATGAACATGGAAAATAGGGCTCTTATGACTTAAAAACTTCAAAATTGGCTTGTTTTAATCTTCAGACTTTTTTGTGTTATCTAATCACACCGTGCTTTACTGGGACATATGGAAAAAAGTGTACGTTTTATTTTTCCAACACTTGTACTTTTAAAACTCAAATATGGCACAAGAAATTTAGCTCAAAGTTGTGCAACGATTCACCATGGGCATAAGACAAATTTTGGAAAAATTTCAGCCCAAAGGGAAAGTATGGGAAAATGATGAGGGACTGAAACAGGCAGAAAGTAGAATGGAGACTATCAAGTCAAGTATAACATTTGCTGGCAACCTTAACATTTATTAGACACTACCTACTTGTGGAGGGAGTGACGTAAGTGCTGAATGTTTATGGGTTCAGGCACTTACTCTTTTGCAGTAGTAACAATGAGTAACTGACTAGTTCTCATATTCCTGCCTGTCTGTTGAACCTTCAGTGACATCAGTTTTCAGCTTTCTATACTTTTTCAAAGATAATTTTATAACTAAATACATCTGTGATAGGGCCCTCAGTGGCTGGGCAGCCTAATGGCTAGATTGTTGGTTAGGGGGGCTTTAGGGGGACCTGACCCCTCCTTCTCCCTCAGGTCCTGGCCCAGGGTCCTGTGTTGCTCAACCCCTAAACAGGGGAGATGGATCTTTCTCCCAGCCGTGGGGGAAGAGGGGGTGTTCAGGGCCTGTTTTTCCTGGCCTGCTCCTTATGCAAGTCCTTTTGGTTTGGGGCGTGGCCCCACTAGTCCAGTTGCCCCACAGGTGGGGCCTCTCTGTAGGTTCCCTTTGGCTGGGGGAAGACTTACTTGCCTCCAGTGGCTGCACTGGCAGGCGGGTTGCTGGTCTGTGCCTTCAGGCAGGCATCCAGAGAGCTCCTGCCTCTTCGCCAGTCAGCCCTTGACTGAGCCAGGGTCCCTTCTTTTCTCCCCCCTCCAGGTCTGGCATTGGCTGCAGATATAAC
Source organism: Chrysemys picta bellii (assembly GCF_011386835.1). Lineage (NCBI taxonomy): Eukaryota > Metazoa > Chordata > Testudines > Emydidae > Chrysemys > Chrysemys picta. The sequence goes on along the minus strand of NC_088796.1, from coordinate 46,588,125 downwards.
GGGGTGGGGCTAACTGAACCCACAGGTGTTGTTTAACCCGTGCTATTCCCAGCTGCAGAATCTACTTCTTCACACATTCCCCCCACATGACCCCATTTGGGGTCTGCCCCCCTCTCCAACTGCTCACCACCATCCCATGAAAAGAAGTCTGCATTTAGATGGGCTCTCCCGGCCCGGTTCTGGATGCGGAAGGAGAAGGGCTGGAGGGAAAGGTACCAGCTCATGATTCAGGGATTTGTGTCCTTCATTGCATGGAGCCAGCAGAGGGGGGCATGGTTGGTAACTAGGGTGAAGGGAGTGCCTAGAAGATAATAACGGAGTGAGTCCATGGCCCACTTTACTGCCAGGGATTCTTTCTCTCTCAGGAACAGCTTCCTGATAATATATAAGATCGGGTGTACGTCACTCCCTACTACCTGCGATAAAATTGCTCCTACATCTATGTCTGAGGCATCTGTTTGTAACAGAAACTCCTTGATGAAGTCAGGGCTGTACAAAACGGGTTCCTGCGAGAGCCAGGCCTTCAGAGTTTGAAACGCCTCCTCACAGGCTCTGGACCACTGGATCCTTTTAGGACTCTCGTTCTTGAGGAGATCAGAAAGTGGGACCACAATGGAGGAGAATCCTGGGATAAAGCGGCGGTAATATCCTGTCAGTCCTAGGAATCAGCATACATGCTTCTTTGAGGATGACGTGGGGCACAGCTGGAGATCCTAGACTTTGCTAATCAAGGGTCAGATTATGCCCTTTCCCAATGTATACCCGAGGTACATGGTCTCATTCTTCCCAAAGTGACATTTGGTGGGGTTCGCCATCAAGCCAGCCTCCTTGAGGGACTGCAGGACTGCGGTCACATGTTTCAAATGGTGTTGCCAGTCGTGACTATAAATCACCACATCATCTAGGTACACGGCTGCATATCTGCTATGGGGACGGAGAATTCAGTCCATCAGTTGCTGAAATGTGGCCGGGGCCCCATGCAAACTGAAGGGCCTGGTCTGGAACTAGAAGAGCCCGAAGGGGTAGAGAAAGCATTTTTTTCCCTGGACTTGGGTGTGAGGATGATCTACCAATAGCCCTTCATTAAGCCTAAAGTGGTGATATATTCCACCTTTCCCAGCTGGTCAAGCAGTTTATCCGGTCGTGGCACCGGGCAGGCATCAAACTTCGATGCTGCATTGACCTTGTGGAAGTCGATGCAGAAACGGGTGCTTCCATCGGGCTTAGGGACCAGTACCACAGGGCTTTTCCAGTTGCTAAATGACTCCTCAATCACCCCCAATGCTAACATCGAGCGGAGTTCCTCTTTTATGGTCTCTCTAAGCTTCTGGAGGAGGGGATGGTGGTTTTCTCTGACCTTAATGCCCGGGTCCATCTGAATATGATGAGTTATCAGGTGAGTCCGCCCTGGTCGGATCGAGAAAATTGAAGAGAAGGCAGTGATCAGTTTTTGTGCCAGCCCTCTATGCTCTGGGATAAGATTGTCCCCAGTCTTGACCACCCTAGAGTTAAGACCTCCATGGCTTGTGGGCCTAGTTCAGGTTTCTGGTGGGTATGGTGCTATTAGTAAGTCTTTCTGGGCTTTCCACGGTTTTAACAGGTTCACATGGAGATTTGTCATACCTTCCATTTATCTAGTTGCTTGATTTCATAGTTCACCTGCCCCATTTGCCGGATCACCTCATACGGTCCTTGCCAGTGGGCCAGGAGCTTCAACTCTGAACTGGACAACAATAGCAGCACCTGGTTACCGGGCTGAAACTCCTGGAGACACACCTGATTATTGTAGGCTGCTTCTTGGGTATCCTGGGCATGTAGGACATTCTCCCTGGCAAACGAGCCTAGGGCGTCAAGCCTCTCCCATAGGTTTAAATCATACTGTAACACGTTATTGGCTCAAGACGGTTGCTCTTCCCAATTTTCTCACACTAGATCTAAAATCCCCCAGGGTTGCGTCCCATATAAAAGCTCAAATGGTGAGAAGCCAGTGGAAGACTGGGGTACTTCTCAGACTGCGAACAAGAGAGGCGGGAGCAGCTGGTCCCAATGAGGGACATCCATCAGGATGAACCTTCAGAGCATTGTTTTTAGGGTTCAGTTAAACCGCTCTACCAGGCCGTCCGTTTGGGGGTCATATACAGATGTTCTTAAGGTCTTGATTTTGAGTAACTGGCAGAGCTGCTTGATCATCTGGGACATAAAGTTTGTTTCTTGATCTGTCAGGATTTCCCGGGGCACCCTGACTCGGGTGAAGATGTTCATAAATTCCGTAGCCACCCCCTTCGCGTTCATGGAGTGCAGCAGCACTGCTTCAGGGTACCGGGTCGCATAGTCCACTACAACAAGAATGAACCGGTATCCAGCATAGTTGGCCCCTTCTCCAGTGGGCCAACTATGTTGACTCCAATTCACTCAAAGGGTACACTTACAAGGGGAGGGGGATCAACGGGGCTTTCTCAGCTGACCAAGGTGCGGTGAGTTGGCACTCTGGGCATGAGGCATGAAGTCTGCCACGTCTTGGTAGACCTCTGGCCAAAAGAACCGGGATAAAATATGGGCTAGCATCTTTTCCCTTCCAAGGTGCCCAGCTGCGGGTATGACATGGGCGAGTCGCATAACTTCCCTCAGGTATGGTTAGGGCACCAAGAGCTGATGGCGGACCTCTTCGGTCAGTTGGTCTTTCTCTATGGGGTACAGATGGTCACCTTGAATCTCAAAGCGTGGGAACCGTCCCACTTGGTGGGGTTTGACAGTCTCCCCATTCACTGCCACCACCTAGACTTATGCTTGATTCAGGGTGTTGTCAGCCTGTTGCTCCTCCACAAAATCAGAGAGGTGAGTCAGCTCCCATCCTGGCTGGGAGGGGGCCTGGTTGGCCTGGGTTGACGCTGAGGACTGGGAGGTCCCTTCACCAAGGTCACCAAGCTCCCCCATTCCCGCAAGGGTCACATCTTCAGACTGTCTTTCGTACCAGGGTCTGGGCACACCCTGAATCAACTAGTCCCATCGCTTCTCTCCCATTTACCCACAGCAGGAGGGTCAGTTTTGTTGGGTCCCCAGGGCGTGCTCATGGAGTTCAGATCTTCCTAAAGCTACATTCCATGTATGTACAGTCTCTGGACTGGTGTCCAGAATGCCCACATGTGAAACACCGGTCCTGATCTTGGGTGGCGTGTGGGGTTTCCTGCTTGGATACCCAGGCAGTCTGGTCATGGGTCTCCCCAAATTCTGGGCTGATTACAGGCCCCGGCTGGGCCTCCAGTGGACCTTTGGTCTCCTGAGCTGGAGCGCGGGTGAATGGCTCTGGACCTCTGGGATGGGGAGCCTTGGCACCCCTGGATCTCGAGCCCTCCAAAGCCCTGGTAGGGAGGAGGCTGATGTTCCTTACGATCCTGGGGTCCATGGGTGGTTCCCTCCTTTAGGAGCATATGGCTCTTGGTTACAGCTGACCCCAAAGGGGGACTCATCATGGGGGACTCGCCAGCGAGGTAGTTCTCCATGAGTTGTATGGCATCCGTCATGGTGTCAGGGTGATGTTGCACCACCCACTCTCTTCCCCCAAGGGGCAGGATCTGGACAAACTGCTCTAGCAGGACCCACTCAGCAACACGTGCCCCCATCTTTGCTTCTGGTTTGAGCCATCTCCAGCATGAGTTGTGCAGCTTCTGGGCAACCAGGTGGGGTCAGACTCCCGGCGGGAAGCACTCCCCCCGGAAGCATTGCCAGAATATTTCCTTCGAGATATCTAGGGCACCGAGGAATGCTGCCTTAACTTGTATCGGGGGTAGCCGTGTTAGTCTATATCTACAAAAACAACAAGGAGTCTGATGGGACCTTAAAGACTAATAGATTTATTTAGCTTATGCCCAAATAAATCTGTTAGTCTTTAAGGTGCCACCAGACTCCTTGTTGTTTTTGCCTTAACTTGGGCATAGTTCTGTGTGGCAGTATGTGGTCTGTGCTACCCGGTTGAGTACGGGGCCATAAATGCAGCCCTCTGGTGTCGGGGCCACCGGGCTACCGTGGCCAACCGCTTGAAAGTCTCTAAGGCCTTGGCTACACTTACCCGCTAGTTCGACGGCTGGAAATCGAACTTCTGGGTTCGACTTATCGCGTCTAGTCTGGACGCGATAAGTCGAACCCGGAAGTGCTCGCCGTCGACTGCGGTACTCCAGCTCGCCGAGAGGAGTACCGCGGAGTCGACGGGGGAGCCTGCCTGCCGAGTGTGGACCAAGGTAAGTTCGAACTAATTCGAACTAAGGTACTTCGAACTTCAGCTACGTTATTCACGTAGCTGAAGTTGCGTACCTTAGTTCGAATTAGGGGGGTAGTGTAGACCAAGCCTAAGAAAGCCTCAGGATCATCGTCAGGCCCCATTTTGGCAAGCCGAATAGGGGTGGGGTTAGGTACCTCTGCTGGAGCAGCGGGTCGCAAAATAGACGCCACCTGCTAGACCAGCTGCTTCTGCTGCTGTTGGGCTGCCAGTTCACGAATTAACTGCTGCTGCTGCACGACCATCTGCTGCAGGAGGAGGAGTTGTTGCTGTTGATGGTGGGTGTTTTACTCGGCCATCCATTTCAGCAGCTGTTCCATTTCCTCCGGACTTTCTCTCTCTCTCCTTTGTTTTGTTTGTTTGTTTGTTCTGGATTTTTTTTTTAATTCCTTTCAGCAGGACTAGGGCGATGCCCATGTTCTTCACCATTTGTGATGGGGCCCTCAGTGGCCGGGAAGCCTAGTGGCTAGATAATTGGTTTGGGGGGCTGTCGGGGGACCTGACCCCTTCTTCTCCCTCAGGTCCTGGCCCAGGGTCCTGTGCTGCTCAGTCCCTAAATGGGGGAGACTGATCTTTCTCCCAGCTGGGGTGGGGGGTTCAGAGCCCGTTTTCCTGGCCTGTTCCCTATGCAAGTCCTTTTGGTTTGGGGTGTGGCAGGGCCGGATTAACTTTTTGTGGGCCCAGCGCCAAACATATTTGTGGGCCCCCCAGGGAATGAAGGGGCTAGGGGCAAGAGCACAGTGGGCAGGGTGGATTTGATTTAAATCATGATTTAAATCACTAGTCAGGAAGACTCAATTTAATCATGGTTTTCTACATAAAAGTGAATCCTTGTTGGTTGTTATAACCTTAATACATATTCTTCACAATTCAGAGATAGATGTAGGTTTCATTTTTAGAAGGTACACACTATACATTTTTAAACAGTGATTTATTTTGAAAACTTTTCAGATGAGTTTTACAGCTATATCAGAAAATGAATGATTGTTTGGTTATTTCATTTACCAAAGATAAATGAAGCAGATATTTATGAAGTCATTGGGAGGTGAACTATCTCCAATTCAACAGGTTAATCATTAATATTTGGAGGATTTTCTTGCCATGCTGTATTAGGAGGAGAACATCACCAGACAGATACTTAAATTGTTTTATTTAACTAAAACAACAACGTTAAGTATTCTGGATTTTTTCCTTGAACAGTGTAGTGGGGTGGTCACCCCGCTCATGCCCTGAAGGGCTTAAAACAGCCCTGGGAGAGGGCTTGGGAGGGGAAAAGCTAGGTTGATTGGGGGAAAGCAGCCACAGGTGGGGCCACGCCTCAATCAGTCCACACCTAGCCCTATAAGAGGGCCGAGGGCCAGAGCCTGGAGGACACTCTTTCTAGCTTCTTGTGAGAGAAGGACCTAGCTGCCTGGGAGAGAAGGGTACCTGAGGTGGAGCAGTGCTGGGGAAGGGCAGTGGGAGCTGGGGAGCTCCAGCCTAGCAAAACCCCAGGCTGCAAGCCTAATTAAGGGCCTACAAAAGGAACTGGGGCTGCAGAGGGGCAGCCCAGAGATAGGGAAAGGCAGCAGGTCCAAACCCCTTTGCCAATGATGAGTGGTTTACAGTCTGCAGTCTGCCCCAGGGAGCAGGGGCTAGATGATGACTGGCAGAGGCCACTGAGGCAAGGTTGGGGATAGAAGGTTGGGGGTTCCCCTGGGAGAGGAGACCCTGAGACAGCGGGTTGCTGCTGAGGGCAGAACCCTGATGTAGAGGGGCACCGTGGTCCGGGAGGGACATGGGGGCCAGTGGCAGGCGAGACACCAGCCTGCAGAGGGCGCTCTGGGCTGGAAGAGCTAATTCCCAGGACAATCAGCAGGAGGTGCCGTGCCGGTGAGTCGTCGCCCTGCCACAAACAGCAAACATAATATTTTAACAAAAAAGGATATGTCCCTCAATTCTCACATTTATCTCCAGACTTCTCCTTGTCCAGATCTATTCTGCCCCCAACAACCTTCTATTCATTGAACTTTTTGAAACTTTTCACTTTTAACGAGAGGTAAGGAATTGACTCTGTGTACACAAATTTGCAGAGGGACAATAGAGTTGAGATCTTTTATTTCTCACCTCTTTATATTATTTATTTAGTTAGTTAAAAATATTTTTGCTGCTAAGAAGCATGTTACCTCTGGAGATACAAATCCACAGTTTGAGAACTGCAAAACTAATAATCTCTGATGGTATCTTCCAGATTGAGCACTGAGTCCCAGTGGGTAGATAGAAAGATTAACCTAAATAATCTATACAGAAGCCTGTGGAACCCCATAAGATGGGTCCCGAATCCATGAACTATTAGAACTCCTTTACAAAACTTTTTTCTTAAACATTACATCAATATATTGTCTCATACTATAGAATTAGAATTTATAATCCCTATTCCATGATGAGATATAATGTATCTTAATTAAAACTATCTTTAGATAGTTTTTTCCCTCAAAAATCTGATTTAAATAAAAAAAATCAGTTTTATTTATTTTTAAAGTCATTGATTTTTATCCACCCTGAGAGTGGGGCATGGGGGGGAGAAGGATTAGTCCCCAGCTGGAGTGAGGCAGGGGCCAGGGGCAAGATGAGCACAGTGGGGCATGGGGGGACGATTAGTCCTTGCTGATGCTGACTGGAGCAAGGCAGGGGCTGGGGGCAAAAGCACAGCAGGGCAGGAGCTAGGGTTGGTTTCTGGAGCAAGGGAGGGGCCGCGGGTAAACTGGAAGTGCAGCAGGGCTGGGGAGGGGGCAAACAGGATCTTCCTTCCCCAGCCCCTACCCACATAGAGTGGGTACCTATCTTCTTCCTGGTTCTAGCCCATTCTCTTCATCTTTCTCTGCACTGAGCTGAGGGTGGGGGTGCACTGAGCACAAGGCTGGGGGTGCAGGATCTAGCCAGGAGCTAGGGTGAGGGAGGGGGCTCAGGTTTGGGGCAGGAGGTTGGGGTGTGGAGCGCTTATCTGGGGCAGCTCCCATTTGGTGCAAGGGGTGCAGATGGGAATGTGTGTGGGGTGGTGGTGCAGGTGCTCCCGTCTGGTGCTCAGGGTGGGGATGAAGGTGTGGGGGGGTGCAGGGGTCATGGCATGTGGTGTGGGGGGCTAGGTATGTGTGGGGGGTGCAGGAGTCAGGCCTGGGGTCGTGGGGGTGAGTGAGGGGGATGCAGGAATCAAGGCAGGGGGCTGGGGATGTGTGAGGGGGTGCAGGAGTCAGGGCATGGGGTGTGGCGGGAAGCTGGGTATGTGTGTGGGGTCCAGGAGTCAGGGTTGGGGGTGTGGGGGCGTGGGGGGGCTGGGTATGTGTGGGGGGATGCAGGAGTCAGGGCAGGGGGCTGGGGGTGCATGAGGGGGTGCAGGACTCAGGGCTGGGAGCACCCCCATGACCCTGAGTGGCTCATGGCAGGGGACTGGAGGGGGTATGCCCTGATTCCACCCCCTTCCCTGTGCCTCCGCCTCCTCCCTACCTCCTCCCTCATGCTGGTGTTAGGTCCAAGGAAAATGGAGTATAGAACAGGTTGTTTGGCCAGCTTAGCCAAAGTTAGGCTAACTGTAGTTGCTGGGCCATTCCTGTCTCTCTGTGAAACATGAGGACATGCTTGCTTGGGCTTCAAAGAATGAGGTAAAGGGGGGCCGTATTCTTGTACCAAATGTACTAGGAACGGTTTGTTTGGACATATGGAGACTTGCAGTCTCCACTCCCTGTTTCTGTTCTTAACTTCCTCCTTTCTCCTAGTTTCTGGTGCATGACGAAAAAGCTGATAAGAAGGGGCTGAGGCATCATGAACTGTTTGTACTGTCAAAAAACATAGATATGCATGAATATTAGACGCTTTTAACTAGTAAAGGGGGGGATTGGGTTGCTTTAACTATGACGCGACGGAACTGTCTATATAATCTCACTAGTTATTGTAATCGTGGCTGGTTCTCTCTGGAGACGGGCCGCTCTCTATTGTTGTGTGCACTCTTCAATAAAGAGCTTGTATTGGACCTTGCTGGTGTTGCCTGTCTCTCACTCTGCGGTCAGACAACGAACCTTGCCGTCTGGGTTAAAAAGTCCCCGACACTGGCGAACAGATAGGAGTGGGAGGGAGAGGGGCAGGAATGCGGCACACTTGGGGGAAGAGGCGGGGGAGGGGGGAGCTTGGCTGCCGGCAGAGCCTGCCCTGGATCCAAACCCAACCTTGCCAGTGATGAGTAGGCTGATCCTGCAGTCTGACCCACGGCGTGGGGCTAGACGATGACTGGCAATAGCCTTATACTGAGATGAGGTGGGAATAGTGGGTGGTGGTTCCCCGGGGAGGGGAGACCCTAAGACTGAGGGGTTACTGCCAGGGGGCAACACCCCAGGTAAAAGAGCATCAGGGGCCAGGAAGGGACACAGGGGCCAGAGGACAGGTGGATCACCGACCTGCAGAGGGTGCTCCAGAACTGGAACTAGCTAATTCCCGGAAGTCACCAGCAGGAGGCACCGCAGGGGTGAGTCCACTCCTCTATAACAACCATCACCCTTTTAGACATAAAAAGCAGAAGTGAGACTATGGCTCCACTGAAGTCATTGGCAAAACTCCCATGGACTTCAGTGGGACCTGGATTTCATCAAGTATTTGAAATGTAACCAAGGATGGATTTTAAGGAAAGCACGTTAACAAAGAGTGTTGTTGGATTGTTTGTTTTTTGAAGCCCAGGAAAAAAAATAGGCTCAATCCTGCAATTTACTTCACATGGGTAGATCACTACACCCAGAGGAGTCCCGCTGAAGTTAATGAGGGTGCAACAGCCAACCTGAGTGGTATACATTGCATAAATGACAAACAGCAATGAAGCCAAACGGGGACACATGGTCCTCCTCCAAAACTCTGGGAAAGCTCAAGCCCCATCTCTACCTAGAGAAGTTTGTTTGGGACACTTGTGCAGAAAGTATGATAGTAGAATTGCTTTAGCGGTGGTGACTATTTTCTTGAAGCTTCTCTCTGCCTTTCATGTTCCTTCTGAGACACCCTAACATTTTATACTTATTGCAGTTATTTAAACTCCTCATTGTATGTAGGATATAATTGAACTTTCTCCTGTAGGAAGAACACAGAGTAAGAATGCTATAATTCTGTGTGTCCCTGTTCTTTAGTGACAGCCTGTCATTTTCTGTACTTTGCTAGAGATTATGAATAGACAATATATGTAGGCTGAATGTAGTTGCTTGGTAACCGGCTTTTTAAACTTTCTTAAATGTAATTGCTTCTCTGCCAGAGAAGCACACATCGGTTTAATTTCTTTTGATGTTAAGGCAACAAATTTGCATTTAATCTCCCTGAGCATCTCAATAAATAAAATGGAGAATGGTTCAAGTATAAAGTTATTTAATTTTCAGGGCATTCTGAGGCAACTCACCTAATAGTAACTAGGGCAGAGAGAAAGAGGGATGTTATAGTAATCATGGTTTTTCTCCCCCACCCCCACCCCCACTTGTTGAAAGTACTTGTGTAAGGAACAGGTATATTCATCACAAATACATTAAATATCCAAAATTAGTGAGTTTTACAGTTTGAATTTACCCTTACACAGGAATAAAATTCTTTCATATCTACCTGCCAAAGTCATACTTGTTTATCTATATGCTACCTATTTGCACGTTCTTATGGACATCGAAGTCAAAGGTAAAATCTAAGAACTTATTGTAAACGTAGGGGAAATTACCATGTTGAGTAACATGTAGATGAAGTCAGAAGAGACCAAGGAAAACTGATTAATAAGCTGGTGGAACTAAGAAAAAATTAACAGCGCTCCAACTAGTGTAGCTATGGGACTCACAGTAGAGACAACTTCTTTGTTGGTCAATGAGTTGTAATGTCCAAGTTTAGAATAAATGTAATAGATCCCCATGGAGCTCCACCAATTGAATCATTTGAGCATTATAGATTAGCTAAATGATGGGTAGAAGGACATGATATAGGGTGAATTTTTGAAGGAAGAGGAGGAGAAATTGTGCCCAACTCTGTGAAATGTTGAGCACTCTTAACTCCCTTTGAACTGCTTCATTTTGGCTTATTACTAATCAGCTTGGGTATGATGAGTATGTTGATTTTGAAAAATATTGGCATCTGGGAGGGGTTTTAGCTGATTGCACTCTTAGCTGATCACATTGAAATAGTGGATAAAATGCAACAGGCAAGTCAGTAATATTATTTGCATGAGCACTCTCTCAAGGATCAGCATAACTGCAAACACTTTATGCAGTTTAAAATACAGGCAAAAATAATCCTTTTCTTTTCACTGGATAGGTGATTTGTAAAACAAGTCACACCTCATTAACCAACAAGGAAACTGACTCCAATGTGTTCTGATCTGGAACAGGTTAGTTCCATGGCCTGGAAAACTGCCTCTGTGCAGTCTGCTTCTGGATGCTGATGGTCTGGATACTTCTCTTTGGATACTTCTGATGTCATAAGTCTGTTACCTTATTATCCTCTACTGTTAGTGCTACTGCACACTAATAAATAACGGGACAAAGGAAAGTATATTAACATGCAAGGTAAACAAAGCCATCAGGAGAGCGAGTGAGGAAAGATGAATACCTAATCTTGAGGGGGGATGGAGACCGCACCCCCAGGAAGCCTTCCTGCCTCTTGAAGCAGCGTCAATGAACTTTGGGGAAACAGCATGGCATCTACACCCCCGCAGACAAGAGAAACTTTGTGTGGGCTTACTTTCCAAAGAATACATTTCAAAGCTGTAGAGGACTATAGAAAGCTAGGGGAGAGAACTCCAAGGTTATCCATTACTTGGGGTTTAAAGACGATAGAAATCTTGAAATCACAGAACGTTGAATCCTTCAACCAAGGGGGTTGAAGTCTCGGGGAGCTGAGTTTAGGTGAGAAAGCTGCTTAGGCAAAGAGTGTAATGCTGAAATTAAGTTTTAGTCTTAGAGGCGTATTTTTACTTTTGTCTGCTTGTACCCATTCTATCTTTATACTTGCTATCACTTAATCCTATGTCCTTTTGTTAAATAAACTTGTTTTTACTATAAAACAGTTCGGTGTTGTGACTGAAATGAGTGTTTGTCAAGCCCCAGTTAAATTAATGAGCTCCAGCGTACCATTTCTTTAAAGGAACATGAACGTAACTTCTGGACACTGCAGGGAGATGTCTGTGGGAAACTCGGGAGTTGGGGTTCACTGGTTGTTACCTGCAAGGCCTGGCAGAGTCCTGAAGAGTTTGCTGGCAGGGCAGACAAGTTGTGTGTCAGGGAGCCGTCACACAGCTTAGCAGTAGCAAAACTCTCCCTTGCTGAGGCTGAGAGGGGCAACACAGGAACTCTCAGTTCTGGGAACTTCAGCAGATTGTCACACTGATAAACAGCTTTGGGGAAATTTGGAACAGGGAGAGTATTGGGGGTCACTGTGCAAAAAGTAACTGGGTGATAGAAGCCAGGCTGTGAAGCCAGATTTGTAGGCTGGCTGCAGGTGTCACTGATGTGAACCACAGCAGCGTCGCATTTAAGACACCCAGAGTCACAGGGCAGGTTCTGACACAAGCCTTTACTGGTCTGGGCTGAACCTCAAAGCATCACATATACATTAACTGATTAAACCTCTCCACTCCCATGTGAGATGGGTAAGTTTTACTAGATTTAATTGAGTTTAATAATTAAAGGACTTTAGAAATATAAATTGCTGTAAAATGCTAAGTATTAACTATCCGAAACAACCCAATCCCAGCATTCTGATTTGAATAAACTTTTATACAAAAAGCATTTTAAAATAAAGTCTGTGCAAAGCTTTGTAAGGTGAGTGCCAAGAGATACAAAGATGCACCAGCATAGGTACATGGAGTGGGGGACACCAACACCCCTTCCTTACACATCTTGAGCAAGGGCCAGACACGGTAGCACAGGGACTGCTCAGATGTAGTGACCTGGGGGTTTAAGTAGACACAAAGGGGACAAGGAGGATATAAGTTCATAGCTTACTTCCTCCTCTGCAGAAGCCCATAGGGTTGGCCAACAGCTCTGGGGTGTGCAGGTTGCACCTTTGCGCAGAGGCCCTAAGCAGGAACATTTTGCTCCCCCCCCCATCCCCAAACACATACCAATAATGAATAGGGGGTCCCTTGAGCTGCTCCAGGCTCTAAGCAATTGCTTTGTCTGCTTATGCCTAGTGCTGGCTCTGCCTTCTAGACGCATTCAGGGTTCATGCTTATGGGGGAGATTTTCAAAGGCACAGCTGATCCCACTGAAGTGAGTGGGACTTAAGTACGTGCTTAATTGTAACTTCACATAAGAGTTTAAATCCTTTGCTGGATCACGGCCATGCTGCAGTGTGCACACTCTCTCTGCATACCTTCTGAAGCACAGTCCTTCCTGCAGCTATCCCTGAGTGGAGGCTCTGTCCTGTTCTCAAGGGAGGTCCATGTTTAAAGGCTGCCAGGAATACCAAATGGTGCAAAGACCTAAATAATGTAACAATACTGGGTGACTTTAGCTAACTTCTGATTGGGCAAATATAACAAATTGTGAAGTGTTCATGTGCAGCATTTGTTTTCAAGTTCAACAACACATTCAGATGCTGCATGTGGACAACTGATTTATAAATTCAGCTTAAGTTATGTTGCATGGTCTCTAGCTAGAACAATTTTTTTCATATTTTTACTTCTGTCATACAGTACTTTCATCTAATGTAACTAGATTCCTGCCTTCAGGATGAGTATAGTAACCATAGTCTTGTTTGGAAAAAGAAATGGATCCTACTGTATTTTTACTAGTTTAGTTTACATATTTCTGAAACGTTTGTCAGTACCTGTAGACACAGTGTGTGTTTATACACAGTATACACACTTTTGCATATAGCTTTAAAAAAGATCTAATAAACTTTAGACATTTCTCAGTTATGAATCAGTCACTGCTAGACAAGCTGTATTGTTGCATGTAGTATTGTAATAACATATAATGAAATAAGACTAACCCTATTCAGCACTGATTTATTTCCACCACAGTGCCCTACCAATGCTAAATGCACATAATGCATTTTTCTAGTTTCTTGTCTGATAACTCAATGCATAGCTTGCATCAATGACTTATTCCCTGATAAAGCTGACAATATGATGGATGCTTTTTCCTCATTGATTGATTGTATTTTTAGCATCCACTAGGCCTTTGACTTATTTTTTTAAATGAAGATCTAGACTGGTGTGCTGTTATCAAGAGTCCTGTACGCTATGACTCAAAATGTAGTTAAATGAGATTTCATAGTTCCCCATGTCTTACTAACACAGGCTCAAAGTATTCTTTGTGCATTCATACCATAGACCATTTCTCGCTGTTGGTTTTTTTTTTTTTTTTTTAAATTGGTCCTGCTGTACTTGCATATGCCCCACATTGCTTTAGCCCTAAGGCTGCCATAGCTAGACACAGGGGGGTCACCCCAGTGTAGAGGGCTCCTCTGGTGATGCAGAGGCCGGGGGATGGCCAGGAGCATAGCTGTTGCTCCTCTATGTAGGCTGTGCTAACAGCATAGGGCCAGTAGAGTGAGTGCAGCTGTGTGACCTTTGCCGATCTGCACACGTGCAGAAGAGACTCCCGGCCAGAGGCGTGGGGGTCTGCAGGTCCTGTTGGGGTTGTGATCCAGCTGAAGGTTACTAGTCCTACTCTGCCTAGCAACAGTTTCTGATTTGTTGACCCTGCTTCTCTGTATTGATTGGTCAATTGTTAATATACAGATATTGTACATTGTTACGAATTCTTTGGGAATCTGCAAACAGGCAATCTGAAGTGTGTGTGTGTTTGCCTGACTGCGACTCTGCCCAACCAACAGAGCTCTGGTGCTTATGGTTTTACTTTCATTTCTTTAATAAAGTTTATTATTTAAAATACTTACTGAGAATTCCAGAATTTGGATATTGGACCAGGCAGCTAGCAGGAGGAACCCGCAAAGGGACACTAGTGCCTGGGAAGGGAAAGGTCTAGCAGAGTGCTTACACCTTATACCCTGCTATCTTCCGGCTGCCCTATTGGTCCTTTGGGGCCACCAGCAGCCTGTGTTGTTTAAAGTGGCCTGAAAGCTGCTTTAACTTGTGATGGGAGATCAACGTGGCACACAGCTGGCCCAAGTTTATGCCATCTTTTCAGCCCCTGTCCTGAGCTGCCCTGTGGGTTTCCTGGCCACTGCTGAGGATCTAGTCCATCAGGCTTGTCTACTAGAGAGACTTTTCCTAGTTATATTCACGGCTGACGAGGGGCGGGGGGAAGCCGGTACAAATTACATATGCTTGGAGGCGGGAACATAGGCCCCTAGGGAATTTGTTCCCTAAAAGAGTGTGAGTTTAGGCACTTATAGCGTTCATTGGGAATTTTCTGGATTGCAGTGGAGCCTAAACCCAAGCCTTGGGCACCTAAACTCCAGACTTAAATGAGTATGTACCTTTGTGGATCTCATCCAAAGGGTCTAGATTGTACATAATTGGATATCTACTATTGGCCATGGGTTGGCTGCAGGGTCTCATCACACACAGGTTCTAAGGAGTCTGGTGTCCTGTATAGCACAGGCCGCTGGACTCACGTGTGTCCCTGCCCTCCACTGAATGTGTTTGTCTGCTTTATATGAGACCCACATAAATGTTGGCACTGTGAATCACTATGTAATTTGGACAGGGCACATTAAAGGATGCCATCCTTCTTAAAATTGGTCCTTTCTGAGACCAGCTGTGTGCACTATTCTGAAACCAAAGCAGGCAGCTGCACCACCTTATTTCTAGCCTATAGTGGATATCGTCTGTGTGAACAAAGTCTTTTAAATTGGTGATGCAATAGTCCTCTAGAATTCATATTGCATATCATGTGCTGCTTTCTCTCTCCAGGAATTTGTAGAATTCCTCTGGATCATTTAGAAGTCTATTCCCACCCTCCTGGTCTGTTCGAGCAGTGTCTTTGAGAATGACTCTGGTGATTTCTATCTTAGGGCCTGATCCAGAGCCTATTGAAATCAATGGGGAACTCTGACTTCAGCGGGTTTTGGATTAGGTCCTTAGTTTGTAGAAGGTAATATTCCATAGTGTAGTTCCACTTGGTATTAGGCTCTAGATTTCAGGTAAGTGAACTAAGTGTTGTTTATCTCCTCCTTTCTTTCTTTTGCTGTAAAAGGCAATAAAAAGAATTTTTGAACTCTGTTGAACACTTCTATCTTTAGGGTGTCATCATTAAAGAAACACTTTTATAAATCATGTATAAGTTCAAAGAAAAATTCTCTCAGCCCCAGAGCAAACCTACCAATTTTGAGGCTTCTATCACATTTTTTTGTGAAGCTCAGAGACAGGGAAAAAATTGTGTAACTGAATTTCTATTATAAATACAATCTTAACTCTAGAGTGACTGTTCCATAATAAGCCATTTCCCTTGGAGGAAAGCCAGATACAGCTTCTTAATCTCTAAAATCAGTAATGATTTTTAGCTTTAATAGTATTCTTAAAAGCAGTAACATACTGAGTAGACAATGACACTACTAGTACTAATCTCAAAAGAACAAAAAGAGGAATACTTCAGCAACTCCTCCTTTCTTCCTCCACATCCCTTACTATTGCTTCTGGGCTCTTTGTGCTGCTAATAGACAATATATGTACACCGAACTTGCAAGAAGCAGAAGAAAAGCATTACAGATATTCTGCGGTGCCTGTCAAGATTACATTGTACAGAGCAGAAGACTAGTACATATAATTAAACCCTCCTGCCTTTATGATTATTAATTCCGCCTACAAAAGATCTCTAGGGGAATCACTTTTTTTTTATTATCACAAATATAATCAGTTTCCAACAAGGCCTTCTTGCTGAAAGTGTCCACCCACCCCCAACAATCTCTGCAGCATTTCTACATCAAAACCAGCAGTTCTAAAAAGTCACTTTGTAAAGAACAAGAAACTCTTCAGCTACTTGGTGATACAGTTTATTTAAAGATGATTACTGCAAATGGGAGAGTAAAGGGGTTTGACTAGATTTGTTGTTTCAGCTACACCTCCAGAGTTTAGGTCTTGCTAAATATAGGTCTCCACTATTCTTACTGTCCAGAAGTTTTGAAGTTTGCTCTCTCCTTTGCATGCTGATGTGGGAAGAGGGAAAATGGAAGGACTATAATGAATTCATGTTCTTGTACGTATGGTGGGTTAGAAATAAAATCAGTCATCTAAACTCTGGACATGTGGTTTGCAGACTAGAAGTCTTTTTGGTCAGAAACACAAGCCTCTGTCAGTTAAAGGAGTGTTTCCATTCAAGATAGTTCATATACTCTGTAAGCCTGCCACTAGAAGGTGACTTAGGGGTGCAATTTTAAACTGACAATTAGTACCTCTTGTGAGATGCTGCATGTTCTCAACTTTCAACTTACTTCAGTTGGAGGTGCTAGCCATCTGAGGATTACAAATTTTGAGTAGTTCTAGTTCCATCCAGTCCAGCAGGGACCACTGTACCTTACATGACACAAAGCTATGTTTTTTCCCATAATTCATGAAAGTACCACTATGACAGTTGTTTTTGTAGCAGCAAAATGGTGTTAAGTTGGTGAAGGTAGTGCATATGAACATCAAGTTTACTCATAGTGAGTCAGGTTTTTTGATAGTACTCCTGAGTACGAATGTGTGGCAGGTATATAAATATCCATCCATCTCAAGATGAGTCATGAACAGACCTTAAAATCTAAAACAGAATGAATGAAGTGAGGAGATCATGCAAATGAGAATCTTAGGGGCAGATGCTCTGCCTTGTTCTCTTTTTATGCTCGTCAGGTGGCCCAAACGGAATGGAAATCATCTGCTTGGGGTTCCCCCCAGTTTGGGAGATTCTCAAGGGGACATAGAGCCACATAGCTAGCTCCTACACCCTTCTCCTTGTCACCACCAGGACAGGGGGACATCTCAGGCAGAGGAGTATGACCTGACCGCTGTGTGCTCCAGCTATCCCCAGTTGGCTATGGTTCCTTGGAAGTCATAGCCAGCTGGCTCAAGTTAGAGCAGTCCCCAAGATGGGACTAGGGGAGAGCAACAGGGAGTTGTAACTGGCAGCTGCCCTCACCCTGCTGTAACTGGCATCTGGCCCTTAGTTTCTGGTTGTGAAGGGCCAACCACTCTCCTGGCAGATCAACATAATATTGGCATTGGTGGCTAAGCTTCTAGGCTGCAAATTGCCAGTGAAATAAGAGAAGAATTAAAGCAGAACAGAGACTGTGAGGAAAAGGATAATCAGACAATGACAGCTATGAGAAATAATCTGCACTAACTGTAAGATCTTTAGACAACTCATAACTGACCCTCCTGGTCTTCAGCCCATTCACTCATTGCTGAATGCTACAATTTGTCTAAATTTAATCATTATCATTACATACTTGAAACTTTTCCCTTTTGTGGTTTTTTTTTTAACTAAACTGTGTGGTTATTTTTTTGTTTTGTTTTCTGCAGTGATTTTTTTGTTGAAAAGTCTGACTCTGCCAACATATTCATTCCTCTACTTTTTGTTCTTGCCTTAAGTGAAAATATGTAAATGGTAAACATTATTATTTTGCTTTGGATCATTTTTTCCCCAG